>NC_059210.1:33170837-33532529 GCF_020615455.1 Coregonus clupeaformis
TTACTGTACCATTTATTTAAGGTTAATTTTACCCTTTTTGTGTTTTTTCAAACTCCATAGTACAGTTTAGGCCATTTATAGTACAGCTACACCATCGAGAGCATCCTGACTGGTTGCATCACCGCTTGGTATGGCAACTGCTCGGCATCCGACCGCAAGGCGCTACAGAGGGTAGTGCGTATGGCCCAGTACATCCCTGGAGCCAAGCTTCCTGCCATCCAGGACCTTTATACCAGGCGGTGTCAGAGGAAGGCCTTAAAAATTGTCAAAGACTCCAGCCACCCAAGTCATAGACTGTTCTCTCTGCTACCGCATGGCAAGCGGTACCGGAGCGCCAAGTCTAGGTCCAAAATGGTCCTTAACAGCTCCTACCCCCAAGCAATAAGACTGCTAAACAGTTAATCAAATGGCTACCCGGACTATTTTCATTGACCCCCTTTTTTACGCTGCTGCTATGCATAGTCACTTTACCCCTACCTACATGTACATATTACGTCAATTACCTCGACTAACCTGTACCCCCGCACATTGACTCGATACCGGTACCCCCTGTATATAGCCTCGTTATTGTTATTTTATTCTGTTACTTTATTTATTTATTTTTTGCAAATATTTTCTTACTTTAAAAAAAAGATGCATTGTTGGTTAAGGGCTTGTAAGTAAGCATTTCACAGTAAGGTCTACTACACCTGTTGTATCCGGCGCATGTGACGAATACAATTTGATTTGATTTATGAAAACTAAACGCTAGCCTATTAACGTTGCTGAATTATGTAATCGATGTGCTTCGATGGCAAATTAATGTGTTGATGAATGCGTGTTTGATGACTGACTAGTGTGAGTTAATGTGTGTGAGGATGGAAAGATGTGTTTGAGGGCGTGTTGTGTGTGTCATTGAAGGTGTCAGCTGGTTTGTGCTAGGCCAGGGGCTAGGGCTCTCATCACTGCCTGGCTATTTGTCTAGAGAGAGACGAAGAGAGGGAAACGGAGAGAGAGCGAAAGAGAGCGACAGAGAGACTTGACATCTGCATTGATCAGGTGTCTGTGTGTATGTGTGTGATTGCGCTGCCAGTGACTATCACTGTGATAGCTGCAGATGAGGCAGAGCAGTCTGAGCGGCAGCCTGACTTGTGAAAATCAGGCTTACTGAAAATCCTCCTCCCCTGGTCAAAGGGGGCAGTTTAGAGTTGGACCGTCTTATCTAGGATTTCTTGAGGGGAATCAAGCAGGGCCCAAGACAGCTCTGCAGATCTGCAATTTCCTTGGCTGGCCCTCAGGGAAATCTCCCTCAGTGGTCTCCCAGCCACGCAAACCTCTGTCATCCCTAATGGGCATGAGTGGACAGACAGTGCACTGCCTTCAGCAGTCAGAACCAACTCTCATCCTTACTCTTCCTTTACTACAAGTCTGTTCTGTAGATGGAGTGGTTCTATTTACTAGGGGTGGATAAAAGGTAAAGTGGTGAGAGTATATTAATAATTAACAACACTACTTCCATTGTCAGTATTTAAATGTCACTGTATTTCCCTAACAATAATGACATTGTTGTTAGCTACATGGTAGTACAGAATGTCTGTGACAGAAAAGAGAGCTAACAGCCGACCCGTATTATGTTGTTACAGTTTTTACTGTACAGTAGTAGGAGACGTGGGTGCAGGACTTTGTGATCTGTACTTTCTTATCACGCTCCCAGCATCTCCGAGAGGCCCCTTTGGGATACGCTGGGACCACACTGGGCATTCCCAGTTCACTCAGGTCAGGAAATTGAGCATTAATTTGTCCACACTGGGTGCCTGGAGACTTGGCTGGTTGGGTACAGGGCAGTATTGACAAGGTCTCACATTAGTGTATGTTTCAACATTAGCCTATGTGTGTATGTTTTTGTATTCATACTCAGAGCCTTTAGTATCAAGGTCTTAGGAGGGTTGGCTTGGATGTAAGCACAGGCACGTAATAAGCAGACAGACATACTTGTGAATGGGGGCTGCATAAATAGCTTTAATACAGCTTTAATACCAAACGACCATCAGCAGGTCAGTGTGTAGTGCAGCAGGTTCCACAGTGGCTGGCTGGCTGCTCTAAATATGGTGACAGGGATTAAAGAGCTGGCAGGGCTCAATGTTGTGGAAACAATGGAGTCATAGTGCCTGGCTATCAGTGCCTAGTTAACGCATATAACAGAGACTAATCACTGGCCTTATGCAACGTGACAGCGTTGTCATTATTAAATGTCACAGCAAATTCAGTGGTGGGTGAACTCGACGGTGTTGATTTTAGTTGTTGATTTTTGTGCCAGTTCTCAGCATGCACCCTCATTCAAATCTACAGAAAAGCTTACAATGAATTTGATCATAGCCGATAACAGACCCTTTTGGATTTAGTGCTGTAGTTCAACTCTTCATCCACTATTCCATTTCCTCCTCCCATTCTGGAATCTTAAGATCCCAAAGAATCTGCTCTTGGAAAGAATGTTTTATTTCCATGGTAACAACCCTTTAAAACAGTTTATCTTCTCTAACAAAGCAGTTAACTTGGAGAAACAAACTTTCTGTGAATGTTCTATGTAGACTACTTGAGGCTCTCTCACACACAGAAACCCACTGAAATCCATTATATTAATGTAGGTCACCTCTGTTAGGAGTTGTCTCGTGCAATGACATGTCTCATGCCCAGGCCTCTACACTCCACATAGTAGTAGTAGGCTATCCCCAGTCCCCATGCAGTCCAGTTGAGCTAGCTGTAGCTGGCTATAGCCCTTCCTCTGTTCATGTCATGCATTAATAGACATCAAACTAAGGGCTTAACTCTAATGGGAAAACGGGGCAGTGCTATTTCCATGCAGAGAGATGACTTTCCCCATTTTCTGTGGCTCTGTAGTCTCACATCATTATTGTAGATTAAGGGAAGATACCCGCCTCAGTAGCTCAGAGTTCTAATTGGTTTTCAGATGATTAGGCTTTGATTTACCAGCAACTTATAATTGTATTTCTCTGCCTCTCTGTAATGAAGTCATTTCTCGTTTTCCTCCTCATCATGTCTGTGTGTAGTGTAGTGAGGGTAGGGAAGCACAGGGCAGTTAGAAGGACTTTTCTGCAGCTCTTTAACTATCTGGGCTTTTGACCACTGCTTCTCTATGTGCACCTTTCCCCATAGTGTACATAGCTTAGAGTGTTTAAGTTTCTCTGTGTGTTTGTATGCGAGATCTCTGCTTACATGGAATGGAAAACTGTGACCATCGGTAGTGTTACTGGGTTACCAACCTAAAGGTTATTTTTGCTATCATCATTACATACATCATGGTGTGCCATGAGAAGTATAGGGGTTGGTTGCTTGTACAGCATATAGAGTATGTGTAGGCTTGAGAGAAAAATGTGTTACCCTGGCTGGGTGGAGGCTCTGTCCTCTCTCATGTGCAGTGGAGTGTCCTCTGCTGTTCATCACACACATTCCTTGATCTAAATATCACCATGGCCCCTTGACATGCTAGAGAACCCAGTAACATTACACACACACATTCTCACCCACACACAAACACACTATGCATTAATGCATATTTTAATGGTATGTGAATATCAATATAACACGGTTCAGTGGAGCAGAACAAAGGCTTTGGAGTTTAGCTGCCTAGATGAAACCCACACATTGAACCATGGCTGCTGCTGTGCTCCTGTCCTGGGATATAAATTATGGGAAATATTAGTCTTTACATTCTAGTCTTTGAGTCCCCCAATACCGCCCCCTGGTGTTGCCTAGAGAGACTGCAGGACTGGCTTTGGCCTTCGCCATAAAACATCATGGTGTTACTGTAATAAAGATCAGTAGTCTCACTATGCCTCACCTACACCCCTTGGCCTCCTGCCTCTTCACATGGATACACATGCAGTTTCATCCACTGATGTAAGCCTACTGGTATGGTATGGTACTGTACTGGTACAGTGCCTTAAGAAAGTATTCACACCCCTTGACTTTTTCCACATTTTGTCTCCCTGGACCTGAATTTAAAATAGATTAAATTGTGATTTTTTTTGTCACTGGCCTACACACAATATCCCATAATGGTTATCAATGCCTTGCAAAGAAGGGCACCTATTGGTAGATGGGTAAAAAAAAAAGAAGACATTGACTATCCCTTTGAGCATGGTGAAGTTATTAATTACACTTTGGATGGTATATCAATACACCCAGTCACTACAAAGATACAGGCGTCCTTCCTAACTCAGTTGCTGGAGAGGAAGGAAACCGCTCAGGAAGTTCACCATGAGGCCAATGGTGACTTTAAAACAGTTACAGAGTTGGATCAACAACATTGTAGGTACTGTACAATATTAACCTAATTGACAGAGTGAAAAGAAAGAAGCCTGTACATAATGTGCATATTCCAAAACATGCATCCTGCTTGCAACAAGGCACTAAAGTAATACTGCAAAAGAATTGGAAAAGCAATTCACTTTTTGTGCTGAATTCAAAGTGTTATGTTTGGGGCAAATCCAATACAAATCCAATACAACACATTTCTGAGTACCACTCTCCATATTTTAAAGCATAGTGGTGGCTGCATCATGTTATGTGTATGCTTGTAATCGTTAAGGACTGGGGTGTTTTCAGGATAAAAAAGAAACTGAATTGAGCTAAGCACAGGCAAAACCTGGTTTAGTCTGCTTTCCACCAGACACTAGGATATGAATTCACCTTTCAGCAGGACAATAATCTAAAACACAAAGACAAATCTACACTGGAGTTGCTTACCAAGAAGACAGTAAATGTTCCTGAGTGGCCGAGTTACAGTTTTGACTTAAATCTGCTTGAAAATCCAGTGCAAGACCTGACATTTTTAATCTAGCAATGATCAACAACCAATTTGACAGAGCTTGAAGAATTTTGAAAAGAATAATGGGCAAATGTTGCACAATCGGGGTGTGGAAAGCTCTTAGAGACTTACCCAGACTCACAGCTGTAATTGCTGCCAAAGGTGCTTCTACAATGTATTGACTCAGGGGTGTGAATACTTAAGATATTTCTGTATTTAAGTTTCAATAAATGTGCAAACATTTCTAAAAACATGTTTTCACTTTGTCATTATGGGGTATAGTGTGTAGATGGGTGAATTTTTTATTTATTTAATCAATTTTGAATTCAGGCTGTAACACAATAAAATGTGGAATAAGTCAAGAGGTATGAATACTTTCTGAAGGTACTGTATGTATAGCAATTTACTGTTTTGTAGAAAGAGGAGGGAGCGGAGAGGAGTCTATCCACAGCTATTGCATTACAGTTAATATTGCAAGAGAATTGAGGTCTTGGGATGTGCCATTGTTATTGTGTTCTTAGCCTGTAAGGTTTGTCTGTCTGGTCATGGCAGGGTTTGTGTATCTACCCCCTGTGTTGTTATTGTTTAGTGTGAAGGTAGGTGGTCTGTCTGTACAGTAGGTCTGAATAGTGTTAATATGAATGAGCGCTGAGATCTCGGTTAGGGCTATGGCCTGTAGTTCAAATCAAATATTATTTGTCACATGCACCTTACAGTGAAATGCTTACTTACAAGCCCTTAACCAACAATACAGTTTTAAGAAAGAATACCCCCCTTGAAAGCGGCATCTCAGTGCGGATGTTGCCTGTAATCCATGGCTTCTGGTTGGGGTATGTACTGTGACGTCACGAGAGGCTACACAGCTTTCAGCGGGATTGCTCAAGTAGTGCAAGGAGACAAGGTTCAAACAAAACAAGGATTTTATTATAGGTCTTGGGAAATTAACGAAAATATAACAAAATTCTGTTCTCTTGTGGCTCTTTAAGGGTTAACAGTTCAGGGATGTCTCTTCCACATCCAAAATCATAATTCTCACTCGCTCAGATAACTTTTCCCCAGCCTTACTGTAGTCCACGTTGCAGCTAGTGGCCAACCCAGCAAAAAAGTCCTTCCAAATGTCTCTCACGTATTTCCACAGGTGCATATATCCAAAGGTGAGTATTTCCCAAAGGTAAGTGTCTCCAAATCCTTATATTCCTCCTGGAAGTGGACGTGCAGCACTCTTGTCCTCCAGAGAGCCCAGGTTGGAGACTGTGTTTCTTCCCTTCCCAAACCTTCAGCTCATCAGCTCCTCATTTGTTCCAGCTGCGTGGGAAGATTGGCCATAGAGGGGTGGAGTTCCCGACCATACCAGCAGATGGAGCCATAGCTGTCTGGGTTTGCAGCCACCTCAGGGGATGTAACGTCCCTCCAGGACACAGCCTCTCGTGACATCACACATCCCCCTCCTCGGGACCGACGTCCTCGTCGGGTAAAGGCAGCGAAGAAGGCATCACGCCGGGAGAGGGCGTCCGCATTGCCGTGGTGCTTGCCAGACTGCTCTCTCTTCAACTCCTCCAACTCTAGGACCAGGGACTCAGCCTCCTGTTGTCTCTCCTTGAGTTTCTTACTGAACGCATCAGCCTTGGTTTTAGCAGAGTTTAGCTTCTGTTGAGCAGCTTTCAGTTCCTTCTCTCTCTCTGCCTCCGCATTCTTCATCTTGTTCTCCAACACCTTGTACTTCTCCTCTGCCTTCTTCTGGACCTCCTTACTACTGCGCAGGGTCTCCTCACACTCCTCGATGGTCCTGCGCAGCCTCTCCAGCTCCTCCTGTTGCTTAGGGAAGGAGCTCTGTTGGAGTTTAGCCTGGAGGATATCTAACTCTTCTGTCTTCATGTCTAACTGTTGCTTTAACAAACGATACCTCTCAGCGGTCCCCTTCCAGACCAGACAGTTCTTTGTCCAGATTCTGTAGCTCCGTCTCTGTGTCGGTCTGGGCACCTGCCATCCCTATCAGAGCCCGGGCGGGAGTGAGTAACTCGGAGGGATTGCACCGGAGCCTTCCCAGGATGAGTCTTGCCTCTCCGTTTCCGAGGTACTCGGGTTATCCTCTCCTGAGACTCTCTCCAGAGTGGGTAAAAGGCTGGGCAGTCTCGTCCAATTAGGACAGGAACGGGGAGGGAATCAACCACCCCCGCCGTCGTGTGTATGGTTCCCCGTGTGCTGGTCATTGTAAGTTCAGTAATGGGGTATTCTCTGGTGTCCCCATGGACACAGGAAACTGGGAGGACTTTCCCCGGGGGTCAGACACGTTGGGCCCACCAAATCCTTACGCACCAGGGTGGCCCGGCTACCAGAATCCAGTAAGGCCTCCACATCATGGTGATTCACAGTTACCGGGCAGGTGGGGGGGTCGATCTGGGCCGCCATCTACGACTCCCAAGAGCGAGGCAAAACGGTGTGTGGGTGCTGAGCTGGAGGACTCCGCAGTGGGCATAGGTTCATCGGCTGGTTTCCCACACTGCCAGGAGATATGTCCCATCTCCCCACACCGGTAACACTGTCGAGTTTCCCCCTCCTGGTGTACTCTTCTTGGACCCGCCTGGTTTCTGGCTCCCCCTGGAGCTGGGATAAGTCCTGACGTGGCTGGGTTCGAGACCTTGGGGTCCTTTGGGACGGGTTCTTCCCATTTGTGGTGGGGCCGCCCTCCTGGGGTCTTTTTCGGGAAGCATTCAGCATCTCCGCTGTGGCCTGGTACTTTTCCACAGCTTCCACGGTCAGATCAGCCGTGGTCAAGGCCTGTTGACTGATGAACCGTTTTGCCTCATAAGGCAGGGCGCGTAGGGTAACGATCCACCACAACGGCCTCCACCACCGCCGCTGCTGTATTCCTCTGCGGATCCAGCCATTTCCTTGCGATTCGGACAAGTTCATGCATCTGCGCCCGAGGAGGTTGGTCTGGTTGGAAGGTCCAGCTGTGAAAGCGCTGGGCCATACCAAACTTTGTGAGTCCATATCTGCTGAGGATCTCAGACTTCAGGGCATCATAGTCAGTAACCTGGTCAGGGCCCAGGTCCCGGACAGCATTCAGCGATTCCCCGGTTAGAAAGGGGGGCTAACAGACCAACCCACTGTTGCTTGGGCCAGGCTTCCCTAGTGGCCGTGGCCTCAAATGCATGCAGGTATGCCTCAATGTCATCGGTAGCTCCCATCTTAGATATAAAGTCACTTGCCTTTATTGGGCGGGTATTTTGGACCACCCTCTGTCTCTGCAACTGCAATTCCTCTGCCTTCAGAAGGTTGGCTTTCTTTTGCTCCTCCAAGAGAGCCACGTTTGCTTGCATCTGGGCTTGCTGGCCAGCAACAAGGGCTTTCAATATGTCCTCCATTTCAGTCGGCGGGGGAGCCTACGGCCAACTTGGAAAACTGGGTGATCAAACCTTCGGTATCCTCCTCTGACATGCACTATTAACGCTTGAGCGTGCCCGTGTTCTCCACCATCTGTGACGTCACGAGAGGCTACACAGCTTTCAGCGGGATTGCTCAAGTAGTGCAAGGAGACAAGGTTCAAACAAAACAAGGATTTTATTATAGGTCTTGGGAAATTAACGAAAATATAACAAAATTCTGTTCTCTTGTGGCTCTTTAAGGGTTAACAGTTCAGGGATGTCTCTTCCACATCCAAAATCATAATTCTCACTCGCTCAGATAACTTTTCCCCAGCCTTACTGTAGTCCACGTTGCAGCTAGTGGCCAACCCAGCAAAAAGTCCTTCCAAATGTCTCTCACGTATTTCCACAGGTGCATATATCCAAAGGTGAGTATTTCCCAAAGGTAAGTGTCTCCAAATCCTTATATTCCTCCTGGAAGTGGACGTGCAGCACTCTTGTCCTCCAGAGAGCCCAGGTTGGAGACTGTGTTTCTTCCCTTCCCAAACCTTCAGCTCATCAGCTCCTCATTTGTTCCAGCTGCGTGGGAAGATTGGCCATAGAGGGGTGGAGTTCCCGACCATACCAGCAGATGGAGCCATAGCTGTCTGGGTTTGCAGCCACCTCAGGGGGATGTAACGTCCCTCCAGGACACAGCCTCTCGTGACATCACAGTACGTACAGTCACTGTGGGGACGACGTCATCGATGCACTTATTGATGAAGCCAGTGACTGATGTGGTGTACTCCTCAATGCCATCGGAAGAATCCCGGAACATATTCCAGTCTGCGCTAGCAAAACAGTCCTGTAGCTTAGCATCAGTTTCATCTGACCACTTTTTAATTGACGGAGTCACTGGTGCTTCCTGCTTTAGTTTTTTCTTGTAAGCAGGAATCAGGAGGATAAAATTATGGTCAGATTTGCCAAATGCTTTGTACGCGTCTGTGTGTGTGGAGTAAAGGTGGTCTAGAGTTTTTTTCCCCTCTGGTTGCACATGTGAAATGCTGGTAGAAATGAGGTCCTCTGTAGCTCAGCTGGTAGAGCACGGCGCTTGTAACGCTAAGGTAGTGGGTTCGATCCCCGGGACCACCCATACACAAAAAAAAAATGTATGCACGCATGACTGTAAGTCGCTTTGGATAAAAGCGTCTGCTAAATGGCATATTATATTATTATTATTATATTATTAGGTAAAACGGATTTAAGTTTCCCTGCATTAAAGTCCCCGGCCACTAGGAGCGCCGCCTCTGGATGAGCGTTTTCCTGTTTGCTTATGGCCGAATACAGCTCATTGAGTACCAGTATCAGTTTGTAGTGGTAAATAGACAGCTACGAAGAATATAGATGAAAACTCTCTTGGTAGATAGTGGGGTCTACAGCTTATCATGAGATACTCTACCTCAGGCGAGCAAAACCTAGAGACTTCCTTAGATATCGTGCACCAGCTGTTGTTTACAAATATACATAGACTGCCACCCCTTGTCTTACCAGAAGCTGCTGTTCTATCCTGCCGATACAGTGTATAACACGCCAGCTGTATGTTATTCATGTCGTCGTTCAGCCACCACTTGGTGAAACATAAGATATTACAGTTTTTAATGTGCCGTTGGTAGGATATATGTGCTTTTAGTTCGTCCACTTTATTATTCAGCGGTTGTACATTGGCCAATAGTACCGATGGCAAAGGCAGATTAGCCACTCGTCGCCAGCTCCTTATCAGGCACCCTGATCTCCTTCCGCGATATCTCTGTCTCTTTCTCCTGCGAATTACGGGATGAGGGCCCTGTCGGGTGTCTGGAGCAAATCCCTCTTGTCCGACTCATTAAAGAAAAAGTATTTGTCCAGTTCAAGGTGAGTAATCGCTGTTCTGATGTCCAGAAGCTCTTTTCGGTCATAAGAGACGGTAGCAGCAACATTATGTACAAAATAAGTTACAAACAATGCAAAAAAAAATAAAAATAGCATGGTTGGTTAAGAGCCCATAAAACGGCAGCCTTCCCCTCCGGCGCCATTACTCCAGCAGCGTGCTCTGGGGGATTGACAGGGCTATTAGCCCTGAGGAAAGAATCTGGCACTTAGGGTGACCACATGTCACGGATTGTGCGGGACAGTTCTGCATTTTGGCCCTTTGTCCCGCGTCCCGCAACCAAACAATCATGTCCCACATTTTATCAACAAATTCAAACACCACATATTTCAGTCAGACATTCCACTTATGAAAATATATACATCATAAGGATGTGGTACTGGTGATGTTTAACCCTTCTCCAATTGTTGTTGAGATCTGATATTGTGTGCAGCGCAAGACAAGACGTAGGCCAATGTCATAGGCCTATCATCAACCAATCACATTTCTCAAATCCTTTCAGGCAAAATTCTAGCTAAACTTGGAGAGGGCAGTTAGGATGAACTACTTACTAAAAGCGTGCTTCTAACGAAGCCACACGTGGTCTCTCGTTTCTGCATCACCAAATTTTGCTCAAGGCAAAAGAGTAGGCTGGTGGAGGTCACAATACCCATAAAACCTAGCAGTCAAACAGGGAAATGGTTCCAATCGTTTTTCCACCATTCATTTTTCCCATAGGGAATTTTAGAACACTTACAGTAAAATAAGGGCTGTGCTTCCTGTAGGCTTACCATGGCATGACGTTTTGATCTGTAAATCTCTATCGGACTGGTGACTTTTATCAATATATTCGGCTCTATTTACTCTCAGATTTGAACATGCTAATTAGCATCAAAGTAGACATCATGCAAGACTACAAATCCCTGCAAGCTCCTGCATGTCATCTCTAGCTGACACCTTTGCTAACAGGTATTGTGTCAATTTAAAACTTGCACAAAACAGTTAACAGAATTGTCAATTTAAAGAAATGTAGACAATTTATTAATTACTACATTTCGCTAACATTCGATAGTTAATCCTGAGATTCTTACCTTTGCCTTGATTCGGCAGTCTCATCTAGATCATGCCATGTACTCTTATAATCTCCACCCGGCACAGCCAGAAGAGGACTGGCCACCCCTCAGAGCCTGGTTCCTCTCTAGGTTTCTTCTTAGGTTCCTGCCTTTCTAAGGAGTTTTTCCTATCCACCGTGCTTCTACATCTGCCGAATATGCTGATGTAAAAGGGCTTTATAAATACATTTGATTTGATTTAATTAAAGAAGATCTAATTGCATATTCCCATGAAACTGATTGCGATCAAATGATTGGCATTCAGATGCAGTTTGACATTTCACTGGTTAAACGTGAATAATTATCTTTCGATTGACGGTAGTGAGTGCAGTTACATGCACACAATAATGCGATTATTGTGGATAGTACGATTAATATAATATTTGATTAGGAGTTCGGACATATAAAGTTTGTATGTGAAAACTACAGGCATACATTCAGTTAGTTTTTCCGAACACACATGACTCGCGCTAAAGAGGGAGGCTCGCTCGGCTGGTGCTAGCGCATGCGCAGATCAAATACACGGCTGGAACGTAGATTACGGTGTTTACATGTTTTAATCATTTGAAAGATTGCTCAGAATAACAGGTGTTTTAATCGGTGTATGCTTACTTCGATTAAGATTAGCAGAGTAAGGCATGTCAGGGGGTGTAGGTTCATGTAGGCTACACTGTCCGACAAATGTTACGCAAAATCACCCTGTTGTCCCGAATTTGGGTATTTTAAATGTGGTCACCCTACTGACACTACCTGCCCTGGGCCTCACCCTGTCTGTCCCTCAAAGCCAAGGCAGTCATATATCTCATTCTGCTACACAGGCTTTAGCTAGCTATAACCTGTGTGTGTGTGTGTATGTGTGTGAGATGGCTGGCCCCCGCCGCAACGCTGTAGAGGTGATTTGCAATGTTACAGAGCTATTACATGCAAGAGCTGCACAGCTTTGGGCTTGTAGAATCAGGATTGTAAAAGGGAGAAATATGCTACGTAAATAAAGTTGGTTTGAACAGGTTTTGACAAGCGGCAGGGAGTAGGTCTATGCCGTAAATGCCACCAGTGCAGGTTCATTTGAGCAATTCACCTCAGTTTCACAATGCAGAGTGAGACAAGGGCACAGTGTGCATGCAGCCATGTGTACACAGAGCTTAAACAGAACATAGGAGCTGTTGTTTTGCAGCAGCATTATTTTTCAGCTCCTCCTCCAACGTTTCAAGTTTCAAGTATCCTGTACAGTATGTACAGGACACACATGGTATACACTGTCCAACGAAATGCTTACTTCCAGGTTCCTTTTCAACAATGAAACAACAATAACGAAATAATAAAAGATAAGAATACGAACTTAAAGTAAATGGCTCAGTAGAATAGAATAAACATTTTAGCATCAGTATAATACAGGAAGGCACAATTTTAGTCCAATATTTACATGTGTTTTGGGGGGCAAATATTACAATTTTGCAGTATTTAGCTATAATAATAAGAGTCTGGTAGCAGCTGTTTTGACTTGTGTGTGTGTGTGTGAGTAAGTACATGTGTGCAGAGAGTCAGTGGAGGTGGTCAGTCCAGTTCAAGTGTTCAGCAGTCTGATGGCTTGCAAATAGAAACTGTCTCTGAGCCTGTTGGTATCAGACCTCATGCTCCGATACCGTCTGCCCGACGGTAAGTGAGTGAACAGCTTGTGGCTGAGGTTTGTGGGGTCCTTGATGATGCTGCGGGCCTTCCTCAGGCACTGTTTTGAGTAGATGTCCTGGATGGGTGGGAGCACGGTCCTAGTGATGTACTGGCCATCTTTACCTCCCGATGGAGTGCCTTACGGTCGTGGACGGAGCAATTCGATGGTGCAGCAGTAGTATTTGGAGAGGACCCGATTTTCGTCAGCCACCTGAGGAACTTAAAACTCAGACTCTCTCTACTGCAGGGATCATCAACTAGATTCGGCCATGGGCCAATTTTTTCTGGAGCGGATGGTTAGGGGGCCAGAAAATAATTACAAATAATTGGTAGAATGAAAATTGCCAGCAAGAAGCCCAAACAGACGTAATATTTGACTAAAACAATAATTAAAAACCTTTCTTACATTTGTATACGATCACATATATCTCTATTATGTGTGGGAATACTTTGGAACAGATTTCCAAAAATAAAATCACTTGGAGCTGATTTGCTGGTGTTTTCACAGTTCTTTATGTCAGAAATGTTTAAGGTAAAATATCTTCAAAAATATCTCGAAATAAGATAAATTACTTGTATTATGCCTTTTTTAGGTTACATGATGTTAGATAATTTAGCTTGGTACAAAAAAACAAGAAAACAATAACACATTTTAAATGAATTATCACTCAATATAAGATATTTAGGCTTGCTTTTATTTCACTTTTTGCAGTGCTCTCCTGAGAATAGATGACCTTGGTGCTATCTTTGAACTCACAACCTTAATCCTGACCCCTGACAGTAATCCTGGAACTGACAGTTGATTGACGTTGGTCTGAGGGACTCTAAATCAGCGTTAACACAAATCTCATTCCAGCCAGCCCTCATTCCATCTCCTCCTCCGCACAAACCCCATCCCCCATCCCACTGCTCCCCCTTTCAATCCTAATGGGATGCTGCTGCTGGTCAACAAACATTCACTGAAGAACCAGAAATGAAATGTCTTTGTCAGTATGCTCCCCAGTCAGTGTCCCTCCCAGCATTTAGGCCCCTCCTTCCTGCTGGGACTTCATCGATCATGTTTGGGAGGAACAGCCATAGGTGAATATGTAAAAGCATTTCCCCTGCGTGGGCTGACTTAGCCTTTCAAATAGTTTCCATCTCTGAATAAGCAGGGCCAGGAAATGCCATTGTTATTATTTTGATTTAAAGTAGGACTCATTTTCCAATTAGCCTACTCCACTTATGAGGAGGTATAAAAAGCTCTCTCTGCGCCCCTTGCTCATGTGCTCTTGGGGGATGCAGCGTTGTAGCTCTGCTCAACCCGCCTTCTTTTTTCTCCCTCTCTCTCCAGAGTGCCCTGTGACGTAGGGCTGGCACAATAATCGCATAATCGCGTAACCGACAATTATGGACTATAACGTGAACTTATCATCATAATCGTCTTACATTCATTTTAGAAGGGTGGGGTGTCAAAAAATTGAGTTTTTGAGACGAGGGTGTCACCAACACTGTGTTGTATTCATTAGGTATGTTGTATCTAATTTTCAAAGATGCATTATTATACATTACAAGCTCAAAACATTTTTCTACAAAAATTACAATTTTGACAATAGCGATGGCCATTTGCATGACAATTATTCATTACTCAAAATTCCATAATCGTCACAGCCCTACATGATGCTGATCTGAGGTGATGTGTGTGTCTGTATTTGTTTGTGTGTGTGTGTGTGTGTGCTGACTGACCTAGGCACTGACTTGTTGTGGAGCTAGCAGGACAAATCACTGAGCAGTGTCTGAGCTGTCAGTCTCTCCTGCCTGGTAAGAGAAATAGAGAGTAGAGAGCAGGCTGAGGGAGAGTAGGGGACTATGAACCCCTCAAGTGGCCCTTGTACACCAGTGGTCCAGCCTGTTTTAAACTGCCCAGTAACCTAAGAGGTCAGACACACAGAGAAAACTGACGGCCAATAGGCACAGTAGGAGGCCGTTCCTTCTCTTGCTAGAACAATAGACGTACCTGCTGTGTACCGACCTGGTACTGTTGAACCTGCCGTTTCTACTTGTAGAATCGCCTTGCTCGTCAGTGGCCGACAACTTGACTTTGAGCCAATTAGAGATCATTAACCTCCACGTGGGGGAGCCGACAGGAATGACAAAAATAGGAAAAAAATTGAGTGTAATCCACCCCATTTTCATCAGAATTGTTCTAACTAAAACAATAAACCTGCTGTGGCAACCCATCATTCAGGGCAGGTGGAGCAGAGCCCCACCTGTTTAGCTAAAAATAATAATAATATTGAGAGTAAAGCTGCATACAAACATGGTCTCTTTTTTGCTTTCTTGAGTAAGGCAGCTCCAAAATGCAGGTGTTTCAGCCTAGCTCAGTGCTTTCTGTGGTGGTGGGGCAGTCAGCGGAAAATATGGAGCGTTGGTGTTGGTAATGTTCTCTAGTTGCCCTGTGATTGGCTCAGTGTTCTGTCACTCATGGAGACACTACGTCATCACAAAATCTACGGGGAGAGCTAAAAAATTCCAGCTCATTGGGTGCTGCCATAGAGTTATAGAGAAATCGCAAATTCAACAATGAGTGGTTTGGAAGGAATCAGTAGCTAACTGCAAGCGTTGCAATGCAATCACTAGCCTGCTATTCAGTGGAGTGGGTGTGTTTGTCCAATTCTGGGTTTAAGGGTCTCTTTTCCAAGCTTAAAAGGATAAACATTCAACACCATGGGCATTGGCCATGCTGTCAATCCAGCATGACTTCTGCCACGTTCAAAACAACTGGAAACTCGGAACCGGGAAATCTCAGACTTCAGTGAGTTCAAGACAACTCGGAACTCTGAAAAAAAACGAGCCCCGACTGGGTCATCCAACTCGGAATTTCATGTCGCGAACTCGGGCCTCTTTCTAGAGCTCCGACCTGAAGATCACTGACGTCCTGATTCGACCTTGTTTTTTCAATCAAAATGAATGTCTTCATCGCTTGTCATCCCGTTATGCCATAGTTTGTACATCTCAATTGTCAGTAGAAACCACATTTGTTTAAGTAAGTCAGCCATATCAGCTATGTTTTTTTTTAAGGCAGTAAATGTGGCTGAATGAACTGTTTCGCTGCCAGACAAGGCTCCGCTGATAGCCAGGTGTAGCAGTGGTAAGGATTCACTCCATGGTGCTGAAAAGAAAGCTTTGCTTTATGTAGGCCCTAACAGTTTGTGGGCACCGTTTGTCACCGTTATAGTGCAATTAATGTAATGTTTAGTGTTTGTTGTGTTGTGTAGTGGCTTTGGTGGCATGCATCAAACATTTTTGAGGGGAGTTTGCCCCACTAAGATTTTCATGCTAAAATCGCCACTGTAAAGCTGCAAGTCTTTACATCTTTTACATCTAGCTAAGGAGTTTTGTGCTTGCACTTAGAATGATTTTTTGTTAGGTTTGATAATGTGCACTTGTTTATTAGTTAGCTGAGCCAGGCAGTCACACACGGGGTGGTAAGTGCAGCACAATGCACACAATATTAAATGCTTAAAAAAGTTAGCTATCTAGCAAGATGATGAAGAAATAATGAATTTCACTCTCCATTATACCATAACGCCAGTGCTAGTTCGCTTGCTAGCTAACGTTAGCTAAACGGTTCGCATTGCCATTCGCCAGTTAGCACAACATAGCTAGCTAGCTACTCCACTGACTCTCTGCTGCTAACAGGCAGCTGCTTCATTCAAAAACAAATCCATTGTGATTTATTTATAATGTTGCTAGCTACACTATTAATCTACTTGTGGCCATTGGCTAGTATCAACAAGAGCTTAATACAAATTCTATTTAGCTAGCAAAAACATTAGCAAAGATTTGTATAACTAACTCAAGATAGACCACAGCCTGTCGTTTCCAATGGGACCAAATTAATCCTAGTGGGCAGAACAAGCAAGGAGGTGGGCAGAGCCAAGTACGAGCTCCCGAGAGCCTATTGGCACGTTCTAACATGTATTTGCATATTTCTGTTAGGGAACGTCTACTTTGTGAAGTGCGCACGTGCAATATCTAAATTCGCCCTTGCACTCCTTCGAAACAATGCAATTTTTATCAACTTTGGCAAAGGGTAAAGTCTACAAAAGTTAGTCCACTCTGTTCATAACAGATTCTAGTTTTGGAAACAGAAAACTGTATTGAGATCAAATGTTTAATCGATGAGAAAATTAGCAGAATGTCGGCCAAAATCCATCTCACTCCATGTTCTCCCACTGCCGGCCACTGGGCTTCCTCTCACCACCATATTTGGTAGTGAGTGGAAACTCCAACCGGATACTTCACATTTATACATCCAGTGAAATATCTGTCTCATTGTTCTATCCAGGGGCACAACTTTCACTGGGCTCATGTCCCCCCCACATTCTGAAAATGCATTTATGTCTCCCCCAGATGTATCTTTGGAATGTGATAAAAACGAGGCAACAGTGTGCTTTAGGACCATGCGGATGCCTCCGAGTGGTCGGGAAAGCTGTTTGAAGTGTTTATCCAACTGAAAACAAATGTAAAAAAATAATAGTTATGTTCCCCCCACTTCTAAAACCAAAGTTGCGCCCTTGGTTCTATCTCTGACATTAGCGCAGCTTGCTAGTTAGCTAAGATTAGCTATCAACAGCAGGCACAAGCCAAACATCGCTTAAAAAAGCTACTGCCAACTTGTGGTCTGGAGGATTTTTAACGAGGCTGATCGGCATACTATGTGAACAACAAAAGGTTGGTGTGTCTGAGGCTTAAAATCAGCATCTGCAGACTGATTTAATGCCTCCTTTAAATGTATTAAGGATACTAAAATAATTGTACAACCCAAACGCTAGAAATGGTTATTACTAGGGAACATAGTGACTAGATGTGTATTTTATGTAAACTGTGATGCTACAACATCGTTATACCGTAATGTGCTGCATCTCCCGCCCTCCTCTCCCCCCTCCCTCCTCTCCTCCCTCCTCATCCCTCCCTCCCTCCCTTCTTCCCTCTCTCCCTCCACCCCAGAGCAATGCTAATTGGAGGAGGCTGAGATGCATTATCGGAGGGCCTGTGCTCCCTGCATGCAGTGCTGATTGGACATGTTTACTGACCTGCTTTCCGGCTGACCGCCGTCACTGTTTGTTTTACCACAGAGAAAACACTTTGCTACATTTAACTATGTTTTACTCTGTTAAAACCTACAGTCCTACAACAGAAGGCTAAGTACAGTGGAGAAAAAACGTATTTAGTCAGCCACCAATTGTGCAAGTTCTCCCACTTAAAAAGATGAGAGAGGCCTGTAATTTTCATCATAGGTGCACGTCAACTATGACAGACAAATTGAGGGAAAAAAATCCAGAAAATCACATTGTAGGATTTTTAATGAATTTATTTGCAAATTATGGTGGAAAATAAGTATTTGGTCACCTACAAACAAGCAAGATTTCTGGCTCTCACAGACCTGTAACTTCTTCTTTAAGAGGCTCCTCTGTCCTCCACTCGTTACCTGTATTAATGGCACCTGTTTGAACTTGTTATCAGTATAAAATACACCTGTCCACAACCTCAAACAGTCACACTCCAAACTCCACTATGGCCAAGACCAAAGAGCTGTCAAAGGACACCAGAAACAAAATTGTAGACCTGCACCAGGCTGGGAAGATAGAATCTGCAATAGGTAAGCAGCTTGGTTTGAAGAAATCAACTGTGGGAGCAATTATTAGGAAATGGAAGACATACAAGACCACTGATAATCTCCCTCGATCTGGGGCTCCACGCAAGATCTCACCCCGTGGGGTCAAAATGATCACAAGAACGGTGAGCAAAAATCCAAGAACCACACAGGGGGACCTAGTGAATGACCTGCAGAGAGCTGGGACCAAAGTAACAAAGCCTACCATCAGTAACACACTACGCCGCAAGGGACTCAAATCCTGCAGTGCCAGACATGTCCCCCTGCTTAAGCCAGTACATGTCCAGGCCCGTCTGAAGTTTGCTAGAGTGCATTTGGATGATCCAGAAGAGGATTGGGAGAATGTCATATGGTCAGATGAAACCAAAATATAACTTTTTGGTAAAAACTCAACTCGTCATGTTTGGAGGACAAAGAATGCTGAGTTGCATCCAAAGAACACCATACCTACTGTGAAGCATGGGGGTGGAAACATCATGCTTTGGGGCTGTTTTTTCTGCAAAGGGACCAGGACGACTGATCCGTGTAAAGGAAAGAATGAATGGGGCCATGTATCGTGAGATTTTGAGTGAAAACCTCCTTCCATCAGCAAGGGCATTGAAGATGAAACGTGGCTGGGTCTTTCAGCATGACAATGATCCCAAACACACCGCCCGGGCAACGAAGGAGTGGCTTCGTAAGAAGCATTTCAAGGTCCTGGAGTGGCCTAGCCAGTCTCCAGATCTCAACCCCATAGAAAATCTTTGGAGGGAGTTGAAAGTACGTGTTGCCCAGCGACAGCCCCAAAACATCACTGCTCTAGAGGAGATCTGCATGGAGGAATGGGCCAAAATACCAGCAACAGTGTGTGAAAACCTTGTGAAGACTTACAGAAAACGTTTGACCTGTGTCATTGCCAACAAAGGGTATATAACAAAGTATTGAGAAACTTTTGTTATTGACCAAATACTTATTTTCCACCATAATTTGCAAATAAATTCATTAAAAATCCTACAATGTGATTTTCTGGACTTTTTTTCTCATTTTGTCTGTCATAGTTGACGTGTACCTATGATGAAAATTACAGGCCTCTCTCATCTTTTTAAGTGGGAGAACTTGCACAATTGGTGGCTGACTAAATACTTTTTTTCCCCACTGTAGGTGTTTTCAGGCATATGCTCTGACGGCAGTGTAATTAGTGGAGCTAGCTGTATGTGTTCTGAGGCAGCTCTGTTGGGTTCAGTGAGACAGCCCATGCTATGTGCTGTGTAGAGAGGATGAGGAATGAGCAGTGGGTTAGAGGACATAGCCCATGTATAATCATTGCGGCGTGTTGCGTGTGACCTGTGCTGATGGATCGCCACAGAAGAATGCGGAGCGCCGCTTCGATTGTCTTATCAGCAGAACTGGACAAGACCGGTTTGTCTCAAATGGTCCTTCAGGGCTGGTAGCCATAGTAACCTCTCTCTCTGACCCCAAGGCCTGTGTCAGCAGAAGCAGCAATGTGCTAGTGTCTCTCTCTGTGTAGTGTCAGTCAGTGGCAGTCGGTGCTGTTTACTATTAGGGAGGACACATTTTTTTATGAGCTTGGCCTTATTTCATATTTCATATTCCATTCACCCAGCTCAATGTAACATCGAAAGGTTTAGGCTACTACATTATACTTGAATTTGCCCAGGTCCAGAGGCAAATTGGAGTAATTAACGTGACATACAATGACACATTCAATACTGCCTTGCACACTCTTGCCTGCATCTAGCTGATCTGTGGTGTAATGATTAGTCCAAACAGTTGCAAAACTGAACGTTTCTATTGTACAAAATAGGGTAGGTCCATCCCCGTTTCATGTTGTTATATTTCAGTCTTCTGTGATGTATATAAAGTGTAATATTGGGATGGAAACTTAAAATTTAATAAATGCCAACTCTATATCTGACATGGTACAGGTGTCTTCTTTTTTTAAGCCCATAACCATGTGTGTGAGGTGTATACTTTTGTTTCAAAGTAGATTTGTTTAAGACTACCAAGAATCACTCTGTGTGACCCTGATTTAGCCCACTACAGTAAAAGGTTAAGAAACATTTTGCAACAGAATCGGCAAACTGATCACCCGCACACACAGTTCACTTTTATTTGCAGCCATATACAGCATCATCACCTTGCTCGTTGTATAATTAAGCAATAAGGCACGGGGGTGTGTGGTATATGGCCAATATACCACGGCTAAGGGCTGTTCTTACGTATGTCGCAAAGCTGAGTGCCTGGATATAGCCCTTAGCCGTGGTATATTGGCTATATACCAGAAATCCCCCGTGCTGTCAGCCAATCAGCATTCAAGGCTCGAACTACCCAGTTTATAATTCCTTGTAGCATCTACGCGCTCTCCTCCTCTCACCTTTTCCCTTCACTTGTGGACTTCAGTGCACAACACAACAGCTGTCTGTGGCCAGACGAAAAAACCTCTCCAAGCCAAACCTTCATACCATAACTACTAACTGCTACACAGCCTACATCGTTGTCACCATATTAGCCAATGTCATAGTCAACATAGCTACCAGAACTAACAGGTTAGTAAACCCACAATCCAATCCATGTGTACAATCACGCAGTACAGTGTACAGCAAGCAGTTTAGAAGTTACACCGCCGGGCCCCAGTGGCAATACATTTATAAAACCGAAAGCTTACCTTAACTTGGAAGAGTTGCAGTGTTGGATAGCCTTAGCCACCTAGCTAACATAAATAGCATTCCTCTCTGGGTCAGGTTGTTGAGTAGGCTAAATTAGCTGCATTAGCTAGCTAAGTAAGTGAAAGGTAAACTAAGAAGAAGAAATACAATTAAATATAGCTATCTCTCTCTCTCTCTTCTCCTTCATTTTTGAAGAAATGTATTTGTTCAAAACTGTTCAACTGTTGTCTTTGTCTCTCTTTGAGTCAACTACTCACCACACTTTATGCACTGCAGTGCTAGCTAGCTGTAGCTTATGCTTTCAGTACTAGATTCATTCTCTGATCCTTGGATGGACAACATGTCAGTTCATGCTGCAAGAGCTCTGATAGGTTGAAGGATGTCCTCTGGAAGTCATCATAATTACTGTGTAAGTCTATGGAAGCGGGTGAGAACCATGACCCTCCTAGGTTTTGTATTGAAGTCAATGTACCCAGAGGAGGATGGAAGCTAGCTGTCCTCCGGCTACACCATGGGGCTACCCTACGTGATGTTGACGCTACTGTAGGCCTTATTTGCAAAACAGTGTTTTAATCAGTTATTTGGTGACATGAATATATTTAGTATAGTTTCATCTAAAAAGGATAACTTAATTTTAATTTTTCTGAAATTCACTGAGTAGGATGGTCCTCCCCTTCCTCCTCTAAGGTGCCTCCACTGGGGTATGTGTGTGTGTGTGTGTTGTGGGTGCAGAAGCGTAATGCAAGTGTGTGTATACACTTGTGTGCTAAAGGAGGTATTTTGTAGCAGAAGAGATTTGACGAACATGGGGTAGGCACTAGGCAGCCTGGCATAGACTGCTTTACACTTGGAGACAATTACACAGAGCGGAAATGTAATAGTATGGTGTTTAGAGCCTGTAGTTCTCCGCTTGTCATGTTAGTGTTAGGTGTTATGCCTTTCCACAGGAGATGATTCTCCCTACCTCTCCCCCTTCTCTCTCCCCTCCTGCTTCCCCTCCTGTCCCCTACCTCTCCCCCTTCTCTCTCCCCTCCCTCCCCTTCTCTCGCCCCTCCTCACCCTCTTCCCCCCTCCAGTCCCCTGGTGACACTACCTGCCCTCTTTGACACAGAGGCTGCATACAGGGTGACACATGGTGATGAGTAATGGCTTCCCAGGGCCTATAATGACACCAACAGGACTGAGGGGCACAGCAGGGGGTGGGGGGCGTCAGTTACCTGGGTCATTTGATAAGCTGATATAGGCTGTGGTCTCTTTGAGGTGCCTGTCCCTAGGAGCGCCATGGGAGATGGGCTGGCTGTGTGTGGGGGCGGGATAATAGGGTGCCCAGGTGGAGCACTGACTGGTATTGTTCCTCAGACAGTTCAAACAGTCTTTTGTGCTGTTTGCTTGATGCATGGACACCTGAAACATTACCAGATATCTAATATCTCAATTTGTTTGTACACATAATGCACACTTAAATACCTTCTCACCTGTCTAGTTCACTATGTTACGTTAGCCAAAGCTTTGGGACCATGACACTAACACTTTTTGGCAGTTGTTCTCTAAACCTAGAAAAGGTCTATATTTAGGGCCTTGTTGCTTTGAAGTAATGAAAGAGAAAGAGATTAAAGAGAGCAGATCAGAGATGACTAGGCCAGCTGTGTCAACAACAGGTTGTTTCATCAGCCCTTATCTCCCAGCACTCTACTGTACTTCTACCTCTCTCAGCAAGAGTCACCAGGGGTATCCCCTCCCCAACACGTTATCACCGCAGCCACAGGAAGACCTTAGAGACTGGTTGGGAGAGGTTAAGAAGACATTTTACACACTCAAGGATAGCGTGTTACTACAGGGTGGAAGATTTCCAGCAACATTTGCATGTTGATGTTTATTGTCATGAGTCTTGTCCTGGAGGCAGAACTAAGTGATTTGACCTTAGATAAAGCAGCTGCAAAGTCAAAATTGGCTGTATTGTAAAAATGAATGACAACTAAAATGTGCTTTTCAGTCTTCATTTAAGGGTAGGGTTAGACATTAAGGTTAGCAGTGTGGTTAAGGTTAGGTTTAAAATCAGATTTTATGACTTTGTTGCTGTGCCAGCTAGTGACCACTCTGCAGAGCTGCCTCCAGAACAAGATTCATGACAAAAAACGCTAACCTGCACAACATTTCCCCCTGAAATATGAACAGGACTTGACAGGTTAGGAAGTTAGGTCCTGACTCACACTCACACTCACGCTTATGCTCACACACACTGGGATGTTGGTGCTTCACTGCTTTCCCAAACAGAATTAGCATTAAATCAAGATGGGCATGTTGGTGTTGAGCGGCTGCTCCCCTTACTTATTATTCATGCGTCATCTCATCACTTCCTCTTTCCCAGGTGTTCTGTAAAATGTTTGACTGCCTGCAGGGGGCATCATCAGAGGTAGGTACAGTACTGCATGGTGTGGTCAGTACTGACTATTGACGGGTTGATCAATCCACAACTGAACCTTGAACCTGGTATAGAAATGGGCTAGGACCAGATGTAACACAGGACTAACCAGAGAGATTCGTTTTTTGAGCGTGGTGCAGTTTGGTTAACCAGTTTGATTGATGTTCTAGCTAAACGTCCATGGCGTGTGCACTGTGCATGTATGTGGGTTCTCTACTACGTGTTTACAGTGATGATTAATGAGTAAGTGTGCCACTGCCTCCAGACATCCACTGACCTCCCAGCTAACAATTCTAGGGAGAGAGAACGATTTTGTAATGTTACCTGTAATGTTCCCCTAATGGTTGAGTGTCCAGTTTTTCGTTAGTTATGGCAACATTCTATCTATGTTAGCAAAAACCTTCTGAGAATATTTTTTGCATGTTTTGACGTTAGAGGTAGGAGAACGTTCCCTTAATTTCAAACAGAACATACCCACAACGTGCTTACCATGTTCTCAGAATATCCCATATTAATGTTCTAGACACGTTTCATGGGACGTTGCAAGAACATTCATGTGTCCAGTTTCTATGGGTTAGGATCCCACCAAACATACACAGAACATGGTTGCCATGTTCTCAGAACATAATATCTTAATGTTCTGGGTAAGATGTATTTGACATTAAGGGGATGGTCTCTTGGACACATTCCTTGCACATCACAGGAACATTCCTCTAAAAACGTTATTTAATGACCTAATGAGACTCTTAAGGGAACGTTCTCTAAAGTTGTGGGAACGTTTGTTGTTAGCTGGGCTGGCGCCTCTTCTCTAGCTGAAACTGTGTAGAGGCTGCTATTCTTTTTTGTGTTGCTTCCCTTCTGCTCTCCTCTCCATCCCTTCCATCCCTCCTATCACTCCCTCTATCTTTTAATCAATCTCCCCTACACTCTAGTCACTACTCATCACTTGCCTATCTCCTCCCTTTCCCCTCTCCTTGTTCTTATCCTTCCTCTTCCCACTCTCCTCTCTTCTCTTTCTCTCTTTTTCTCTCTCTCTCTCTCTGAGCTATGCTTGGTTGTGTGGCAGTGCTGTGCGCCCCGCCAGCTCTCTAATGGCGGCTCCCACTGTGCAGTGCTCTATCTCAGCCATGGCCTCTAAATGAAGCTCCAATTGCCAGCTCATCAGCCAGGACATTCTTCATTCCTTAAGCAGATCTGATCCAGGGCTGATAAAGCACTGCTAATTTCCTCTCACGCTGTCTTCAAGCGGCTGTGCAAATCACAATGTGATGGGATTAAAATAGCATTAGGAGAGGGAGGGTACAACACAACAGCATTAGGAGAGGGAGGGTACAACACAACAGCATTAGGAGAGGGAGGGTACAACACAACAGCATTAGGAGAGGGAGGGTACAACACAACAGCATTAGGAGAGGGAGGGTACAACACAACAGCATTAGGAGAGGGAGGGTACACCACAACAGCATTAGGAGAGGGAGGGTACAACACAACAGCATTAGGAGAGGGAGGGTACACCACAACAGCATTAGGAGAGGGAGGGTACAACACAACAGCATTAGGAGAGGGAGGGTACACCACAACAGCATTAGGAGAGGGAGGGTACACCACAACAGCATTAGGAGAGGGAGGGTACAACACAACAGCATTAGGAGAGGGAGGGTACACCACAACAGCATTAGGAGAGGGAGGGTACAACACAACAGCATTAGGAGAGGGAGGGTACACCACAACAGCATTAGGAGAGGGAGGGTACACCACAACAGCATTAGGAGAGGGAGGGTACAACACAACAGCATTAGGAGAGGGAGGGTACAACACAACAGCATTAGGAGAGGGAGGGTACACCACAACAGCATTAGGAGAGGGAGGGTACAACACAACAGCATTAGGAGAGGGAGGGTACACCACAACAGCATTAGTAGAGGGAGGGTACACCACAACAGCATTAGGAGAGGGAGGGTACAACACAACAGCATTAGGAGAGGGAGGGTACAACACAACAGCATTAGGAGAGGGAGGGTACACCACAACAGCATTAGGGAGAGGGAGGGTACAACACAACAGCATTAGGAGAGGGGAGGGTACAACACAACAGCATTAGGAGAGGGAGGGTACACCACAACAGCATTAGGAGAGGGAGGGTACAACACAACAGCATTAGGAGAGGGAGGGTACAACACAACAGCATTAGGAGAGGGAGGGTACAACACAACAGCATTAGGAGAGGGAGGGTACAACACAACAGCATTAGGAGAGGGAGGGTACAACACAACAGCATTAGGAGAGGGAGGGTACAACACAACAGCATTAGGAGAGGGAGGGTACAACACAATAGTGACACTGCACAGGGGTTGCTTTATGGTCCGCTATCAGCCTGTAATGTCCCGGTCCCTCAGTCCTTCTTGTCCCTGTCATCATTATGATTATCACCCTCCTCTCTTCATATTCACTGAACTCCATGGTGATGAGCTGTAATACCACAATCTGTATTCTCTACACTACAGTCTATTAGAGACTTTCACAGGTGTTTTATAGCAATTTCCCTGCCTGCGTGGTTCTGACCCCACCACCCAGAGATAATGACACCATGGTGTGCTCCTGATGTGGTTGTAGGCAGTGCTGTTGCTGCCTTGGCTCTGGGGTTGGGATTGACTGTCGAAGCACCTCCTGCTGTCTAAAAGTGGAGCCTGCAAATTATCCAATGAATTCCAGTGCCCCCCAGTGTTTTTTCCTCTTGGAAGTGGAACACAACCTAGCAATCTCATTTGCCATTCCTTATTTATTGTGTATGATGTCATTCCTATTCCAGGGGGTGAAAGACAAGAAGATGAATGTGCATGGTGTCTTTGTCAAGAGTGTGACATCAAGGCATGGACGAATAGTTGGTTCCAGTGAAGTGGTGCCATTGGCAGTGTGGTCACTACAGTATGCCTATTGTATGTGTTCACCAGCAGTGTGAATAGTGTGTCTGTTTCCTTACAATTCATCAATATGAGGTCTAAGGGCCCCTTCGCCTCCATGCTATCCGAGGCACTAATTGGTTTATTAGCCTGGCCTGTCTTTCAGTTTGACTGGCACAAGCGCCTATTTACTTAATCCCAAGCAGGCAGACAGGCAGGCTGAGTGTGTGAGTAAGTGTGTGGGGCAGGGAGCTAGTGTTTAAGTGTCTCAGTGGTGTTAGCGACATGGCAGGCATCAGAGAGCTGTGCTGATACTGATCTGCTCATTAGACACCATTATTCCCCATGCAGCTCTGACACACACTGCCTCCTCTGTCACAAAGCTCAGTGGAACGCACCAATCACAACGTCAGATCTGACTGACCCCTGACCTCTACTGTGTGGTGATGTCATAGACAGAGAGGGATAGTCAGTGGGGTGGGTCGTCAGATGATTTGTCACCACTACAGCCGCCACCCTACTTGGTCTTAAATCTTTTTGTTAAAACAGTGGTGGATAGGACCAGGACCCTCCGTCCCTCCACCTCTTGTTTCTCACTCACACACATTCCAGGCCCTGATGAATGAGTGTCATGTTTCACTGGGCTGTAGTGGAGCCAGCGAAACTTGGAGGCTGTGGGCCTCACAGGGGTAACGGATGTCCCTCAGGGTGATAGCTGCAAGGTGAACACGCCTGACCTTATACCACTTTGGCCTTGTAGGACAAATACTGGACAGAGACATGGAGACTTGACAACATTTCGCTCCTGTCACTTCACCAGATCATTAACATATCTGAGAGGCCAATAGTGGCCTGGAAAATCAACGACTGGTCTACACCATGTGCTAATTTGGTCGAAGGCTGTCCAATTACATAGATCTCTGTGGTTATACTGTAAGGACATTGGGACATGATTATGTCATGCTTGTCTTATGTTTGCAGTATAAACAAATGCAAATGTTATGGTGGCCACTGATTCCAAAGTTATCTTGATTTCTGTAATCTCCTAAGGGGCAATATAATGCTCTCTCATTCCCAGAACCATATACAGTATACAGTACCTATATATCTCTCTATAAATGTTAGTTAACAGCTCTGACATGTATGTTATTCTCCTCCAATTAATTGTTTTTCTGCATTTTCTGGGGGGGGGGTTCCACGAGTCGAGAGCTCTTTTAAATTATGAACAAAGCTCATTGGAATGCAGTGCATAGCTACATAACTCATTATAGCTCTGTGAACCCTGACCCACACTGTTCACTTATTCCTCATTAGCTGTCATCTGTTGTCATGGTTTCACAGGGCTAGGAACATCTGTGTGGCACTTGTACACGGTTAGGTATTGTACCTGTGTTGAAATTAATACATATTTTTTAATTCAAACTTTAACATTTGAACGAGTGTATTTATATTCCTGGTCTATGATACCCAACAAGAAGGGAGGCTGGGGCTGTATGGCGGTAATATTACAGGAGCCTAGTTGACAGTTACAAATGGCTGAGCAGACTAATGAAATTAAATTAGACGGTAGTCACACTTCAGTGAGAATTGTAATGATATTACATTAGATGGCAGTTACTGATGACCTGTCATGGCTGACTCCGGTGCTCTCACCTCAACACCTCTCTGGGGCTGCCTGTTATTACCTCTATACAGGGCTACGGCTGGGCTCCGGTTCACACCCAACACCTCAGATACAAGACCACAGAGCAGAGTCAGTAATACAAACACACATCAGTCAGATGGAGAGAGGGAAAGGCATCTTCAGAGGTACAACTGCCTATGACTAGAGGGATTATTACAGTTATGTGAAGGAACATAGCTGAAATCCTTCACATATCTCAAATTCTCCAGACATCTGCTCCAAAGAATGGTTTGGCTGTGTTGTTCAAGCTATAGATTATAGTGATTAACATCAATATTACAGGTATATAACAAGTATATTGTAATTGTGTAATGCCTATTTTGACGTGCTTAGTGATGGTGACCACCTAGCTGCAATATTTTGTAGTGACTCAGTCCTGCCGCTGTGCCCATAGGAAAAGGTCCCCTTCCTGGAAATTATGGTTGGAAAGTCCGACATTATGATAGAGTTAGGGTGGCAAAATCCCGTGAACTTTCAATACATTTCCTGGATTTCCCGAAAACCCGGTTGGTGGTTTCCTTGAATCAGGAGGGAATAAGCAGGAAATCCGGAATGCTCCAACCAGGATTTCTAGAAAATGAGTTTAGAGTTAGAGCCACATTCCTACATTCCAACCAGGCTGAGGGGACACTGTGTTTGTGTTTCTCAGTCTGTGTGTCTTGTGTCTATGTAAGTCATTCTGTCTGAGTGTGTTTTCTGTGTGTGTAGCTGTGTGTTCCTGTCTGTGTGTGTATGTCTTGTGAGTGAGAGTGTGTTTGTGTGTGCCGCATGTGTGTGCGGGATGATGGAATGAGAGAATAGCATTCTGGCTGGCATCCAGGCATCTCAGTGACATCAGAGTGAGAGTGGCAATGTCATTTGTCAGTGTTTGTGGGGTTTTTTCATCAGCTTTACATGATCTCAGTACATTTACACCTGTTCTGAAAGGCCCCAGAGTCTGCAACACCACTAAGCAAGGGGCACCACCAATCAAGCAGCACCATGAAGACCAAGGAGCTCTCCAAACAGGTCAGGGACAAAGTTGTTGAGAAGTACAGATCAGGGTTGGGTTATAAAAAAATATCAGAAACTTTGAACATCCCACGGAGCACCATTATATCCATTATTAAAAAATTGAAATAATATGGCACCACAACAAACCTGCCAAGAGAGGGCCGCTCACCAAAACTCACGGTCCAGGCAAGGAGGGCATTAATCAGAGAGGCAACAAAGAGACCAAAGATAACCCTGAAGGAGCTGCAGAGCTCCACAGCGGAGATTGGAGTATCTGTCCATAGGACCACTTTAAGCCGTACACTCCACAGAGCTGGGCTTTACGGAAGAGTGGGCAGAAAAAAGCCATTGCTTAAAGAAAAAAATAAGCAAACACGTTTGGTGTTCGCCAAAAGGCATGTGGGAGACTCCCCAAACATATGGAAGAAGGTACTCTGGTCAGATGAGACTAAAATTGAGCTTTTTAGCCATCAAGGAAAATGCAATGTCTGGCACAAACCCAACACCTCTTATCACCCCGAGAACACCATCCCCACAGTGAAGCATGGTGGTGGCAGCATCATGCTGTGGGGATGTTTTTCTTCAGCAGGGACTGGGAAACTGGTCAGAATTGAAGGAATGATGGATGGCGCTAAATACAGGGAAATTCTTGAGGGAAACCTGTTTCAGTCTTCCAGAGATTTGAGACTGGGACGTTGGTTCACCTTCCAGCAGGACAATGACCCTAAGCATACTGCTAAAGCAACACTCAAGTGGTTTAAGGGGAAACATTTAAATGTCTTGGAATGGCCTAGTCAGAGCCCAGACCTCAATCCAATTGAGAATCTGTGGTATGACTTAAAGATTGCTGTACACCAACGGAACCCATCCAACTTGAAGGAGCTGGAGCAGTTTTGCCTTGAAGAATGGGCAAACATCCCAGTGGCTAGATGTGCCAAGCGTATAGAGACATACCCCAAGAGACTTGCAGCTGTAATTGCTGCAAAAGGTGTCTCTACATAGTATTGACTTTGGTCTTTTGTCTTATTTCTTGTTTGTTTCACACACAAAAAAAAAGTGCATCTTCAAAGTGGTAGGCATGTTGTGTAAATCAAATGATACAAACCCCCAAAAAATCAATTTTAATTCCAGGTTGTAAGGCAACAAAATAGGAAAAATACCAAGGGGGGTGAATACTTTCGCAAGCCACTGTATATTTCATATATATACAGTGGGGAAAAAAAGTATTTAGTCAGCCACCAATTGTGCAAGTTCTCCCACTTAAAAAGATGAGAGAGGCCTGTAATTTTCATCATAGGTACACGTCAACTATGACAGACAAAATGAGAAAAAAAGATCCAGAAAATCAGATTGTAGGATTTTTAATGAATTTATTTGCAAATTATGGTGGAAAATAAGTATTTGGTCAATAACAAAAGTTTCTCAATGCTTTGTTATATACCCTTTGTTGGCAATGACACAGGTCAAACGTTTTCTGTAAGTCTTCACAAGGTTTTCACACACTGTTGCTGGTATTTTGACCCATTCCTCCATGCAGATCTCCTCTAGAGCAGTGATGTTTTGGGGCTGTCGCTGGGCAACCCGGACTTTCAACTCCCTCCAAAGATTTTCTATGGTGTTGAGATCTGAGACCCCGGACATTGAAATGCTTCTTACGAAGCCACTCCTTGGTTGCCCGGGCAGTGTGTTTGGGATCATTGTCATGCTGAAAGACCCAGCCACGTTTCATCTTCAATGCCCTTGCTGATGGAATGAGGTTTTCACTCAAAATCTCACGATACATGGCCCCATTCATTCTTTCCTTTACACGGATCAGTCGTCCTGGTCCCTTTGCAGTAAAACAGCCCCAAAGCATGATGTTTCCACCCCCATGCTTCACAGTAGGAATGGTGTTCTTTGGATGCAACTCAGCATTCTTTGTCCTCCAAACACGACGAGTTGAGTTTTTACCAAAAAGTTATATTTTGGTTTCATCTGACCATATGACATTCTCCCAATCCTCTTCTGGATCATCCAAATGCACTCTAGCAAACTTCAGACGGGCCTGAACATGTACTGGCTTAAGCAGGGGGATACGTCTGGCACTGCAGGATTTGAGTCCCTGGCGCGTAGTGTGTTACTGATGGTAGGCTTTGTTACTTTGGTCCCAGCTCTCTGCAGGTCATTCACTAGGTTCCCCCGTGTGGTTCTGGGATTTTTGCTCACCGTTCTTGTGATCATTTTGACCCCACGGGGTGAGATCTTGCGTGGAGCCCCAGATCGAGGGAGATTATCAGTGGTCTTGTATGTCTTCCATTTCCTAATAATTGCTCCCACAGTTGATTTCTTCAAACCAAGCTGCTTACCTATTGCAGATTCAGTCTTCCCAGCCTGGTGCAGGTCTACAATTTTGTTTCTGGTGTCTTTTGACAGCTCTTTGGTCTTGGCCATAGTGGAGTTTGGAGTGTGACTGTTTAAGGTTGTGGACAGGTATCTTTTATACTGATAACAAGTTCAAACAGGTGCCATTAATACAGGTAACGAGTGGAGGACAGAGGAGCCTCTTAAAGAAGAAGTTACAGGTCTGTGAGAGCCAGAAATCTTGCTTGTTTGTAGGTGACCAAATACTTATTTTCCACCAAAATTGCAAATAAATTCATTAAAAATCCTACAATGTGATTTTCTGGAGAAAGAAAATCTCAATTTGTCTGTCATAGTTGACGTGTACCTATGATGAAAATTACAGGCCTCTCTCATCTTTGTAAGTGGGAGAACTTGCACAATTGGTGGCTGACTAAATACTTTTTTCCCCCACTGTATACACTACCGTTCAAAAGTTTGGGGTCACTTAGAAATTTCATTTTTTTCCCCCATGAAAACATATATGAAATGAGTTTGAATAGGAAATATAGCAACATGAATAGGAAATGTAGTCATTGACAAGGTTAGAAATAATGATTTTTAATTGAAATAATAATTGTGTCCTTCAAACTTTGCTTTCATCAAAGAATCCTCCATTTGCAGCAATTACAGACTTGCAGACCTTTGGCATTCTAGTTGTCAATTTGTTGAGGTAATCTGAAGAGATGTCACCCCATGCTTCCTGAAGCACCTCTCACAAGTTGGATTGGCTTGATGGGAACTTCTTACGTACCATACGGTAAAGCTGCTCCCACAACTGCTCAATAGGGTTGAGATCCGGTGACTGTGCTGGCCACTCCATTATAGACAGAATACCAGCTGACTGCTTCTTCCCTAACTAGTTATTGCATAGTTTAGAGCTGTGCTTTGGGTCATTGTCCTGTTGTAGGAGGAAATTGGCTCCAATCAAGCGCCGTCCACAGGGTATGGCATGGCATTGCAAAATGGAGTGATAGCCTTCCTTCTTCAAGATCCCTTTTACCCTGTACAAATCTCCCACTTTACCGCCACCAAAGCATCCCTAGACCATCACATTGCCTCCACCATGCTTGACAGATGGCATCAAGCACTCCTCCAGCATCTTTTCATTTGGTCTGCATCTCACAAATGTTCTTCTTTGTGATCCGAACATCTCAAACTTCGATTCATCTGTCTATAACACTTTTTTCCAATCTTCCTCTCTCCAGTGTCTGTGTTATTTTGCCCATCTTAATCTTTTCTTTTTATTGGCCAGTCTGAGATATGGCTTTTTCTTTGCAACTCTGCCTAGAAGGTCAGTATCCCGGAGTCGCCTCTTCACTGTTGGCATTGAGACTGGTGTTTTGCGGTTACTATTTAATGAAGCTGCCAGTTGAGGACCTGTGAGGTGTCTGTTTCTCAAACTATACACTCTAATGTATTTGTCCTCTTGCTCAATTCTGCACTGGGGCCTCCCACTCCTCTTTATATTCTGGTTAGAGCCAGTTTGCGCTGTTCTGTGAAGGGAGTAGTACACAGCGTTGTACGAGATCTTCAGTTTCTTGGCATTTTCTCGCATGGAATAGCCTTCATTTCTCAGAACAAGAATAGACTGACGCGTTTCAGAAGAAAGTTATTTGTTTCTGCCCATTTTGAGCCTGTAATCGAACCCACAATTGCTGATGCTCCAGATACTCAACTAGTCTCAAGAAGGCCAGTTTTATTGGTTCTTTCATCAGCACAACAGTTTTCAGCTGTGCTAACATAATTGCAAAAGGGTTTTCTAATGATCAATTAGCCTTTTTAAATGATAAACTTGGATTAGCAAACACAACGTGCCATTGGAACACAGGACTGATGGTTGTCGATAATCGGCCTCTGTACGCCTATGTAGATATTCCATTAAAAATCAGCCATTTCCAGCTACAATAGCCATTTACAACAGTAACAATGCATACACTATTTCTGAACAATTTGATGTTATTTTAATGGACAAAAAAATTGCTTTTCTTTCGAAACTTTCTAAGTGACCCCAAACTTTTGAACGGTAGTGTATATGTACAGTTGTGGTCAAAAGTTTTGAGAATAACACAAGTATTGATCTTCATAAAGTTTGCTGCTTCAGATGTTACTATGGTGTACTGAAGTATAATTACAAGCATTCCATAAGTGTCAAAGGCTTTTATTGACAATTACATTACGTTTATGCAAAGAGTCCCTTCTTTTTTCTTTTTTCAAGACCTCTGCAATCCGCCCTGGCATGCTGTCAATTAACTTCTGGGCCACATCCTGACTGATGTCAGCCCATTCTTGCATAATCAATGCTTGGAGTTTGTCAGAATTTGTTCTTGGATGGTTGGGAGAAGTTGCTCTCAGAAGTTGGAACCATTCTTTATTCATGACTGTGTTCTTAGGCAAAATTGTGAGTGAGCCCACTCCCTTGGTTGAGAAGCAACCCCACACATGAATGGTCTCAGGATGCTTTACTGTTGACATGTCACAGGACTGATGGTAGCACTCACCTTGTCTTCTCCGGACAAGGTGTTTTCCGGATGCCCCAAAAAATCGGAAAGGGGATTCATCAGAGAAAATGACTTTACCCCAGTCCTCAGCAGTCCAATCCCTGTACCTTTTGCAGAATATCAGTCTGTCCCTGATGTTTTCCCTGGAGAGAAGTGGCTTCTTTGCTGCCCTTCTTGACACCAGGCCATCCTCCAAAAGTCTTCGCCTCACTGTGCGTGCAGATGCACTCACACCTGCCTGCTGCCATTCCTGAGCAATCTCTGCACTGGTGGTGCCCTGATCCCGCAGCTGAATCAACTTTAGGAGACGGTCCTGGCACTTACTGGACTTTCTTGGGCGCCCTGACGCCTTCTTCACAACAATTGAACCTCTCTCTTTGAAGTTCTTGATGATCCAATAAATGGTTGATTTAGGTGCAATCTTACTAGCAGCAATATCCTTGCCTGTGAAGCCCTTTTTGTGCAAAGCAATGATGACGGCACATGTTTCCTTGCAGGTAACCATGGTTAACAGAGGAAGAACAATGATTTCAAGCACCACCCTCCTTTTAAAGCTTCCAGTCTGTTATTCTAACTCAATCAGCATGACAGCGTGATCTCCAGCCTTGTCCTTGTCAACACTCTCACCTGTGTTAACGAGAGAATCACTAACATGATGGCAGCTGGTCCTTTTGTGGCAGGGCTGAAATGCAGTGGAATTGTTTTTTGGGGATTAAGTTCATTTTCATGGCAAAGAGGGACTTTGCAATTAATTGCAATTCATCTGATCACTCTTCATGACATTCTGGAGTATATGCAAATTGCCATCATCAAAACTGAGGCAGCAGACCACACAAATTTCTTCTTAACAAACTATAGTTTTGGCAAGTCGGTTAGGACATCTACTTTGTGCATGACACAAGTAATTTTTCCAACAATTGTTTACAGACAGATTATTTCACTTATAATTCACTGTATCACAATTCCATTGGGTCAGAAGTTTACATACACTAAGTTGACTGTGCCTTTAAACAGCTTGGAAAATTCCAGAAAATAATGTCATGGCTTTAGAAGCTTCTGATAGGCTAATTGACATCATTTGAGTCAATTGGAGGTGTACCTGTGGATGTATTTCAAGGCCTACATTCAAACTCAGTGCCTCTTTGTTTGTCAACATGGGAAAATCAAAAGAAATCAGCCAAGACCTCAGAAAAGGAATTGTAGACCTCCACAAGTCTGGTTCATCCTTGGGAGCAATTTCCAAATGCCTGAAGGTACCACGTTGATCTGTACAAACAATAGTACGCAAGTATAAACACCATGGGACCACGCAGCCGTCATACCGCTCAGGAAGGAGACACGTTCTGTCTCCTAGAGATGAACGTACTTTGGTGCGAAAAGTGCAAATCAATACCAGAACAACAGCACAGGACCTTGTGAAGATGCTGGAGGAAACAGGTACAAAATTATCTATATCCACAGTAAAACGAGTCCTGTATTGACATAACCTGAAAGGCCGCTCAGCAAGGAAGAAGCCACTGCTCCAAAACCGCCATAAAAAAGCCAGACTACAGTTTGCAACTGCACATGGGGACAAAGATCGTACTTTTTGGAGAAATGTCCTCTGGTCTGATGAAACAAAAATAGAACTGTTTGGCCATAATGACCATCGTCATGTTTGGAGGAAAAAGGGAGTTCCTTGCAAGCCGAAGAACACCATCCCAACCGTGAAGCACGGGGGTGGCAGCATCATGCTTTGGGGGTGCTTTGCTGCAGGAGGGACTGGTGCACTTCACAAAATGGATGGCATCATGAGGAAGGAAAATTATGTGGATATATTGAAGCAACATCTCAAGACATCACTCAGGAAGTTAAAGCTTGGTCGCAAATGGGTCTTCCAAATGGACAATGACCCCAAGTATACTTGGTGGCAAAATGGCTTAAGGACAACAAAGTCAAGGTATTGGAGTGGCCATCACAAAGCCCTGACCTCAATCCTATAGAAAATGTGTGGGCAGAACTGAAAAAGCGTGTGCGAGCAAGGAGGCCTACAAACCTGACTCAGTTACACCAGCTCTGTCAGGAGGAATGGGCCAAAATTCACCCAACTTATTGTGGGAAGCTTGTGGAAGGCTACCCGAAACGTTTGACCCAAGTTAAACAATTTAAAGGCAATGCTACCAAATACTAATTGAGTGTATGTAAACTTCTGACCCACTGGGAATGTGATTAAATAAATAAAAGCTTAAATAAATCATTCTCTCTACTATTATTCTGACATTTCACATTCTTAAAATAAAGTGGTGATCCTAACTGACTTTTACTAGGATTAATGTCAGGAATTGTGAAATACTGAGTTTAAATGTATTTGGCTAAGGTGTATGTAAACATCCGACTTCAACTGTATATATATATTTTTAAATATATTTTCCTTTATTATTTTCCCCTAACCCTACCATCCCTCCGCTAATTGGAGTAAACTAATGGACAACTCTTAGGCTTCTACTTCCAGCTTATACATACTATATACATTTTACCGAAACTGGTATACTTTTTTATTTATCACAATTTTCTTTAGCCAATTTTGGTCTTTAATGCAAGGCTGACAGACAAGTTCCTTAGTTTCTCCCCCTTCCACTTGCCTCTTCCATTTTTGCGGTAATGCTGCAATTAGTTGGTTGTCATTTTGAGTAGAGCATACATTTCCATATATTTTTGTTAACTGCATGTGTGATATAACTCCACCAGTCCTATTTATGATATCATTTACAAAGATTATACCTTTTTTTTAATTTTTCAAAAATATTGTTTTTTTTATCAATTAGTATATTTGAGTTTAACAATAGTATTTGTTGTAATATTTGTTCTGTCTTTTCTGGTGGATTAAACTGAACTCAGTGTTTGTGTTTATTCAAGGAGCCCGGAGCCTGGCAGCAGATTTCACTAGATTTTAGCTGATTACACTTCAGTGGAAGTGCTGCCGAACCAATGGCAGCCACAACGACATCCAACTATAATAGAGATTAAAATGAAAAAGCAGATCAGGAGAATCTAATTAATTTGACAGTGGAAAGATTGCGTATTTTGGGGGAGTTTGAGGGGCTATCGGAGCTCCTCTCCTCTGCATGCAGAATTTCTAAGAGTCTCAGTGAGGAAGATGTTCCTCCCTAAACAATGAGCTTCCTCCAGGGATCATCTTCTCTCATTTAGCCTGGAAATACAATCAGCCTCCCATTCTCCACACGCAGAGATAATGCCATTTGCTTCCTGACGCTTTAATGCTAATCTTTTTATTGCAGCGAAACAGAGAGAGGGAAATTACCCCTGTGCTTCAGAGCGCTTATATTGAGGAACAGGCAGCTTTGTGGAGCGAGCTTTGATGAAAAAAATACTCACTTTGTGGTTTTTAATCATCTCAGAGTATTAACAAGCTTTCCTGATAAGAAAACAAATGAAATATAAAATCAGAGAATAAACAAATGCAATTATCTATGGAAATGAATGTTGAAGCTGTTCAGATCACTCCTATTACTCGGGGGAGGGGGATTTGTAAACACTTACAGTGAATATTGTTATTTTATCATGGTAGGTTATAGCTTGTTTTTTCCTGTGCATCCCAGATAGCAGAGTCTCCTCCCTCGGGGATTCAGACAAACTGCCAGTCTGGAGTGAAGATCTAAAATGTCAGATCACACTTTCAGAATCTTTGATGCTGTATCCTGTAAGAGGACATACTTTGTCCTGTGTGTGTGCCTGCGTGTGTTTCACTGTCCATCCAATGTGTGCGTGCAAGCTTGGTTGTGTTTTGTTGTGGATGAGTGTATTACTGTGTTGTTGGAGGATTTTCCCCCTCTTCCATCTTAAGCCTTTGAAAAGCCTTATGTTACAGACTGCACAGCAGGACTGACAAAGTCACAATAAAATAATCAGTCTTTTAGTTTTTGTCCTTCAAAGCTGCATGAATATTCCTGTTGACCAGGGGGGTGGATGTCGTACACATGGATGTGCATTGTTTCACTCTCAGCCACTATGAATGATGTCACAGTTTTGCAGCACGGGCCCATTCCCCACAGGACATCCTTTGTTATAATGCGTAGTTTGGATATGAGTGTGTGCATGATACAACTGTTTGGAATTTGAAAGAAATGCCTTTCAATTATAATGGCTCACTAGCCAGAGGCTTACAGTAGTGGGGTTAATCAGTCCAAATGACAGCTTGAGGTTTAGTCAAACCATAATAATGATTAAATATCTATTTGAATTATGGAATACTAAAACCCACATTGTCATGGGCTAAGACTAAAATTAATCAAATCTCACTAGAATGGGCTCATTTAATGCTAAACATCACACACATTATTGAATAAGTCATTTTAAAGGGGTTAATTAAGTAATTAGTGATCAGCATGATTCACCATTGTGAGCTGGTTTTGGGGAGATGGTGGAGGGAGAGCTGGAGAGACTGTGGTCCTGCCCAGCAACAGCCCCAGTAGGACCTCTGCGCTTCCTGTGAATTCACAGAGAGACAGAAACATAACCTCAATTCACAAGGAAACAGGATTTCCATATTCACATTTGGTGAACTACATCTCTTGTCCTCCTCAATGATAAGTCTGTTCTGTCTGAGGATGGCGAAGGAGAGCCAGTGTTTTCAGGCATTTGTACAATGTGTGAGTGACAAAGGCTGCGTGCTGGCTGGAGCAGGGGGCCATGGGGGCCAGGGACCAGGGCTGTGGCGGGTGAGGCTGGGCCAGGAGAGGCGCTCAGTGTGTAGGTGTGAGGAATGCATGGGCAGTTGGACAGCCCTGGTCTGGACAACACCAGCACAGTGGACCCAGTGTTCTGCTGCACAACAACGACAGAACCCACAGACCCCAGATGCAAGCCATGCAGACCCACTTGGACTGAAGGTCTATGGGCACACATATAGAACTCACCACAGAGCTGAGAGATGTGTCTGAATTATGTGCAGCGGGTGCAACTGTCTGTGCCTGCGGTTAATGACGTGTAGTCCACTGTTATATATTTTTTGTTTGAGATATTTAGCCACCACAGCAGTATTCTCTGGTCAGGTTTACAGGTCTATGTGTGTACCATCATTGAATGTCTTTCTTTGTGCCATGCAGTATTTTGACAGGTAGTTAACCTGTAACTCTGGGCTCAGGCCTTCTCTCCTGGGCCAGGGGGATTGATTAGTGGGCCCAAGTGGGGGGGTGACTCATTAGCTGAGTAGTGAGAGGGGGAGGAGGGGAGGGAGTCTAATTGAAGTAATGTCTGACTCTGATGTGATGGTCTAATCTCTGTGTCTGAACTGGCTCTCTGTTTAATTGATAGCTGTGATCTCACCGAGGGTCGGACGAGAGAGACTGGGACTGTTGTGCGGGTCCCATGAGACCATGTAAAACTTTGAACTTCACACGTGTGCGTGTGTGAATGAGTGCTGCGTATGTGTGTATTGAGCACCAGAAGTTTGTCTACTTCAGTGAAACAGCTCAATCACCATGGAGATGATACGACTCAGGACCTCTGGCTTTTGAAAGGCTATATGTCAATTAGAATGCAAAATTCTCAGAGCACATTAAGTCGTGGTTGAATGTTTTTGATGTGACACCAGCCTTCTCCTCATGCCCCCTAATGCTGCTCTGCTCACTCCATTTGAGGCAGTTTGTGTTCTGAGTTGTGAAGAACGGTATACCGATACTAGAACATGAAAAATGGTCCGGTACTAGAATTTTTGTTTTGTTTTGTTTTGTTTCTTTCGGTACTTCTGTCAAATGTGTCTCACGTCGTATACGGATTGAGAGGATCAAGTCTGTCCACTTTTGAAAAGGAAGCGAGAGGAAAGAGAAAATGCGAGAAGGGTGCAATTGCTGCCTGCAAATCGGGGCGTTCCTGCAAGTGGGCATTCCTGCATCTGCAAAAAAACCTCTTTATACTTCTATTGGTCCATTTTTAAGCTAGGACTCCGGTACACAAGCGGGAGGCAGGGGCGCTCCAGTACAGTAGGTGGCGGTAATGCACCATAACGTTGGATGCCAACCGCCAATAAACCCCACAGAAGAAGAGGCGGGGGCGACAATGGTAACTAGCTAGGACAACGGTAGACAGCAGGCGGGGGGCAGGATAGGTAGCTAGCTAGCACACCGGTAGACCGTGTCCTTCACCACTGAAAAACTAAAATACTTTTATTTATCTTTTGACCCACATTTAAATCGCACAGATAGACATTCAGGGGAAATCCAGAATATCAAAAGTGTCACACAAGCATGAAGATGGTGTGCTCGTGGGAGGGTGTTCATGCAGGAACCAATGGGATCACACACTATTAGAAAATGCAGACAGCATGGCTTCATCTAACGAAAACATCATACTGTACCTCCACTCCCGCAGCTTGTTGACAAAATTGGCTCCAGAAGCGAACTATGGGAATACTTTGCTTACAGAGCAGATGATGGGAGCCAGCCCACCGAAACAACTATGTAAAAAGTATTACAAAGCAGTGCAGTGCAAGGGATGTTTAGTTGCAAAACGACATTTTACACATGACATTTGCATTGTAATGTTATTCTACTAGCAACTAAATTTGAATAATTGTTTTTTGTTTTTTTCAAATATTTGTTTCCTTTATTATTTTCCTCTAACCCTACCATCCCTCCCCAATTGGAGTAAACTAATAGACAACAACACTTAGGCTTCTACTTTCAGCTTATACATACTACATACATTTTACAATAGTTATTTTTGTTTGTTTTTAATCCCATTCTTCAGCTACCCTCAACCTCTCCCATCTATCTCTGAAGACCATCCAGTTTGATTTCTATTTGCCATATATTTTTAACTGTGCTGTTTCACAAAAGTTCTGAACCTATATACTGTACATTTTACAGACAAAGTAGATTTTACATGAGTTATCTTGTTGTTTTTAGTCCCACCCTTCAGCTCCACTCAACCCCTCCCATCTATCACTTAACACCATCCATTTTTTATTTCTATTTGCCATATATTTTGAACTGTGCTGTGATGTTTCACAAAAGTTCTGAGAATAGTTTTGTGACAATCACATAAACATATATTCAGCATGACATTCATGTGAGCATTATAATATGATTACAACCCAAAAGTAATGTGAAATGCACTCATAACTTAGCTATGACAGCAATATATTTAGACTACTTGCAGTTGTCTGGGCTTGCTAGCAGTAGCCACTAGCCAACCAGCAGCCCTGGGCGGCGCATTGCACCCTGGGAGTTGAAATGCACTATTGGAATCGTAGTATCACAGAGTTTCTAAACCCAGAGGCACAATATCGCGAGATTTTGGGAACGCTGCGAAACAGACCAAACAGACCAGGCCTGGGTTTGGGATTTGAGAAGTCAATGAGAAGTGAAAAATTCTTCCTTAGTTGTTAATTTTCTCGAAATCTAAAGGCACAAACTAGATTTGAGCCACTGTCTTAAGTAGTTGAACATGTTATAACTCCAACCTCGTGAAAGTGACAAACTGACACGTTTTCATTTTCCTCAAAAACAACTTTATATCCGAGAAGTGCCTTTGATTTGACGGCCTGCACATGCGCAGTTCGGTGCAAGACAACCGTTAGACCCAATGACGTGCTTCTACACATGCGCTTAGCAAGCCAACGTCGCCATGACATCGCCTACAAGTGTGATCGTGGATTATTATTGGAGAAGCAGTTTCTGCCTATCTTCATACTGTAGTCTTTGGTAGTATGCTGTGTAAAATCCATTGTATTTCTATGGTGTCAGTGCTACCGTCTATTATCTATCCTGTTGGCTAGTCACTTTACCCATACCTATATGTACATATCTACCTCAATATCTCGTACCGTTGCACATCAACTCGGTACTGGTACCCCATTTATATAGCCAAGCTATCATTGCTCATTGTGTATTTATTTCTCGTGTTACTATTTTTTATTTTCTATTATTAAAAAAATATATATATATATTTTGCATTGTTGGGAAGGGCCCGCAAGTAAGCATTTCACTGTTAGTCTACACATGTTGTGTATGAAGCATGTGACAGTAAACATGTGATTTGATTTGATGGTGTGTAGATATAGAAGCTTCAGAAATTAGCTTGTCGTTTTGGAACTAAACTATTCATTAAATACATTCAGTTGTTTTCCTGTAATGAATAATGAATCATAGGTCTAATGCAGTGATTCTCAAACATCTCCTTGGGGACCCCCAGACGTTTCTGTCACGACTTCCGCCGAGGCTGCCTCCCCTCCTTGTTCGGGCAGGCTTCGGCGTTCGTCGTCACCGGCCTTCTAGCCACTGCCGCTCCATATATCATCATTCCATTTGTCTTGTCTTGTCTTGTATAAGTGTTCCCTCTGCCCCCCTTGTCCTTGTGGGTGATTGTTATTTGTGAGAGTAGTGTAGCTCGGTGGAGCTACTCTCCCTTTGTATTGCCGAGGTAGATATTTCCCCTGTGCCTGTATATTGTTGGAGTATCCCGTACCGTGTATTGCCAGGGTAGATAGTTTCCCCTGTGCCTGTTTTCGTGTGTCACTATCCAGCGCATTTGTGTACGACGGAATAAACTCTGTATTCTGTGATTTACCCTCCTGCGCCTGACTCCTTCTATCACACTCATCACAGTTTCACAATGTTGTTGTAGCCCTGAACTAACTCACCTGATTCATCTAGTAAAGGGCTTGATGATTAGTTGACCATTTGAATCAGGTGTGCTAGCTGTGGTTAGTTAAAATACATGGAACAGAACAACTGGTGGTTCCCAAGGAGAGGTTTCAGAACCCCTGGTCTAATGAATGTCATTTGAACCGATATTATGGCCATACTGTAGATGAGCAAATGAAACCTGATATGTATCAATTTACATTTTAAAACAGTTTAGATGTTATTGAAAAATTTGTCTCAGATATGGTTTTTCATAAGGAACATTTAAGATGTTCTTCTGTTATTTAATATGGTGATTTATTTTTGAAAAAATAGAATATAGAATAGAATATATTCTATTTGTTATTTTAGTTGTTCTACCAGTTATCAACATATTGTTAAATGTTTTAAAAAATATAGCCCAGTGGTATTCTGTGATTAGCTAATACACTTTCTTTTTTTTGCTGTGGTATCGTTTCGGTATTGAGTATCATATTGGTTTTGAATATAATTTTGGTATCGAATATTGTGATACTAAATCTGGTATACAGTGGGGGAAAAAAGTATTTAGTCAGCCACCAATTGTGCAAGTTCTCCCACTTAAAAAGATGAGAGAGGCCTGTAATTTTCATCATAGGTACACGTAAACTATGACAGAAAAATTGAGAGAAAATAATCCAGAGAATCACATTGTAGGATTTTTATTGAATTTATTTACAAATTATAGTTCACCCCGTGGGGTCAAAATGATCAACAAGAACGGTGAGCAAAAATCCCAGAACCACACGGGGGACCTAGTGAATGACCTGCGAGAGCTGGGACCAAAGTAACAAAGCCTACCATCAGTAACACTGCCCCGCCAGGGACTCAAAATCCTGCAGTGCCAGACGTGTCCCCCTGCTTAAGCCAGTACATGTCCAGGCCCGTCTGAAGTTTGCTAGAGTGCATTTGGATGATCCAGAAGAGGATTGGGAGAATGTCATATGGTCAGATGAAACCAAAATAGAACTTTTTTGGTAAAAACTCAACTACGTCGTGTTTGGAGGACAAAGAATGCTGAGTTGCATCCAAAGAACACCATACCTACTGTGAAGCATGGGGGGTGGAAACATCATGCTTTGGGGCTGTTTTTCTGCAAAGGGACCAGGACGACTGATCCGTGTAAAGGAAAGAATGAATGGGGGCCATGTATCGTGAGATTTTGAGTGAAAACCTCCTTCCATCAGCAAGGGCATTGAAGATGAAACGTGGCTGGGTCTTTCAGCATGACAATGATCCCAAACACACCGCCCGGGTAACGAAGGAGTGGCTTCGTAAGAAGCATTTCAAGGTCCTGGAGTGGCCTAGCCAGTCTCCAGATCTCAACCCCATAAAAAATCTTTGGAGGGAGTTGAAAGTCCGTGTTGCCCAGCGACAGCCCCAAAACATCACTGCTCTAGAGGAGATCTGCATGGAGGAATGGGCCAAAATACCAGCAACAGTGTGTGAAAACCTTGTGAAGACTTACAGAAAACGTTTGACCTGTGTCATTGCCAACAAAGGGTATATAACAAAGTATTGAGAAACTTTTGTTATTGACCAAATACTTATTTTCCACCATAATTTGCAAATAAATTCATAAAAATCCTACAATGTGATTTTCTGGATTTTTTTCTCTCATTTGTCTGTCATAGTTGACGTGTACCTATGATAGAAAATTACAGGCCTCTCTCATCTTTTTAAGTGGGAGAACTTGCACAATTGGTGGCTGACTAAATACTTTTTTCCCCCACTGTACGTATCGAAGTCAAAATTCTGGTTTCGTGACAATATTAGTTCTGATGCTTGACAGTAGTGCCTGCTACCTCAGTGGTTTGGCCCATGGGACAATGTCAGCTCAGTGTGAGAATAGCCCTGCTAGACAGTCACCTCTATTCTGTCTCCCACAGTCCTGCCAGCCTGCTGACATTTCTAGTGCTTTGTGTGGTGTTTTTGTTCTCCATAGTCTATGATTGTAGAATGTGCTCTTGCCCTTCATGCATTACACCACTTTGACTGTAGGTTATGTAGTGGTCTACCCATACCCCTAATTCTGTAAGGAAAATGAGGCCCCTCCCTTTTCCACACCACACAGCCCCCACCTCCCTGATAACACTCTCTCTATCGCTTTCTCAATTCAATTCAATTCAAAGGGCTTTATTGGCATGGGAAACACATGTTAACATTGCCAAAGCAAAGCAAAAGTTCCAAAGGATAGAGACATTTCAAATGTCATATTATGGCTATATACAGTGTTGTAATGATGTGCAAATAGTTAAAGTACAAAAGGGAAAATAAATCAACATAAATATGGGTTGTATTTACAATGGTGTTTGTTCTTCACTGGTTGCCCTTTTCTTGTGGCAACAGGTCACAAGTCTTGCTGCTGTGATGGCACACTGTGGTATTTCACCCAATAGATATGGGAGTTTATCAAAATCAGATTTGTTTTTGAATTCTTTGTGGATCTGTGTAATCTGAGGAAAGTATGTGTCTCTAATATGGTCATACATTTGGCAGTAGGTAAGGAAGACTCTCTCTCTCTCTCGCTCTCTCACCTTCACATACCTCACTCATAACTATACCGTATCCCACTCAACTTTCTTTCTCATAACAAATTCTAGCCATTATTGATTGTATCAGTATACTGTATTATGCCACATGGAGGTGAGTCATGTTTGAGAGTTAGACATATCTGCATGGAGACTGAACGGTTCCATTGGAAGCCATTGGTGTTGACTTAGTTCTGGAATATTGATTAAGGAGTTGGCCTGTATTTGACCTCCTGACCTGCTCAATCTGGTTTAGATGGATGACTAAGTGTTGGATGTCATCCCTCATTGTTTGTTTGCCCTGAGCCGTGAACTCTACCTTAGATATGGACTTTACGCTTTTTTCAACAACCTTCAGATTTTTCAGATTACTTTAATGGCATTTTAACAGTCTTGTGAGATTTCCCTTGTGGAACTAGTTATGTTATATGCTTATACAGTTATTGTGTTATACTCTGATTTACCAAGTTAATTTCTCAAAGGACATCCCTTGTATGATATAAAAATATGATTTAGTCATTTATTTTGTGGTGTGGTTGTTGAGGTAGAGGCTGCGTGACCGACACTGAGATATTCTACCCAGTTGATATTATACTGAAAAAAGATATAAACGCAACATGCAACAATTTCAAAGATTACAGTTCATATGAGGAAACCAGTCAATTGAAATAAATTCATTAGGCCCTAATCTATGGATTTCACATGACTGTGAATACAGATATGCATCTGTTGTTCACAGATGCCTTAAAAAAAAGGTAGGGGCGTGGATCAGAACACCAGTCAGTATCTGGTGTGACCACCATTTGCCTCATGCAGTGCGACACATCTCCTTCGCATAGAGTTGATCAGGCTGTTGATTGTGTCCTGTGGAACATTTTCTGCTTCCAGGAATTGTGTACAGATCCTTACGACATGGGGCCGAACATTATCATGCTAAAACATGAGGTGATGGCGGTGGATGAATGGCACGACAATGGGCCTCAGGATCTCGCACAGTATCTCTGTAAATTCAAATTGCCATCGATAAAATGCAATTGTGTTCATTGTCTGTAGCTTATGCCGGCCCATACCATAACCTCACCGCCACCATGGGGCACTCTGTTCACAACACTGACATCAGCAAACCACTCGCCCACACAATGCCATACACGTGGTCTGCGGTTGTGAGGCCGGTTGAACATACTGCCAAATTCTCTAAAACGACATTGGAGGCAGCTTATAGTAGAAAAATTAACACTAATTTCTCTGGCAACAGCTCTGGTGGACATTCCTGCAGTCAGCATGCCAATTGTATTCTCCCTCAAAACTTGAGACATCTGTGGCATTGTGCGACTACACATTTTAGAGTGGCCTTCTATTGTCCCCAGCACAAGGTGCACCTGTGTAATGATCATGCTGTTTAATCAGCTTTGTGATGTGCCACATCTGTCAGGTGGATGGATTATCTTGGCAAAGGAGAAATGCTCACTAACGGGGATGTAAACAAATTTGTGCACAACATTTGAGAGAAATAAGCTTAAATGTGAACATTTCTGGGATCTTTTATTTCAGCTCATGAAACATGGGACCAACACTTTACATGTTGCGTTTATATTTTAGTTCAGTGTAGCAAATGAAATGTAACCTTGGGGGACAATTAGGGGGTACTGGGAATGGATTTTAATGTGTGTGCTGTAGTACAACACACTGCCCATAAAACTGTTTAGACATGCATTATTAGATTGACTAACATGTAAGGCCAGAGTGTATAATGTGTTCATGTATCTGAGCAACAGTGGGAGACCGATGAGATGAAAGAGAAATAAGAATAGTTTTAGCGAGGAGGGAAATGCCAAGTGAGTCTATAGCCAGTGGGCAGATAATAAAAATAGAGATGAGATTGGTGAGGAGGAAAAGAGTGAGCCGAGGTGGCTGGGGGAGGTACAGTGGTTGAAAAAAGTATTTAGTCAGCCACCAATTGTGCAAGTTCTCCCACTTAAAAAGATGAGAGAGGCCTGTAATTTTCATCATAGGTACACATCAACTATGACAGAGAAATTGAGAAAAAAAAATCCAGAAAATCACATTGTAGGATTTTTTATGAATTTATTTGCAAATTATGGTGGAAAATAAGTATTTGGTCACCTACAAACAAGCAAGATTTCTGGCTCTCACAGACCTGTAACTTCTTCTTTAAGAGGCTCCTCTGTCCTCCACTGTACCTGTATTAATGGCACCTGTTTGAACTTGTTATCAGTATAAAAGACACCTGTTCACAACCTCAAACAGTCACACTCCAAACTCCACTATGGCTAAGACCAAAGAGCTGTCAAAGGACACCAGAAACAAAATTGTAGACCTGCACCAGGCTGGGAAGACTGAATCTGCAATAGGGAAGCAGCTTGGTTTGAAGAAATCAACTGTGGGAGCAATTATTAGGAAATGGAAGACATACAAGACCACTGATAATCTCCCTCGATCTGGGGCTCCATGCAAGATCTCACCCCGTGGGGTCAAAATGATCACAAGAACGGTGAGCAAAAATCCCAGAACCACACGGGGGGACCTAGTGAATGACCTGCAGAGAGCTGGGACCAAAGTAACAAAGCCTACCATCAGTAACACACTACGCCGCCAGGGACTCAAATCCTGCAGTGCCAGCTGTATCCCCCTGCTTAAGCCAGTACATGTCCAGGCCCGTCTGAAGTTTGCTAGAGTGCATTTGGATGATCCAGAAGAGGATTGGGAGAATGTCATATGGTCAGATGAAACCAAAATAGAACTTTTTGGTAAAAACTCAACTCGTCGTGTTTGGAGGACAAAGAATGCTGAGTTGCATCCAAAAAACACCATACCTACTGTGAAGCATGGGGGTGGAAACATCATGCTTTGGGGCTGTTTTTCTGCAAAGGGACCAGGACTGACTGATCCGTGTAAACCCCACCTCTTTAAGGAATACCTGGGATAGGATAAAGTAATCCTTCTACATCCCCCCCACCCCCCTTTACTCCAACCCCCCAAAACATTTTTTTTGTAAAGTGGTTATCCCACTGGCTATAAGGTGAATGCACCTATTTGTAAGTCGCTCTGGATAAGAGCGTCTGCTAAATGACGTAAATGTAAATGTAAATGTAAAGGAAAGAATGAATGGGGCCATGTATCGTGAGATTTTGAGTGAAAACCTCCTTCCATCAGCAAGGGCATTGAAGATGAAACGTGGCTGGGTCTTTCAGCATGACAATGATCCCAAACACACCGCCCGGGCAACGAAGGAGTGGCTTCGTGAAGAAGCATTTCAAGGTCCTGGAGTGGCCTAGCCAGTCTCCAGATATCAACCCCATAGAAAATCTTTGGAGGGAGTTGAAAGTACGTGTTGCCCAGCGACAGCCCCAAAACATCACTGCTCTAGAGGAGATCTGCATGGAGGAATGGGCCAAAATACCAGCAACAGTGTGTGAAAACCTTGTGAAGACTTACAGAAAACGTTTGACCTGTGTCATTGCCAACAAAGGGTATATAACAAAGTATTGAGAAACTTGTTATTGACCAAATACTTATTTTCCACCATAATTTGCAAATAAATTCATTAAAAATCCTACAATGTGATTTTCTGGATTTTTTTTTCTCATTTTGTATGTCATAGTTGACGTGTACCTATTATGAAAATTACAGGCCTCTCTCATCTTTTTAAGTGGGAGAACTTGCACAATTGGTGGCTGACTAAATACTTTTTTCCCCCACTGTATGTGTTCTGCTGGGGTAAAAAAAAAGAGAAAAACTGAGTGTCTGTATCCCTCCAAGGTCTGAGCACAGGCACTAAACATTCCACACAGCCAGGGGGAGAGAGAGGGCAAGATTCATTAACATAAGAAGAGGTCCTTCAACCAATCACAGCCTGGGATTGGGAACGTCGATTGTGCATTAACTGGGGGGTGTCAGATTACTGAGCATTCTTCCCTCCCTCCCTCCCCTGGCCAGAGACAGATACAGAGAGAGAGGGAGAGCGAGAGGGAGTCTGGAGAAAGAGCGAAGGACAGACACTGAGAGAGAGAGAAGTAAATGGGACAATCTCATTCTTGCACTCTGAGATCACAGTGCCAGAGAATGTTTTAGGATCTGCCCAAGTCCTTCTGCCTGGGAGAGAGACAACAGGGAACTTTAACTGGTGGCTAGACACAGGGGCTGTTTCCAGGGCCAAATCGCTGCCCTGTTACTCCTGTCTGGAGTCTGTCGGACGGACTCACACAAGAGGGCTGAAAATGAACTATCTGGTGAGTGTGTAATGTGTGTGTTTGCTGTTCCCATTGCTGTGTGAACACTTTGGTCAGGACATGCTAAATGCCCCAGATGGGAAAGAGTAGAGAGGAAGGGCAGGAGACAGGGAAGAAAAGGAAAAGAGTGGGGGGAACTTGAGTTAACATGTTTTCTGTGTATCTTACCTTTTGTTAGTTCTCAGCAGAACTTACTTTGTTTGCTGTGCTATGTGTCTCGGAATGTGTATTTTGTGTTGTGTATTTTAGGTAGATAGAAATGTTAAGTTAAAATTCTACACACAAAAGGAAATGTCTAATAAGGAGAATAGAACACAAGTAAACTCTCCTTGGTCTTTTTCATACTAGTTCCTGAACAAAGTTTAGTGTTCTTTGCTGATGTCCTGTATGGTTTGTAAAGGCCCCTCTTCTCTGAAAGGGGGAGAGTTGGAGGACTTAAGACGCTGTTAGAAGAAAGGGCTTTGGAACAGCCAGACAGGAGAAAGAGCCATGGAGCTCCGCTGCTCTTAGCTGGCTCTGCTGACTCAGGAGAAAGTTGAAAGATTAAGGATTTATGGGGAGAGAAGAGAGTGCAGTGGCCCGCTGCTGGAGTCTTGGCAGTACCGTTCGTTCCTTGCTATTGTTTGAAAGTGTTGGCATTCTGTAAGCTTGTAGTGCTGTAATTACACAGGGGTTTGGTATTTGGTTGATAGGGCCATACTGCATTTCTGTCTGAGAGGTTTCTGCTCTTTAGCAGCACTGGGGCCGACCCCCTGGAGAGGCCTGGGATAGTCCCCTTGTCTATTCACACACATTAGAATGCATCTAATTACAAAATCAACACCACTTGCATTACAATATATGTATTTTAGACTTTTCCTAGCTGTCTTTAATTAACAATGTCTGATTGGTGACTGTAATGAGGTTATGTAGATGGAAGGTTTAGCCTTCGTTTCTAAGAGATGTTTATTGCTCAGGCTGGCCTTAGTAATCATGGAAGCCATTTGAGAGAAGCTCAACTTGACAATGCAGTGAATGCCTTGTAACGTGCTAGCGAGCTATCGGCTTGCTATTTCAGAAGGAGGGGTTAATGAAGCCAGGAAGTGATGCTAGTTTATAAATCAGGGATTCCCAAACTTTTTTGGTCAGCGACCCCATTTTGATATAAAAAACAATTTGCGACCCCACCATGTAAAACAAGTTATGTAATCAACGGCCAATGTAAACTTTTTTAATTTGGGCTATGGCAACCTATTACAAATCAGTCTGACAGTATTTCTGACAGTATTTCAATCTGAAGACAGTATGGTTTGAAGTGACTGAAATGCATCAGAAAGGTATTGGGAAATTCAGAAGATCATCAGGCAATAATGTTGTATGATCTTTTGTGTAGAAAATAACATAATTGATTTAGTGCTTGGCCTTGTCCACTCAGTTCTAATGACTTGTGGGTAAAGTAGAGGGAAACAGGACGTACTGTATGTACGTGTTCCTGAGAGTCTTATCTTTCAGTGATGGGGTCATAATATTTTGTAGCTTAAACCATTCAAAAGATAGAGCCACATTTGTAGGAAGAAAACAGAAACCGCTCTGTTTATTACATCCGCAGTCCCCTGTAGCTCAGTTGGTAGAGCATGGCGCTTGCAACGCCAGGGTTGTGGGTTTGTTTCCCACGGGGGGCCAGTATGAAAATGTATGCACTCACTAACTGTAAGGCGCTCTGGATAAGAGCGTCTGCTAAATGACTGAAATGTAAAATTCTATGGATATCCATTTCTAGTGGCTCCCGGAGGTTACTGACTTAACCCCGGTTCTATGAACCAAGCACACATTTTCTCTCATGACCCCATTTTCAAGTCAGGCGACCCCTAGTTTGGGAAACTCTGGTATAAATAAATGAAGTGGATTCCCACCATGCAGTAGTGACTGAGTGAGTAAGTGGGGGTGTCTGTGGGGGTCAAAGGAAGAGTGGCTCTCAGGTTTACTACAAAGAGCTCAACTGAGTAACTCCAGGCCCTTGCCTCTCGCCCCTGTCCCCTAGGCCTGACTCATTTCTGACTGACTCACAGCCCCCAGCCTGCCTGGGTGCAGGGTGGAATTCCCCCTGTCACCACCCTGGGAGGTCTGGCAGTGAAACCCCTCACGCAGTCAGTCAGTCCCTTCCCTCAGAGAGATTATAGGTGCCACACAGTCACTGAGCGTAGTAATACTCACCGGGATACCAAGCACCAGACTGTGACTCAGCCCAGGTGTAGCGGGAAGGTTGACACAAGGAGGGTCACTCCACACTGGTGAAACTGTCAGCTCTGACATGTATGCACAACCAACCGTGAGTTACAGGGTTTCAGATATAGGTTAAAAACAGATTATTGGTACACACAGACATGTAAAATACATACCAAACATGAACATGTGAAGATGTGAGTGAATCAAATACAGTGCATTCGGAAAGTATTCAGACCCCTTGACTTTTTCCACATTTTGTTATGTTACAGCCTTATTCTAAAATGGATTAAATGAAAAAAATGTCATCAATCTACACAAAATACCCCATAATGACAAAGTGAAAACAGGTTTTTAGAATTTTTTGTAAATGTATCAAAATATATATATATATATACCTTATTTACATAAGTATTCAGACCCTTTGCTATGAGACTCGAAATTGAGCTCAGGCACATCCTGTTTCCATTGATCATCCTTGAGATGTTTCTACAACTTGATTGGAGTCCACCTGTGGTGAATTCAATTGATTGGACATGATTTGGAAAGGCACACACCTGTCTATATAAGGTCCCACAGTTGACTGTGCAGGTTAGAGCAAAAACCAAGCCAGGAGGTTGAAGGAATTGTCCGTAGAGCTCCGAGACAGGATTGTGTCGAGGCACAGATCTGGGGAAGGGTACCAATACATTTCTGCAGCATTGAAGGTCCCCAAGAACACAGTGGCCTCCATCAAGTTTGGAACCACCAAGACTCTTCCTAGAGCTGGCCGCCCAGCTGAACTGAGCAATCGGTGGAGAAGAGCCTTGGTCAGGGAGCTGACCAAGAACCCGATGGTCACTCTGACAGAGCTCCAGAGTTCCTCTGTGGAGATGGGAGAACCTTCCAGAAGGACAACCATCTCTGCAGCACTCTACCAATCAGGCCTTTATGGTAGAGTGGCCAGACGGAAGCCACTCCTCAGTAAAAGGCACATGACAGCCCGCTTGGAGTTTGTCAAAAGGCACCTAAAGGACTCTCAGACCATGAGAAACAAGATTCTCTGGTCTGATGAAACCAAGATTGAACTCTTTGGCCTGAATGCCAAGCGTCACGTCTGGAGGAAACCTGGCAAGCGTGGTGGTGGCAGCATCATGCTGTGGGGATGTTTTTCAGCGGCAGGGACTGGGAGACTAGTCAGGATCGAAGGAAAGATGAACGGAGCAAAGGACAGAGAGATCCTTGATGAAAACCTGCTCCAGAGCGCTCAGGACCTCAGACTGGGGCGAAGGTTCACCTTCCAACAGGACAATGACCCTAAGCACACAGCCAAGACAACGCAGGAGCAGTGGTGGAAAAAGTACCCAATTGTCATACTTGAGTAAAAGTAAAGATACCTTAATAGAAGTAAAGTCAAAGTGAAAGTCACCCAATAAAATGCTACTTGAGTAAAAGTCTAAAAGTATTTGGTTTTAAATATACTTAAGTATCAAAAGTAAATGTAATTGCTAAAATGTAATTAAGTATCAAAAGTAAAGTAAAAGTACGAATAATTACAAATTCCTTATATTAAGCAAACCAGACGGTACAATTTTCTTGTTTTTTTAATTTACGGATAGCCAGGGGCACACTCCAACACTCAGACATAATTTACAAACAAAGCATTTGTGTTTAGTGAGTCCGCCAGATCAGAGGCAGTAGGGATGACCAGGGATGTTTTCTTGATACGTGTGTGAATTGAACCATTTTTTGTCCTGCTAAGCATTCAAAATATAATGAATACTTTTGGGTGTCAGGGAAAATGTATGGAGTAAAAAGTACATTATTTTCTTTAGGAATGTAGTGAAGTAAAAGTAAAAGTTGTCAAAAATATAAATAGTAAAGTGAAGTACAGATACCCCCAAAAACGACTTACGTAGTACTTTAAAGTATTTTTACTTAAGTACTTTACACCACTGCGCAGGAGTGGCTTCGGGACAAGTCTCTGAATGTCCTTGAGTGGCCCAGCCAGAGCCCGGACTTGAACCCGATCAAACATCTCTGGAGAGACCTGAAAATAGCTGTGCAGCGACACTCCCCATCTAACCTGACAGAGGTTGAGAGGATCTGCAGAGAAGAATGGGAGAAACTCCCCAAATACAGGTGTGCCGAGCTTGTAACGTCATACCCAAGACTCGAGGCTGTAGTCACTGCCAAAGGTGCTTCAACAAAGTACTGAGTAAAGTGTCTGAATACTTATGTGAATGTTATATTTCAGGGGGGATTTTCTCTTTTTGCTTTGTTATTATGGGGTATTGTGTGTAAATTGATGAGGGGAAAAAAACGATTTTATCAATTTTAGAATAAGGCTGTAACATAACAAAATATGGAAAAATTCAAGTGGTCTGAATTCTTTCCGAATGCACAGCACAGTGTGCTATCACGCAAATAATTATGCTGAATTTGTTATTTTAGGTTCTTTGTCGTAAATGTGTCATCATGTAGATGCTAAACATTATAATTTCATGGTGTTTTTCAAAGAGCTTTACGTTGAAGCACTGCTACAGAGAAAACTACAGGTTTGAAACAGACCTTGGTTTGTGGCTGGCCTAATCTCTTAAACACAGTTCACCCAGGCCCTTCCTCAGCTAGCACTGACGGTATCTCTCTCTTCCCAGTTCAGCAGCAAACAACAGGGCCTGGGGGCACATGTTTTCTGCTGTAGTCAAACCCCACTCTCCCCAGGGCACCTGCTTTTGTGGGGGATAATTGGGCTTTACTGGGGGAATAGAGGCAGAGACGGAGGGCGTTTAGATAAGAACTTTGTTGCAGAGCAGAACACCTAGCTAGGCCTACACCAGGCAAAATGGATTCTGCACAAAGTGCTGGCTTTTCAGCTCTGTCTGATCTAGTTACCATAGCGCTGGGCTTTCTCCTCACACAGCCAGGTTGGTTTAATGCCCTCAGGGCAGTTGGATGAGCCAGAGAATGCTGTTGTCAAAGCTAACAGAACAGAACACATATCCACTGATCTATTATCTAAACAGATTGACTGAGGTAGTTCTGTGAGGCACATGCAGATGATCTGAAAACCTGTGGAGCTATGCCACTTCTGCTTGATAGAATTTTCAAAATCCATCCTGAGCAGTAGGCCTATCCACATCTTGTCTTTGTATTTCCGTTCCCCTGAAATGTATCAGAGTGCTCCCTGAATTCCTGGCCTTGTCTCTCACACCTAACCACTGGAATGTTTGGCTGAGGACACAATGACGTTTCACGCTCTGGAAAATCATTGTATCTCCCCTGTATCCCCACTCAAGGCTGTCATATTAGGATTTATTGTCGGGCATTGAGAGTTCTGTGCATGTTTTTACCATTGCGACTGCCTGTGTTTATGGATGAGAGGAAAAAGTGTTTTGGTATGTAGATAGGAGAAATCAGAACTGGGTGTCATTGTCCTTCCTCTCTCGCTCAGTGATTACAACAGTGGAACTGCTGTCAGCTTTGTGTGGCGTACAGGGTGGTGTTCCACCACACACTCACCCGTTAGCCTGTCACTCCAGCACTTTGTTGTAGCCTGTAGCTACAAGGATCAGAGATTTCTTTCTTACCGCTGTTGAAACTTGACAGGGAGAAGGGGTTGAAGCTCTTTGTGTGTTATTTGTCAATTTTTTTCCACCTTGAGAAGAGATTATTCATAATAGTGGCATACATTTTAGCATGCTTTAGTGTGAAGGTCTATTTGTGTGAAAACCTTTATTTGACTTGGCCTATATATTGTAGCTGTGACTGATAAGATTTGAAAGTATGCTATGTTGATTGCCACCTTATGAATGAGTCTTTAGAGCTAGTATGAATTTGTGTGTGTGTGTTTTGTGTAGCGTGTTGTAGAAGGGGTGTTTGACACCCATGGATTGTGAGGTAACTGGAGAGGTGTGTGTAGAGGTTGTGGAATGTTCCGATAAGTGGGAGACGGGTCTGGGCTCGCCCGGAGAATACCAAGGACATGGAGAGAGATCAAGATGTTACACACCAACACATACACACATTCACTGGAATAGCAACATGAATTCTCAAAAACAGTCATAAAAAATGGAATTGACTGATATAGCCTATTTTCAACTAGGAGAGTGTTGTGTGAACATGTTTGTTCTGGGCCCTATTCAATGAGATCTTTGACCTCATCGAATTAAGATTAAGATCACTTTATTCGTCAATCGTACACAACATCCAACTGAAATGTGACGGCCACTTTTTCCCAACCCCTCTGAAACACATACATAGGTTGGAGATGTTGGAGCTGGGGGCTGCCACACGGGGTTGTTGTGGGGTGTTAAATGCATTGCTCAAGGTCATACCGGCAGGTAATGGCATCTAGGATTTGATACCAGCAACCCTCTGGTTGCCAGCTCACTTCCCGCCAGATGTTTCCCGTCGGACCCCGGATTCGAACTGGCAACCATTATGCTATTTTATGTTATAGGTTATTTGTGTTATGTCTTGTCCTTCAGGATTATTTTCCATAGATTTTGGCATTAGCCTGCGGCTCGACCCTATTTGACTACTGTAGTTTATTGTTCACATTATTTGCCTACAAATGGTCCCATATGGGCCTCTCGCTGGCCTTTTTATGAGGTAGACCCTAATTGTTGCTTGCTACCTTGTGGGAAGACTCCAATACCTCAGCAGCAGCAGCACAGTGTGTCTGTGTGTGTCACAGCAGTGTCTGTCTCAGCTGATAAAGACCAAAACAAGATCCCCATTGGACTGACTGAGTCACATCTCTCCATTCACTCACTCTGGCCCTGTTTTTCTGCTTGACAGACAGACAGACAGACAGGGAGTGTGTCTGATCCCTCTGTCTGATACTGAGTCTGCTACCTGTCAGTGAGTATGTCTTATACCACTGGCTTACACACAGGCCTAGCCAAGGCTTTGCTGTAATTGCAGTCTGTGTACTGCTGCTGTGAACATCTGAATAGTCAAAAGCTATGTGCTAGCATGCTACTTAGCCCCAGAGGAAGTTTACTTTTTGTAACCCAGTGGGATTGTTTGGCCAGGCTCAGGTGGCTAATGTGATTTAAGCAGCAGAGACAGCCTTGTTTTGTCTGCAGTGTCCATCTGTTTTAAACTAATAAAAACTTTGGATGACTGAGGGGGCGTTTGTTTAAAAGGGTGGGGGTTGGATGAGGAGAACAGAGAGACAGAAACAGCACAAAGGAGAAAGGGCAGAGTATTGTTTGCAAAAGACATGACTTATTGCTGTGATGCTTTGTAAGTCGAGGAGAGAGGGTGGTTCATTAAATGTCTGTGCCCAAGGTCCTGTGTCCGTGGGACAAATATACAGTCATGTACAAAACACAAATACACCCTCCTGTGACTTAACAAGTGTTTGTCCCACGGGGTCACGTAGAGGCAAAAGACAAAGGCCACCCTGCCCTCTACCTCTCATGCGCACAAACACACACACACACACACACACACACACACACACACACACTCGCTTGCTGCCTTCCCCTTCACTGACCTGTCTGCACTGAGCGTGCTCAACCAGCTGCCACATTACTTCCTGCTCAGTGACTGTGTCTGAATGGACACTGCAGCCCTTTCCTTCCCTCTCCCAGACCAACTGCACCTCTTTTTCCTCTCCCTCTCTTCCTGTGGATCTCTCTCCCTTTCCTTCATTTCTACCATCACTCTTTCCCTAGTTCTTACCCTAGCTTCTTCAGCTTTCTGTTAAGTGTATATGTGTAAGATCCCCTTTTAGCCGTGACCCTTTTAAATGCAAATCAATGAACTTTTAGGCCTCTGGATGATGAATATCCTTTTCTCTCTCTTCACCTCTTTCTTCTCCACTCTTTCTTTTGTGGAGTGATAATAGTGTTTGCCGTCAGACTTTGCCTGCTCCCGGCTCTAGGGGCATGGGGTCAGGCTTTGACCTGCCATTACCACAGGGACCTCCATGGTGATGTGTTAGCATAGTGACTTAGCTATACACAGAAAACTGCTGGCCCCCAGTTACTCACTGTTACCATTGTCAGGTTTCTACCCCAAACAAAGGAAATGGAGCACAGCACAGACAGAGCCACTAGGCTAGTATGGCCACCTGAACAACATTGTTGTTGGAACAACAGATTCAAATGAGCCCTTGCTGTTTTGACTAGGAAGCTGGAGGTTGGCAGACTAGAAACAAATTGTGACCCAGCAGACTACTTTTAGTTTCTAGACATGATGATTTCTCCTCACCCTCAGCTGTGTCTGGGGAGGTGTGTACATCGTAAATGCAATTTATACTAGGGAGAGAGACTAGTAGTCATCTAGTTATTGACTCATACCCAATCAGAATGGCACATGAATCATTCTCTAAGCACTTCCTGTTTCTGTGGCCAGAGGGAGAAAAACAGGGAGATATTTGTGGGTGTTATACGGAGAGTTGGCAGGCAGGCAGGCCTTCAGCTAATGAAGGCAAAGTTCAAATCTTGTGATGTCATCAGTCCTCTCTGTCCACTCCCTCGCGCCAACAGGAAATGAACTTGTGACAGAGAGCAGCAGACAAAAGCATGGCCATCAAAGGAATCTCTTTATTTTTTTCTGAAGGGAGAGATGGATGGAATAGATAAAGAGGACAAGCTGGAAAGGGAGAGTAAAGATAACATTTTAAGACTAGGCAATATGAGGCACCATGCTATCTGCATCACTACCTCATTGTCTCTTAAGCATATAGAATAATTTATACTCTCATTCAGGTAATTGATACCAAACATCCTCTCTAAAACCATTCAAATTTCACGTGGCCTTTTTGAAGGTAGGGATTACTTAAAGCCATTTATCTGTCCATGTTGAGTAGAATCCGTTTATCCATTAACACCAGCTGATTTGATACATCCCTGGTGGGAAATGGAGAATCACTCTGGAGTCCTGAGAAAGCTCAGTGAGACTGAAGACTTAAGCTCTGCTTCAGTCAAGATGTTGCTGTGAGTAAAATTCATAGTATAATGAGCTCTTTCTACTAGTCTGAGGACCCCTCATTATTTCACTAGTCTATGTGTGTCAGTGTGTGTGTGTGTCAGTGTGTGTGTGTGACTATGTATGTGCCTCTGCCTGGTCAGCGTGTGTTGGGCCTGCATGGTGACATCGCAGACAGCTTCTGGCCACCAGAGCACCACTCAGGGGCTATAGTAGGGGGCTGTGTACGTGTGTGGCTCCGTCCGTCCAGAGCCTCTGATGGGTTGTGGATTCGGAGTAGCTGTTCCTCTCCCATTACAAGAAGGCCATTCATCAGACTGTGACCGGGAGATAGGCCCTGACTGTCCCTCCAATATACCAGCACACATCACTGCATTCATCACCACCCCAATCCATGAATACATATGACGCAGACAGCGATGCATCACATCACAGCAACCCTCACTCAGCACTGGGACAATTCTGATTCCTTACATTGACTACATATAGGGAACATCTGAACGTACATTAACATTGCCATTACTGTCTGGGTATCGTAATAGCACAATAATCACATCTATAATTGACCATATCTGGCACACAGAGAGTAGGCAACCCAGAGTCTGTTCTAATTGTCTCTATCTGGCAGTGGAAAAGGGAACCAGGGGTGATTGATATCTCGTCATGAGACTGAAGGAGCCGGGGTGGGGGATGGTACATTTCTTACCTGACTGGGATTCAGGCAGCACAAAGAATGACATTTTATTTATGGTATTGTGCACCTACAGTGGGGAAAAAAAGTATTTAGTCAGCCACCAATTGTGCAAGTTCTCCCACTTAAAAAGATGAGAGAGGCCTGTAATTTTCATCATAGGTACACGTCAACTATAACAGACAAATTGAGGAGAAAAAATCCAGAAAATCACATTGTAGGATTTTTATTGAATTTATTTGCAAATTATGGTGGAAAATAAGTATTTGGTCACCTACAAACAAGCAAGATTTCTGGCTCTCACAGACCTGTAACTTCTTCTTTAAGAGGCTCCTCTGTCCTCCACTCGTTACCTGTATTAATGGCACCTGTTTGAACTTGTTATCAGTATAAAAGACACCTGTCCACAACCTCAAACAGCCACACTGCAAACTCCACTATGGCCAAGACCAAAGAGCTGTCAAAGGACACCAGAAACAAAATTGTAGACCTGCACCAGGCTGGGAAGACTGAATCTGCAATAGGTAAGCAGCTTGGTTTGAAGAAATCAACTGTGGGAGCAATTATTAGGAAATGGAAGACATACAAGACCACTGATAATCTCCCTCAATCTGGGGCTCCACGCAAGATCTCACCCCGTGGGGTCAAAATGATCACAAGAACGGTGAGCAAAAATCCCAGAACCACACGGGGGGACCTAGTGAATGACCTGCAGAGAGCTGGGACCAAAGTAACAAAGCCTACCATCAGTAACACACTACGCCGCCAGGGACTCAAATCCTGCAGTGGCAGACGTGTCCCCCCTGCTTAAGCCAGTACATGTCCAGGCCCGTCTGAAGTTTGCTAGAGTGCATTTGGATGATCCAGAAGAGGATTGGGAGAATGTCATATGGTCAGATGAAACCAAAATAGAACTTTTTGGTAAAAACTCAACTTGTCTTGTTTGGAGGACAAAGAATACTGAGTTGCATCCAAAGAACACCACACCTACTGTGAAGCATGGGGGTGGAAACATCATGCTTTGGGGCTGTTTTTTCTGCAAAGGGACCAGGACGACTGATCCGTGTAAAGGAAAGAATGAATGGGGCCATGTATCGTGAGATTTTGAGTGAAAACCTCCTTCCATCAGCAAGGGCATTGAAGATGAAACGTGGCTGGGTCTTTCAGCATGACAATGATCCCAAACACACCGCCCGGGCAACGAAGGAGTGGCTTCGTAAGAAGCATTTCAAGGTCCTGGAGTGGCCTAGCCAGTCTCCAGGTCTCAACCCCATAGAAAATCTTTGGAGGGAGTTGAAAGTCTGTGTTGCCCAGCGACAGCCCCAAAACATCATTGCTCTAGAGGAGATCTGCATGGAGGAATGGGCCAAAATACCAGCAACAGTGTGTGAAAACCTTGTGAAGACTTACAGAAAACGTTTGACCTGTGTCATTGCCAACAAAGGGTATATAACAAAGTATTGAGAAACTTTTGTTATTGACCAAATGCTTATTTTCCACCATAATTTGCAAATAAATTAATAAAAAATCCTACAATGTGTTTTTCTGGATTTTTTTTCCTCATTTTGTCTGTCATAGTTGACGTGTACCTATGATGAAAATTACAGGCCTCTCTCATCTTTTTAAGTGGGAGAACTTGCACAATTGGTGGCTGACCAAATACTTTTTTCCCCCACTGTATGTGTGTGCGTGCATGCACGTATGTGTGTCAGGTCAGGGTGTGTTATAATGGGTTTTAGACGGGGGAACCTCTGCTTCCTGACAAGACGACACCATATTAATAACCACACTGTGAGCAGACACATACTATCTCCTGCCTTGAACCCCGCTCCCCACACCCTGTCAGGCTAGGCACAAACATCCTCATCCAAGTGATAGACAATCTGGGCTGGGGAGGGAGCGAGCCATGGGCAGGAGGGCGGGAGACAGAGCTGGAGCTCTCTGGGTACGTAAATTATCAGCCCTGTGTCCTGTGTGGCATTGCTCCTGGGTAGAGGCCTGGGTGCTGAATAGACAGATAAATAGTGGCAAGGAACGAGAGGCCCCTCTGATTAAGGCAACATTGACTCTCACTCTCTCTTCCTCTCTTAATAAACACATAGACACCAAGGTGGACAACAGGAAGCCAGGCAATAAATCAGAAAGTGGAGGCGCCTCACAATGAACTAATCAGACTTAGTTAATTTAGCTTGGGGACATTGATGGAGGACTGTGTGTGACCTGTGGTCTAGTGAAGGGGGCCCTTGAAGGGGCCCTGTGTGTTTGTGTGATCTGGCCCCATGCCAGGCTTGTCTTACCACTCTGTACCAGTGCCAGGGGAGGGAGAGGAGGAGGTACCGGTCAGGGGCGCACTCCAAATATTGGTTTAGTTTGAAAGTGTCCCAGAGTGAGTGGGTGGCTGTGTTTGCTCTGGGAATGCAGATGGAGCCTGTGTTGTGTGCTGTTAGGTGTCAGCTGTGAATTATTTCACTGTCCTGGGAGGCCTTAAGTCTGGGGCGTCAGATTGCCCCAGCACTAGGGAATGTGACAGTCCAACATTATGGAAGCAGGAGTTCTTTCTCACTGAACGGTACTACAACAGTAGTAGTAGACACATCTTGTCTGTAAATGTTAAGGAATAATGAACTAACCCTCTCTTTCCTGTCTTCTGCAGAACGTGCTGGCCAAGGCCCTGTACGACAATGTGGCCGAGTCCCCAGACGAGCTGTCCTTCCGGAAGGGTGATATCATGACGGTACTGGAGCGGGACACCCAGGGTCTGGACGGCTGGTGGCTCTGCTCTCTGCATGGACGTCAGGGCATTGTCCCCGGCAACCGCCTCAAGATCCTGGTGGGCATGTATGACAAGGCAGGCCAGCAGCAGCAGCCTCCACTCCACCAGGCCTCCCAGGCTGGCCCTGCCCAGACCCTGAGCCCGAGCCAGCTGGCCTTTCCCATGCAGAGTGCCTACAGCAAGCCCTCCTCCCAATACACAGCCATGCACCCTGCCTTCTCTAACCCCGGGCCTGTCCCCGCCCTACCCGACAGCATCTACATGATGCCCCCCAACCATGGCAAGCCCTCCCCGTCAAGCCTGTACCAGATACCCACGGGCCCCCAAGCCCCACCCAAGGCCCCCATACTCGCCCAGAAGCAGTACCACGCCCCTGTCCAGGACATCTACCAGGTGCCTCCCTCCATGGGGCCAGCTCCTGTCCAGGACATCTACCAGGTGCCCCCCTCAGCAGGAGGGTCTGGTCCTGGGCAGGATATCTACCAGGTTCCCCCCTCACTGAACCAGACTCAGGACATCTACCAGATCCCCCCCTCCATAGAAAAGAGGAGCTGGGACTCCTCGAAACCGCTAGCAAAGGTAAGAAAAACTTTTTGAGACATATATTCACATAACACAACAAACACATTCCTCTAAAACCTTCAATATAGACTGTCTTGTTAGACATTCAGGTTCAAAATAGCTGGTTTAGGCTCTCATTGTCATCTGACCTCATCCTGGTGGTTATATGTTTGGGATCTGAACATCTTCCTGTTATTGTTTCTCCCTCATGTCCTCCAGTCTGTCTGTCTGTTCTCACTCTAAACAACAGCTCAAGGTTCCCTGTCATTTTCAAAGCCGCAGGAATGACCGGAAAGAAAACAGAGGATAGAACAATAAAATAAAACCCAAAAGAGATAGAGGGGGGATGGGGAGAGGAGAGGGGGACATACATTGGAATAAATAATGGGGTATTTAATAATTCAGGTATCTATCTCCTGGGGTTGGGTGAGTAAGTGTTTTGATCTGTTAGGCAGCAGGCAGCAGGCTGGAAGGGGAGGGGGGACTAGTACCAGCCAGGAAGTGTGGTAACAGTGCAGTGTGTTGTGACTGGTGTTCTCCAGGGAGTGCCCCCCAGGCCTGCCTTAGTGCACTCAGCCATGTGTGAGAGCAGCGCTGGGAAGTGAAGTGTGATGATGATAATGGAAGAGTGATGGGGCGGCAGCAGCAAGGTGCACCTGGTCCCTGCAGGAGGGGGCGTCGCACATGAGACACCTAACCGTCTTAGATGAGGCTGCTGCAGCCATAGAAAGGGAATTATATAATATATACAGTAACCTGAAAACGAGAGGAGGATAACAGCTGTAGAAAAAGAGAGTGACTGGTTGAAGACAAAACAAACAAACATTACGTTTTGTTTGAGGCGACATGAGCGACATCAGAGAAAGGCATCAATGGATCAAAGATGAGTTCAAGGCCAGGTCTCACAGAGTCACAGTGGAAATGATCTATGAGGAGGAACATCATTTCCATGATATCTCCTGCCTGGTGATAAGACTATCAGAGGACTCCAACAGAGTTCACACTCCAGCCCAGAGCAGGGTGTTTCCAAATGTTCCATTGGATGATTCTAGAGTGATGCCTCAGTCTTTTGGAATGCTCTAACCGTCATCTACTGTATGTCATCACAACAGCAGGCAGTACAGGGAGTAGGGAGGAGAAGCAGCACTAGTAGGGAGGAGAAGCAGCACTAGTAGGGAGGAGAAGCAGCACTAGTAGGGAGGAGAAGCAGCACTACAAAGGAAAATCCCCTATGGTTTTTATTTCACCACAGCCTCAAGTTAGTGGCACTGGCAGGATCTGACATGCCTAACATGATGGTCAAGTGGTAGTGATTTTTATCAAAGTAATTCTCACTGACGTGTTAGCTAATTTTGCTCTTAACGCTGTGGCGTGCAGGGTCTTTTATGCACGCATTTACCTTGTGAATGCCCTTAATTGTTATCACTTGTCCTTGTGCCCATACTGAACCCGGCCCCCCTACTCCACCACTGCCAGTTTCTCATTACAAGATAAGGAGTTCCTGCTGAGAGAAGAGATGACAGACACCGAGCCAACACACACGCACACATGGATGCACACACACAAACACACACACAAAGCTCTCACATACAAACTGGGATGAACTCTAATTAGGGAGTGATGAAAAACCCAGACATTGTCTCAGCATCCTCTGCTGCTCAACTGGAGGAAGTAGAAACTAGTACATATACAAAGTTACAGCTACACAGAACCCTTGGCAAAGCATCTGAAAAGCAGGAAGCTTAACACACACTCAGAATCTCACTCTAACCCCATCTCCACAGTGTGATATTGTTATGCTGCTAGCTTGGTTTTGTCTTTTAATCTTGGTATGTTGTGGAGGCAGGCCCAACCCCCTCAGCCTTTTCCTCAGATGGACTGGCAACAGTTCAAATCAAATAAACTTTATTTACATTTTTCGTCACATGCTTCGTAAACAACAGGTGTGGACTAACAGTGAAATGCTTACTTCCCAACAATTCAGAGAGAAAGAAAATAGAGAAATAATAGAACATTTAAACACGTAATAATAGATACACAATGAGTAATGATAACTTGGCTATATACACAGGGTACCAGTACCTGATTCGATGTGCAGGGGTACGAGGTAATTGAGGTAGATATGTACATATAACTAGGAATAAAGTGACAGATAGTAAACAGTAGCAGCAGCGTATGTGATGAGTCAAAACAGTTTGTGCAAAAAGGGTCAATGCAGATAGTCCAGGTAGCTATTTGGTTAACTATTTAACTAACTATTTAGCAGTCTTATGGCTTGGAGGTAGAAGCTGTTGATGGAGGGTAATAGGTGGAGGGGTGAGGAGGGTGGTAAGAATTCCCATGTACAAGGAGCCTCCCCCAGACTAGTGCCTTTGAAGGGGAGTAGGGGGGTCCCTGATCCCAGTCAGCTATGCCAGCCAGGCCAGGTCCGGGTCTGGGGGATGGAGGACAGGGTGCAGGAGGTGAGAAAGGGTTGCGGAAGGGCAAGCAGCAGCTGGAACAACTGTGATTGGTTAGCAGGCCTTATATCAAAGAGGACGTCTGAGGAGGGGTGTGGCGGCACGCGCCCTTCAAAACCCTGGCACACTCCTCCAAGAGGCTGGAATTCCTCAGCTCCCCCTCCCCTTCTCTTCTTTCGCTCAGTCCCCACTCTCCAACCGACTCAGTGTTTTTGAGTTTTCTACCTAATCCATTTATGCTGCATTGGTATGCCACCCAGCCGCCCAAAAACAACCCCCACCTCTCCTTCAAACCATGGCAACAGCTTAGCCCAGCCGGAGAAAGAAACAAGTAAACAATTCACAGCTGTCCCTCCGTCCTCTTCCCTTCTGAGAGGACAGACACAGAACCTGAGTGGCTTCAGTAAACACCCAGCTGCGTTCGAGCTGAAAACGCCACTGCACTCTGTGTCTCTGCAACCCAATTAATCAGAAAGTATATCTTTGATCAAAATGATGAACTCTTAGCTATCGCCCTCAGTACCTTTAGCAGTGTTGCTATTAGAGGTCATGAACTTGCTCTTGTATGTCTATAGGAGAATCCACTGATTTACTCGTGATAACTGCTAAGATGATAGGGGCTTGATAGTTGCACCACTCAGAGTTCGACTGTAGGGAGGAATGACAGACACCCACTGGGAGTCGGGACTGGAGCTGCCACGTGATCTTTTAGAACCTCTCTCTCCTGCAACTGTCTATAAAGTATTCAAAGTACAATGTGTGTCTGTGACTGACTGACATGTTCATGGCAGAGCTCATTGCTTTGTGTGAGGCAGACGGTTAGGGGAAAGGTGTAGGCAGGACGGCCTGTTTGAACCTGGGCTCCTTTGATTAGGCCCAGGTAGATAGATCAAGCCTTCTTATCACCTTCAGCCTCTAATGACCCTGGCCTGTTTGCAGGTGAGAGACGCTGTGATAAGGAGCAGGCAGCCCGGGGCTAACAGCACAAGCTCCTTTCCTCTCATCTGCTCTCCTCCCCTCTGCTCTGCTCTGGGGGGGAAAGGTGGGAGATTGAGATTCTGCTGGTGGTTTTGTGGACTACCTGCTCTGAAAGTAAATGTGTAATCTCAGGAGTGTTCAAAAAGACCTGGTGGGCGCTCACCTGAAATGTGGGGAGGAGGAGATGGAGGAGGGGGCCTTATCTGCAGGAGCAGGCAGGCTTTTTGGGGGAGGGGTCGTCGTTGAGTGAGGGAGGATAGGGGGGAGAGTGAGATGTGAGGGGAGAGAGAATGAAAGTGTGTGACCTCCTGCTGAAGAAATGGCTGCATGCTGCTGCCTGTAGGTATAACTCTCACTGAGCACTGGGACGTTATCTCCTCACCCATCTAGCACATAAATATACTAAATATGGTCTTACGTGTGTGTGAGCATGCACATGTGTAAGTGAACGCGCACGCATGCATGTGTGAGAGGGAGAGGGAGAGGGAGAAAGAGAGAGTGAATGTGAGGAGGGAAAAGAGAGAGATACTGTAGATGGATGTGCACGCCGAGGAGGCACTTTTCCGCTGACTGGAGCATCAGTCTAAAAGCAGTGCAGCAGCCGGTCCGGAGTTTAGAAGTGTGCTCATCCATAGAGAGGAGATGGGTGCTGTGTATTCCCGTTGTTGCCTCGCAGGCTTGTAATTTGTGGCCTTCTTTAGCTGTAACCCACACATTCCTATGTGCACTGCCTCTCTCTGTGCTTCACTCCCACACGGCCTCTGTAGCTTTGCTTCCTCTCAGCCTGGGAGCCAGAGCTCTTCTCTGCTCTGCCACACACTCTATCACGATCCCAATTCTTTTTAGGAGTCTCGTTTCTTTCTTTCTTCACTCCCCTTCTATATCTCTCCTCCTCCCACACCCTCCCTCACATTCTCTGTCTATGTAAGCGGAGAAGTCCTCCTAATAAAGAAAGCGCTCCTGTCTGATTGTGTGAATCTAGGCAGCGCTCTGCGGCACTCTGGGGTTCGTGTCTCCGTAGATTAAAACGGTATCTCTGGGCCTAATTGGTGCGCATTGAGTGCTTCTCTAAAAGGGACTCTTTGATTCGGCCCACATCACTGCACATGCCCGAGCAGAGAGAGGAAGGGAGGGAGGTGGAGAGATAGGGAGGCCTTGCCTCACGCTGCTCAAAGACAGTCGTTAGACTCCCTGCTACCCAGGCCTTTCCACTGCAATGTAATGTCATGTAGATCTGGAGCTGGGCAGTAATCACTCAGACTCGATAAGCATCTCTGCACAGTGCTCCACCATGCATTCAGAATACATTCTCAGAATGTTGTTGCACTGGGACTGTGACTGTGACAGTGTATAAATAGAGGCTCCAGATGTGAGCGTCCCTGCCCAGCTGTTCTGTGCTGTGCTCTGGGAAGAGAACACTGGGAGAGCGTCCCTCCCCAGCCTGAGCCCATGCTCCAGCAGCTGCAGTAGGGCTAGTATAGTAATGAATCTATGCTGGGATGCAGCTTTGATGGCTCTGCCTGTCCTCGGCTATGGCCTTCAATGGGGCCCAAGCTTTAGAAGCCCAACTTGAATTGTGTTTGGTTTGGGACAGAGTAGTACTGAAGTGGTTGGGTTAGTCTTCATAGGAACAGAGTTCGCTCTTCTTGTCCATGGCATCACCAAAGGGAACTGTGTGGGTATGTGGGAACCTCTCGTGGATGGTGACTGGTCAGGCATTTCTCTGTGAAGGGTGTTGGTGCATGAGGGTGAGTTGAGGACTGGTGAGCTGTGGGTACATGCCAGTACCCAGGGATGTAGGAGATAGAGGATGCCCATCTGGCTGCCACCTCACAGTGGTCCTTACTGTGGGCTCATTGGTCAGTAGCACTGAGGGATCTCTACAGTACAACCTATCACTTCAGACCCAGGTGAATCTATATGTGAGTCACATACACTGCCTCTGTAGATGTGATGCAGTCTGAGTGAGGTCAGTGTGTGTGTGTGCGTACGGTGTGTGTGTGTTTTTAAAAGCCTTGTTTCTTGCCTGCCGGGTCTCCCCTCCATTACCTGCCGTGGACTCATTTTCTGCTCTGATAGTGTAGAGAAAGGGAGTATGGGAAAGAGGGAGAGGGAGGGAAGGGTAGAGTGAGAGAGTGCAGAGGGAATTACAGGGGACACAATGCCCTGAGCAGTGGGTGGGACCTTTTTGGGCTCTCATGTACAACTCCAGCCCTGGTCCTGTTATTACCTCCCCACAAAGCCTACATCAGATAGAGGGGAGGGAGGGGGGCGTCAATAGGGGGGTAACAAGGGACACAGGGACATGGATCTGCCCTCAGCATAAACAACAGGTCCCCACAAGCCTCTGTGTGCTCCAGTGGCCCTCATCAAAGGGATGGGATATCACAGGAACCAGGGACGCTCTTTGTTCTGGGCTGGGAGAGTCAAAACGCTGGAGAGAGAGAGAGAGAGAGGGGCCAGGTCGGAGCGGAGGGACACAGGGTTCAGTGTGTCCTCACACACACTGCATCTCCTCTGTCAACTCAACACACACTCCTGACTCCCAAGTAGTCATTAGTGTGAGGATGTGTGTGTGATTGTGTCCATGTATGGGTGTTTGTTTGTGAGTGTGTGTATGTGGTGTGTGAGGTTGGACCTATTAGTGAGTAGTAAACCCATTGGTCTTGGCTTTAATAGGGGCTGGCTCTTTGATGTTTTCACGGTCCTCTCAGTAGGGTCAGGGATAAAAGGGACTAACCTTAATTAAGGAGACAGGAAATACATGAAGCTTGAAATTATGGGGACGAAATGCTACTTTGGGCTATGTTCTAATGTCATTCATGTAAAAAAACATAGCCTAACAAATCAAATCTTATTTGTCACATGCTTCGTAAACAACATGTGTAGACTAACAGTGAAATGCTTACAACTGCTCATTGGTAGGCTAACAACATACAGTAGATGCAAACAACATACAAGCATTTCTGTTCCTACTTGACTCTCTCTATGTAATCATAGAAAGTAGAGATGAATAGATAGATATTGAAGGATTTTCCTGTTTTCTTCTGACCTGTGCTGTGACAGATACCCTGTCATTGCCTGGATACCTCTCTCACTGCGTTTCCACGGTAACACAGTCACGTCCATTCAAATGAATAGGTTCCAGAGACAGACCTAAGTGTTGTTGCCAGGAGATGCTGAAGAGAGATTGTGGCGTTTTATATGGGGACTGTAGATAAACACACAGAGAGAGACAGAGAGAAAAAAATTGAGAGTTGCAGAGAGAGCAGTAGAGAGTGGTGCTCCCAGCCACTCACACCCTGCCCAGTCATGGCAGCTATGTGGAGCATGCATCCCAGGCCTGTGGGGCTGTTGAGGGGGTCTTTGCGGATTAGTGGTTGGGGGCTCCCTGTCTCCAGGAGCACTGTACCCCTGTCCTGCCAGGCCCACCAGGCTGACACAACCACTAATCCGCAAAGACCCCCTCAACAGCCCCACAGGCCTGGGATGCATGCCCCACATAGCTGCCATGACTGGGCAGGGTGTGAGTGGCTGGGAGCACCACTCTCTACTGCTCTCTCTGCAACTCTCTCTTTTTTTCTCACTGTCTCTCTCTGTTAATTAGGGCCTGATTAATCCTGCAGCCTGGACCAGGGAACCATGGAAATGGGGCTGTAAATCTACCACCCTGCGTCAGCGTCTCAACCCCTCACACTGACTCCGCTACAGTCAGGCTTTACTTCTCTGCTCTGCTCCCATTGACTGCTGCTACTGCCGCTGGGAGGGATAGCAGCTCTCATCTGGGTCACACACCAGCTGCTTTGAAAGTTTTAGGTTAAACAACCCTATGTCTGAGGGAGGAATAAGACCTTATTTAAGAGCATGCTCGGAATTGAAACCCTATGCCACTACTATATCTAGCTGAAGTGGTCAGTTTGAACCTTGTCACATACATTTATAAATGTGCAGTTTACCGCGTACATATAGGATCAAATTACTACCTTTCGGACAACTTCAAATGGCCCTTATTTGACCTTTCCTCTGTCCTGTAATCTATGCTCTGTCAGCCTCTGTGTCTGACCTGTACTGTGTCCAAGCCACACTGCCTCCCTCTCCGCCATCTTGGAGTGGGCGGTGGTGCAGATGAGTTCTCTCTTCTCTGGCAGCCACATCACTCTCCAGCTGAGGACCCAGGAGCTGAGTTGCCATGACGCAGCTGCAGCCTGCCATGCCCTGTGCTGCGCTGGGATGGGAGCTGACATCACAGCTGATCATGCCTGTAACCTGTGCAGCTGTTAGGCAGAGGCTACACTCCCCAGCCATGTATGGGGAAAGATGAGGAAAATAACATTGAAAAGAGAGGCTTGGAGGGAATGTCATCATCTGCTGAACAATTTCATGATTCCTCCATGCCAGCAGGACACACAGTGCCCCCCGTCCCCCCCCCTACACATCCCTCTCTCCCCCCTCTACAAAAAAAGGAATGTTCACAGATGGCCTCCCATCAGGCTGAGATGGAGGAGATGAGGGGGGGGTGGTCTGTGGAGGAATTTCCTGCAAGGTCGGCCACCTAATCCTCATGAAGAAAAAAAGATGTGTGAAGTTACTTCAACTCTCCTCAGCGTTTGGACTTTGACCCTTTTTGTGCAATAGCACTCAGAGCTTTGTTATACATGAACTAGTCAGGGCACTGTGTTAACATTACAACACACTCACGCTGCATGTGGACTGAAATGGGCTGCCTCTGGGAGAGTAACAGAAACACACAGCAGTAGATTCAGACTGCATTTTCTGCCAAAACCTAAATCTCATTGAATTCTCATAATCATAGGTATGAAATCAGGATTATTAGGTTATTGGCAACACCTTATCTAAGGTGTTTGAATGTACTGTAGGTGTTTGAATGTGGTCATTTGTAGCTCAGTTGGTAGAGCATGGCGCTTGTAACACCAGGGTAGTGAGTTTGATTTCCGGGACCACCCATATGTAAAATGTATGCACGCAGTAAGTTGCTTTGGATAAAAGTGTCTGCTAAATGGCATATATTAGCACCAAAAAGTTATTATGGTATGGATATTAAAGAAGCCATTAAACTCTGAGTTTCATTTTAAAACGTGATGTCCAACGTGGAATATTAACCTTAGTACTCTACCCTTTGTTCACTTGAAAGACCACTTCACAAGGGTCAGCAGACATTTTAATTGTCTTGCCTGTTGCAGGTGGACTGGCAAACCCTTGTGTTCTGAAACGATCTGAACAGACAGACATGGTGTAAGCTGGGTTAGGGGTCAGTGGACTGTGGGTGGTGGGGGGCTCTAGAATCTGTTCCTCTCCTCAGGGTGACCCCTGTTCCAACAGACAGACCTTATGGCCAGCTGCCAGCCCAGTGAAGCAGTGAGGGCTCAGGGCAGAGCGTCACCGCTCCCCATTGTTCCACAACCTCAATGGCTCCTCGTCTTTTAGTGACATCATCAGTATGACCTGATAGAATGTTGTGACAGCTGGCTGCTGGGTGTTGCCCCCCTCCCATTGACAGAAGCCTTTCAACACTATTGATGAGGACTTGGCTAAGAGCCAAAGCCCATATGTGCCCCCCTGCCCTCCCCTCTCCAACACCTTCCTCATTGATAATTCACACTATTGATCACCATTAGTTATGCTCACGCAGTTCATGGCCTCAGAGGGATCTTCCATTAACGGAGACGAGGTTAAAGGCCAGCTGAGGAGGGCATTGATAGGGCTGGCTCGTCACCATGTGATGAATGACCAAAAACCAATAATGTTTTCCTCTAATCTCTTTAATAGCTTATGGAGGATCTGTCGATAAGAGCCAGGTTAAGTGATAGATATCTGACTCTCACTTACTGCTGTCAATAGTAGTGTGACGCTCCCAGGAACATAATGGTGTGTGTGATCCATATTTCTGTAGGCTGTTTACATTCATGTGAACCAGAAAAACATGCCAGACAATACACAAGTCAAAAATAATAATAATGAATAAACGTAGAATTACATGTTGTCAGTTGTGCTTGCATATCCCATCCCATCACCCGTATAGCACAAAGGAACGGGTATTTAGTTACTATGTTGTAGTAAAGCTAGGCGTTCTTTAGCTCAAGGGGAACATACAGTACATGTTATGATCTGATCTATATCTCAGTATGAGAGGAGAGGGAGTGTTTTGTGTTAGAGAAGGCTGCAGAGGAGGCTGTGCGATATTGTCCTAGGATGTGTTAGATGAAACACCTGCTGCGTTCTTTAAACGTGTGTGAAACTGGCTACCTCCGTGGAGAATGGGTTATCTGGAGAGACTAGGAGTGGAAGGCAGGGAAAGGAGGAGAAAGAGATGGAGAAGGGGGGAGGAGGTGGGAGAGGGAGGGAGTTTGGTATAGGGAGAGATTCAAATATTACTTTGGTTCAGTTGATTTCATTTGTTCTGGGTTTTTTCCTTAGTCCTATTTCAGCTTATAGGCTGTCAGTTAAGAACATCTACTCTCTTTCTTTAGACACTGGTTCTGAATGAATGGAGAACTAAGGGAAGCATGTAGGGGAGGAGATGGAGGAAGGATACAGACAGGACACAGGAATGAGACATATTAACAGAGGCATATTGTCAGATTTATTTAATGGGCAATGGCTTAATTACCCTTTTAGCTGGGCTGTCACCTTTCAAGTGGCAGGCAGCCTGACTGGGAGAGCAAATATTATTAGAGGATCCGGGAGAGTTGTGGCATTTCATTAGCAAGTAATGTGATTGGTTTCTTAAATGCCAGTCAAGCAGGCTACTGAGGTAACTTCCACAATGTAGAGCCAGAGAAGGGGAGCAGAATTAACCATTAGTAAAGGCTGGTGCGTGTGGGTGCGCGAGTGCGCATGCATATTTGTGTATGCAAGTGTTTATGTGTGTATTTGTTTCTGACTATCTAAAATTGACAATGGATTTATTTTAGTGAATGTGAATTGATATATCGATGACTAGTGGATCTTTATTGCTGCATTATAGGCTTGAGCGGTATCCAGATTGTCATACCTTCATACCGACCTTGTGCCATACAGGGATATTTGGTAATACCGGCACTGAACACAAGGGGCACTATTTTCAGACGCCACTTAGCCTCTGTAATCCGAAGGTTAGCAATGCTAACAAGTACACGTAAAGTCCCATATAGAATGCTAACTAAATGCTAACAAGCTTATTGCAAACATTTTATACAGTCTCTGACCTAAACTATTTGCAGGACAGACATCCCAGCTCATAAAGTTTTACAAGTAACTCAAAAATGCTACTCACAGTTTGCTGCACACAGAAAACAGATATTAGACAGCAAGACTCTTGATCCAGGAGGGGCTTCTCTGCTGTTAGGCTAACCACTTAGCTAGATAGCTAACTAGCTACTAAATTAGCAAACCAAATGCACAACTGCAGAGCATTTAGCACATTTTAGACAGTTAACTTAATAGTTATAAGATATCTAGCTGGCAAACATTTAGTTGTGAATTCCATACTGTAACTATACTGAACAAAAATATAAACGAAACATGCAACAATTTCAGTTCATATAAGGAAATCAGTCAATTGAAATAAATAAATAATTCCCTAATCTATGGATTTCACATGACTGGGTAGGGGTGCAGCCATGGGTGGGCCTGGGAGGGCATAGGCCCACCCACTGGGGAGCCAGGCCCACCCAATCAGAATGAGTTTTTCCCCACAAAAGGGCTTTATTACAGACAGAAATACTCCTCAGTTTCATCAGCTGTTCGGGTGGCTGGTCTCAGACAATCCCACAGGTGAAGAAGCTGGATGTGGAGGTCCTGAGCTGGCGTGGTTACACGTGGTCTACGGTTGTGAGGCCGGTTGAACGTACTGCCAAATTCTCTAAAACAACGTTGGAGGTGGCTTATGGTAGAGAAATTAACATAAAATTATCTGGCAACAGCCCAAGTAGACATTCCTGCAGTCAGCGTGCCAATTGCACGCTTCCTCAAAACTTGAGACATCTGTTGCATTGTGTTGTGTGACAAAACTATACATTTTAGAGTGACTGGGGACTAATGGTAAGCTTCATAATGAAAAATGATGTGGCAGGTGAAATGAAGAACGTGATCTTCTTTTTCTCCTAACGTATTGCACAAGTTGCTACAAATATTTATTAAAAAACTTCAAATAAATAGTTTCAACAGTATTGACGGTATTGCAAAATCATCCCATGGCTATTTCCAAATATATACGGTATACCGCCCAAGCCTACTGCATTATTGAGAGTGGATTGGTGCACACTCAATATCTGAAGAGCAGCTATCTCGCTCCCACATGCTTGGTTGCCATAGCCACTACGACTGGAGGTGGAATTCCAGAGTGGTGAGATTCTATGAGATTCTATTTGGTGCTATCGGTTGGTTCACTAGGCACCACCATCGTGTACCAGGAGGCTTAGTATAGTGTTCAGTATAGTTAGTATCAGTGAGGTTATTGTATTGTATAGTGTTTTTTAGGGCTTCTTTGCCCCTGCCCTATGTCATTCCATTATTTTGTATGGGTTGTGGCTTGGCTGTATCTAATCCAGTGTCTTTCAGTCAGACTGGAGAGATCCACTTCCTCTGTCACTGTGTCATGCTAATCATGACCCTTCGACCCTGGTCCCCATCAGCTGAACACTAACATGCATCTGGATGTCATGTTCCTTTGTTGGCCAGGCTGAGATATTGATGGCCTGTAGGGAGCAGTCCCTCCCCTCCGCTCCCCTCGCTCCTCACTGGGGTGTCCAGAGGGGGTGTGGGGTGTCTGGCAGTGAGGGGGTCAGCTCAGGTCTAGAGAGAAGGGAGGATGGGACGAGGGGAACCTGTCAGAACTCTGTGAAGTTATCGCCTCTGAAACCCGTAGTGAGCCAGGCATGGCTGCTTCAGTGACGTCTAGAGATCTCCTCAGCTTGCGTCTCCATGTTTGGTTTTGACCTTGTCTGGCACTGAGAAGAGACAGGCTGGCAGACACGACCAGAACCACACATCCTCACTTTAGCCCAGGCTCCAGAGGAATGGACCAGGGATCCTTTCAGTTTTTTTGGAAATGGGATTGACCGAGCTCGTGTGTGTGTGCTAGTTGACTCATAACCTGCAGTCCCGCGGTTATATCTGCGGGGGCGGGTTTAGGGTCATGAAATATTGTGTGGATGAAGGGCGGGTGGGTGGTGGGGGGGTTGAATAAAGAGAAAACAATGCATACATTTTTTTATACATGTATAAATCTTGTGCAATTCATACATTGAGGTTTTTCTGTCATATCTTTTTTCTGCCATTAGTGCGTAAGCCTAGCTGTACTCGTGCCAAATACACGGGAACTGGGACAGAAAACGTCGATCCACTGAGGCAAAAACGACACAAAACAGAGAACAGTACAGTGCATTTTCTATATTTATCACATATAGTCGGGAGGTTGCGGACGGTTTATTAGCACTAGTGTGTATGTGTGTGTGTGTGACGGCATGCATGTGTGATTGGACTGTTATTTTCCTCTCCCATCAGTAGTGACGACAGCAGCAGTGTATCTGTAACTGGAGGTAGATAATCAGAGATTTCCCCAGTGCCCTGATTGGGAGAGAGACAACAACATTCCCTATCTGTGTGATTCCACAGCCCTGGCCTGCAGGGGATCAATAGCAGAGCCAGATTAAAGAAAGTGAGAGGAGAGGAGAAAGACACACACACACAAACACACACACACACACACACACACACACACACACACACACACACACACACACACACACACACACACACACACAGCCAGAGGAGCTCAGATAGACTTCCAAAGAGCACTGATGCAGGGCAATATGTTGTGATGATATGGTCCTGATAAGAAGTGCTAATGATTTGATTCTCAATATCCTGTGATGTATTGAATACTAAGTTTGAGTACTAGTTTGGATGGATGCTATGCTCCAGTTACTGTCTCTGTATTGAGAGCAGCCAGTGTGCTGTTGTCAGTCTGTCTGTTTTCATTTCCCAGGCCCAGACAGTTGACATAACCCTGAGACTATAGTACTGTGGGGAAACAGGCAGACAATAGGATAGCCGTTGTTCCCATGCTGACCTGCCAAGACTTCCATTCTGTTTTACTGCTTCTGGGGTTAAACCAGACCCTGACTCTGTTACAGGCTGTGTTGGCTCCTCACTGTGGGTCAAGGGAATTTCATTAAGATTGAGTCTTGAGTGGATAGAATGTGTTCACTACAGTAATCGTCTACGGCAGGGATCTTCAACTAGATTCAGCCGTGGGACAATCTTTTCTTGAGTGGTTGTTCAGAGGGTTGGAACATAATTACAAATAATTAGTAGACTTCAAATTGACCGCAAGAAGCCCAAACAGATATAATATTTGACTAAAACATAATCATTTCAAACCTTGCTTACATTTGTATACGATCACATACACTGAATGTACAAAACATTAGGAACACCTGCTCTTTCCATGACATAGACTGACGAGGTGAATCCAGTTGAAAGCTATGATCCCTTATTGTCACTTGTTAAATCCACTTCAATGAGTATAGACAGGTTAAAGAAGGATTTTTAAGCCTTGAGACAATTGAGACATGGATTGTGTATGTGTGCCATTCTGAGGGTGAATGGGCAAGACAAAAGATTTAAGTGCCTTTGAACGGGGTATGGTAGTAGGTGCCAGGCGCAGCGGTTTGAGTGTGTCAAGAACTGCAACTCTGCTGGGTGTTTCACGCTCAACAGTTTTCCGTGTATATCAAGAATGGTCCACCACCCAAAAGACATCCAGCCAACTTGACACAACTATGGGAAGCACTGGAGTCCACATGGGCCAGCATCCCTGTGGAACGCTTTCCACACCTTGTAGATTCCATGCCCCAATGAATTGAGGCTGTTCTGAGGACTAAGGGGGTGGGGGGTTCAACTCAATATTAGGAAAGTGTTTCTAATGTTTTGTACACTCAGCGTATATCTCTATTATGCGTAAGAATACTTTGGAACAGATTTCCAAAATTAAAATCCCTTGGAGTTGATTTTCTGGTGTTTTCACAGTCTTTTATATCCAACAAAAATGTACTTGGGGGGGCCAAATACAATCCCCCGTGGGTGATAAAGTACATAGGACTTAAAGGGACAGGGAAAGGGGGATACCTAGTCAGTTGTACAACTGAATGCATTCAACTGAGTGGTGCAGTGGTCTAAGGCACTGCATCGCAGTGCTAGCTGTGCCACTAGAGATCCTGGTTCGAATCCAGGCTCTGTCGTAGCCGGCCGTGACCGGGAGACCCATGGGGCGGCGCACAATTGGTCCAGGGTAGGGGAGGGAATGGCCGGCAGGGATGTAGCTCAGTTGGTAGAGCATGGCGTTTGCAACGCCAGGGTTGTGGGTTTGATTCCCACGGGGGGCCAGTATGAAAAAATAATGTATGCACTCACTAACTGTAAGTCGCTCTGGATAAGAGCATCTGCTAAATGACTAAAAATGTTTTAAAAACGGAAATGTGTCATCCACATTTAACCCACCCCCTCTGAATCAGAGAGGTGCGGAGAAAGATGCATCAATTTGACAAAATACTGTAACAGACCATTTCACTAACCTCATGCCTCTCTCCCTTTGTCCCTCTCTTTCCGTCAGGTGGTGGTGCCGATGCGGGTGGGCCAGGTGTATGTGTATGACACGGGGAAGTCGGAGCAGGATGAGTATGACGTCCCTCCCAGACACATGCCTCCCTCCCAGCAGTCACAGGATATATATGACGTTCCCCCAACCCGCGCCCAGTACAACCAGCAGGTGAGGAGTCAGCTAGACGCTCTCTCTTGCTCTATCTCTCTCACCTGTATTTATGTTCAAATGCTGCACTCTCCCGCTTCTCTAGTATACAGTAACATACCCACATCCGGACACACATCACTGAAGATAAAATGTCTCATCTTCCATATCATCGGCAATTGAGCCACACTAGTTTTGACCTCTTATCCTTGACCACCCCAGTGATGGTGGTGTCCTGTGTATGAGATGGGCTGTGGTATTCATGTCCTCACTGTCCTGCCTCGCCACTTATTGTCTCCTATGTCACTGAAGGGATTTCATCCTCTTCACAAGATTGATGGCTATTTTTCCTCTCTGCTGCCTTAGACACACTTCCCAACTCAACTGGTCATCTGTCTGCGAAGTATCTCACTTCTCATTAATATTTGATGTATTGGGAATATTTACATTTACATTTACATTTTAGTCATTTAGCAGACGCTCTTATCCAGAGCGACTTACAGTTAGTGAATACATATTTTTTTTATACTGGCCCCCGGGAATCGAACCCACAACCCTGGCGAAAACGCCATGCTCTATCAACTGAGCTACATCCCTGCCGGCCATTCCCTCCCCTACCATGGACGACGCTGGGCCAATTGTGCGCCGCCCATGAGTCTCTGTCTCTCTCTCTCACTCTCTGTGTGTGTTTAAACCCATGGCGGCTCTGTGATTCCACATCTATTTTTAGAGGAGGTCATACATTACTAGCAGGGGAAGTAGATATTTCATTGTCTGGAGGCGTTAGAAAAAGGTTGTATTTTTCCACAAAGCACAGTGAGCAGCATGTCCTGAGCTGCATGCACTCTGGATCTGAAGGTGAACCCACTTTCTGTGTCGTTCGTCCTCTCACACACACACACACACACACACACACACACACACACACACACACACACACATACACACACACACACACAGGCTCCTGGAGCAGATAGAGAAACACACAGCCATTCTCTCTACTGACAGCATCTATTCCCAAAACAAGTCACATGCATTCAGGCACAACATAACAGGACAAACGGCTGCAAGACATGGTAAAAGAGAGGGAAAGAGAACCAGCTGGAGGGAGGAGAGAATGAGGGAAAGAGAAGAAAAGCTGTTTGACGGCGTCAGAAAGAGTATAGTGCTGGGCCTGGAGGGATATCATTGCATTCAAGCACAGATAGCAGGCCTAAGATCAATCAGCGGGTTCAGTGGACAATCCAATGGGCCCTGTCTTTGTTTTTCTGCTGAGAGGAGTAACACAACCATCTCATTTTCACTCCAACCTGTCTGCGATCAGATCAGTGTACCCGCTGAATACCAACTCCAAACAAATTGCATCGCCTGAATTCAAGATTCTGACAAAGTGTTTTGGCAAGGTGCCCAATGGTTTGTGGAGGTGGATTTGGTATTCATACTGTAGTCCCTCTTGCCTCCACTCTCTGTCACTCTAATTCCCCAAAGGCCTGGAGAACAGATTGTATCACATTGTTTGTGCAGAATTATAATTGCTAATCTGTTTGTTTGGGGACAGTCACATGGCGAGAGATGGGAGTGCAATTTGCTGTATGTTATTAGGGGTTCAGGAGTGGATGGAGGAGTTGGCTTGTCAGTCTGCTGCTGTTTGCCGTCAGGTCGTAGAGAAACGGGGATGAAGTTGAGTCTTAGATTCCACATACTGTGTTCCTCCTCAGGTGCAACGCTCATTGACAAGCAGCTAGCAGATAATCCTGCCTCAGCATCATAAACTTTAGAGAGGGTCCCTTGTCAGACCCTGGAAGTAGATTGGGTTGTGTGTTTGCGAATGTGCATGTGTCGCACATGGTGCATCAATCTGATGTTTAGGATCAACAAAGATCTGTGTAATACAGCCAATAACCTAAAAGCTGTAGCTTTAAACTGCCCTCTAAAACTCATTACCAAGCTCTTTGACTTGGTGACTTCCATCATCACCTATAGATACTGAATACAAATATAAGTGCAATGTGTAAAGTGTTGGTCCCATGTTTCATGAGCTGAAATAAAATATCCCCGAAATTTTCCATACACACAAAAAGTTTCTTTCTCAAAAATGTTGTGCAGAAATGTGTTTACATCCCTGTTAGTGAGCATTTCTCCTTTGCCAAGATAATCTATCCACCTGACAGGTGTGGCATATCAAGAAGCTGATTAAACTGCATGTTCATTACAAAGGTTCACCTTGTGCTGGGGACAATAAAAGGCCACTTTAAAACGTGCAGTTTTACAAAATGCCACAGATGTCTCAAGTTTTGAGAGAGCGTGCAATTGGCATGCTGACTGAAGGAATGTCTACCAGAGCTGTTGCCAGAGAATTGAATGTTCATTTCTCTACCATAAGCTGCCTCCAATGTCGTTTGAGAGAATTTGACAGTACATCCAACAGGCCTCACAACCACAGACCATGAATAACCACGCCAGCCCAGGACCTCCACCTCCACATCACTTCTTCACCTGCGGGATGGTCTGAGACCAGCTACCTGGACAGCTGATGAAACTGTGGGTTTGCATAACCGAAGAATGTCTGCACAAACTGTCAGAAACCTTCTCAGGGAAGCTCATCTGTGTGCTCGTCACCCTCACCAGGGTCTTGTCTTGACTGCAGTTCGGCGTCGTAACCGACTTCAGTGGGCTAGTGCTCACCTTCTATGGCCACTGGCACGCTGACGAAATGTGCTCTTCACGGATGAATCCTAGTTTCAACTGTATCGGGCAGATGGCAGACAGAGTGTATGGCGTTGTGTGGGCGAGCGGTTTGCTGATGTCAACGTTGTGAACAGAAAGCCCCATGGTGGCAGTGGGGTTATGGTATGGGCAGGCATAAGCTACGAGCAACGAACAGAATAGCATTTTATCGATGGCAATTTGAATGCACAGATATACTGTGATGAGATCCTGAGGCCCATTGTTGTGCCATTCATCCGCTGCCATCACCTCCTGTTTCAGCCTGATAATGTACGGCCCCATGTCGCAAGGATCTGTACACAATTCCTAGAAGCTGAAAATGTCCCAGTTCTTCCATGGCCTGCATACTCACCAGACATGTCACCCATTGAGCATGTTTGGGATGCTCTGGATCGACGTGTACGACAGCGTGTTACAGTTCCTGCCAGAGAATGTGAGCGGAGTTGAGCACCGCTCCAGCGCGCCACATCCTTTCCAACCGCTCCGCTAAAAACTGCTCCGCGCTCACAGGAAAAAAAACTGCTGCTCCAAATTTGCTCCATTCGTTAAAATCACAATTGAACCAACACCCATCTATTTGTGTGACTACCTGGACCTACCATTTGGTTTTGAAGTATTCAAACCAAACCATATGATTTGAATTAAAAGTATTTTAATAAACATAAAAAGGTGAATGTAAGAAGCGCACATAATTTCAAATAGGCTACATGTCATATTAAACAGCATGTAAACACTATAAATAGGTCAGGAGCCAGACAGGGAGCCTAAGAATGAACGAAAATGAATTATTTAGGCTATATTATTTCAAGGCTATAGCCTACAAAGAAATGCATTGTGAAACATTTGCGAGCGTGACACAATAGACTGGTAGGGACATAAAGGGCTCAGTATTTAAACAACATTTCGTTGTATTAAATCATTATAGTCTTTAAATTGCGCATATAGGCTGTGACTTAATTAGAATTAAATACAAATTAAATGAAAAATGACTTAGTGCCTTTGAAATCATTTTTAGAAACACGAGTTTGGCCAGTCTGTGGCTTCAGGCTCATGCGATGGTGCCTGGAGAGCAGGCCAGCAGTGGAGAATAACCCTTCCACACTTGCAGAGCCACTGGGGATGCTAAACACCCTTTTGGCCACTCTTGCCAGGCTGGGCAGTGATGCAGAGGTGTTTTAAAAAACAAATTCTATAGGTAGGCCTAAAGGATTTTAGGCAAAATAACCCAATCAAAACGGAAAGCTCCTTGAACGTGGGAATATGCCAAGCTTATTGGGTCAAAATCAATTATGGCCTATTGTATAGATAATAGAACAAAAATGAACGAAATGTTTAATTGATCTGATTTTTTATTTATAAATACTTTGCTACAATGACACACTTAGTTATCTACCCTGCTCCTTCCTTTCTTTTAGCATGTGCATGTAGTAAGTACACCATCATGCTTTCAGGATACGTGTCTTTTCAGATTCCACAATGATTCTTTAGTTGTGGACACAACACCACCACACTCCCTCTCTTGCTCTTGGTCCTCATCTTTGTAAGTCACCTTGATTTTGCACCTGTGTGTTTTATCAGTTTTTTATGAAAATATTTAGGTAACTCCATGACAGTAGCTAAAGCAAGGGGCTATAGCAGCGCACAAGTAGACTACAAATGCATGCTGGGCCGGGCAGGCCCTGAGCTCGTGAAGTGAACGCTACAGGAGCGCTACTGGAGCGACATTAGAGCGGGTGAGAAGGCCGACGCTCCAGTCTTTAGGAATCTCGCTCCGCGTTCCAGTCAAATTGGGCATGCTCCGCTCCTCACTCCGCTCCAGCTCCATTCCGCTCACATACTCTGGTTCCCGACAATATCCATCAACTTCGCACAGCCATTGAAGAGGAGTGGGAAAACATTCCACAGTCCACCAGATACTGACTGGTTTTCTGATCCATGCCTTTTTTTAAAGGTATCTGTGACCAACAGATGCATATCTGTATTCCCAGTCATGTGAAATCCATAGATTAGGGCCTAATGAATTTATTTAATTCACTGATTTCCTTATATGAACTGTAACTCAGTAAAATCGTAGAAATTGTTGAATTTTTTTGTTCAGCGTAGTTGTGAAATACTATATTAATCAAAGCTGTAAAAGTAGTGTGCACAATAACAGACCTTTCATGGGCTGGAGAGAGAGAGAGAGAGAGACAGGACTGTGGCTGCTGCAGGGCGGTGTGTTCCAGAAGTTTACTCACACAAGACTGACAGCAAAGTTAATTCCCTTGCTGCCGCTCCAGGCTGAAGTGCATTGTGGGATTGTATTGAATTTAACAGTGCCTTAGAAAAGTGGTTAGGCAATAGGCATCCTCTCAACACAAATTCTGCAGTATTGTTGCAGTAATATCTCGACATTGTTTTTAATGTTGAATTTTGTGGGCATCACACACATATCCTTATAGTTTTCATACTTTGCCTGGTTACCCATCCACATTGCTCCGGCCAATTGACGTTTTTTCTCCATGATGAGTCTGGATTTGCCTCCCTCCCCGATGATTTCTAGAATGAGAACACATTTTGACTGTTCTGATTGGTCCCAGAAACTGATGGGTTGGGCCAGAGCCGGCTTACATGATGACATAATCAACTTTGAAACTCTGATTGGTTAGATTTGTTAGAGACCATCCAATCGCTGATGAATTTGTTTTGTATAGTGCCCCTCATTTTGAAGTCACACAACGACTTTAGGATGGCAGTTTCAGACTGAATGTATGTAGCGATCGATAGAGCAGCGGAAATAAATTCAGGGTGAGTCGTCAGGCAAGGCACAACTGTCAGAACAGAGTTAGCACTGAGGTTAAGGTCTCAGCTGCATAAGAGATTTTCTTCAGTTGTTTCCAACTTTGGTCATGCTCCAGTCAGTCCAGCTCCCTGTGTGCGTGTCAGGGCCAGTCCCAGACAGGATGTGTGTCCTCTGTGTAGGAGTGGGAGAGATGGTCCACATATTGCGTGTATCAGCACCCTCACTGACCCACTCTCAGCCTGCAGCCTCAATAATGCCCCCCTCCCCCTTGTACAACATTATTTAGGAAAGGTAGCAGAGAGAAGAGGGCCCCAGGGAGAGACGGGATTAGAGGACACAGTGGGCAGAGTGTCTGGGTCCCTCCCACCCTTCCCACCTCCTACACAGTAAACTGGATTCATCCAAAATGCCCTCAGAAGCTTGATTTAATTTGTTCCTCCCTTATTTAATATGCTCATCAACTGAGTCTGGTGCAGCTGTAACTGAGCTCGTATTGCTGATTGTATATTTATGTGTATGTCTATATGTGTGCACGTCTGAAAATGTGTGTGTATATCTCTGATAATGTGTATGTAAATCGATCTTTATTGCTTGGGGTGTGTGTTTTATCTCACTGTGCAATGTATTCCCCCCCCCCCCCAGGTGTATGACACGCCCCCCATGGTGGTGAAAGGCCCCCCCAGTGGTCAAGACATCTATGACACGCCCCCCAGTGTGGACAAGAGCCAACTGCACGCCCAGCAAATGGTGAGGCTGCAGCTGCTGCACCAATAAGACGTCCTCTCTGTCTGTTATTGTAGTAGAGGAGGGACACAGTGGGAGACTCATCAATCCCAGTGTGCTTTACCATCTGTACTTGATAGGTGGTGTCTTAAAGTAACCACCCCTCCTCCTTATCATGAGTCAGAATGTGTGTTTGACATCATTATGATGTCCTATGGCAGTGAGGGTAAGTAAAGTGTGTGTGTTTGACGTTGCCTCTCCCTCCCTCCCTCCCAGGTGTACGACTTCCCACCCTCCGTCAGTAAGGATGTTCCAGACGCTCCTATCAGGGACAGGGAGGAGACCTATGACGTGCCCCCCCACTTTGCCAAGCTGAAGAGTATGGAGAGCCAGAACCAGGGCTATCTGATCCCCGGGGGGCCTGAGCCCCCCATCCCTGAAGACGTGTACGATGTCCCTCCCCCTCCCCTCACCGGAAAGCGCCACCCAGATGCCCAACATGCCCCCCTGGGTCAGGAGATCTACGACATCCCCGCCAGTCTGAGGAAGGGTGGACCCCACGACCCCCAGGATGTGTACGATTTCCCCCGCGAGCGGCCTGCAGGCGAGGACTCCATCTATGACATCCCCCCTCAGGTGGTGCGAGACGCGGGCGCCACAGAGGAGCTGACGGTCAGCTTCAAACGCCTGTCTGCCTCCAGCACGGGCAGCACCCGCAGCAACCTGTCCACCTCCTCTCTGGACATGGTGCCAGTCAGGGAGTCGGTGGTGCCCAGCCAGGCTGGCCCGGGGAAGCTGTTGATGCTGGACCTAGATCAGGCCATGGAGCGCCTGTCCCGCCTGCAGCAGGGGGTGGAGGGCTCTGTCTCCCTCATCATGTCCTTCATCAGTGGGAACTGGCGCAGCCCAACCCAGATGGAGGCCAACCTTCCATCCATCAGGCAGGCGGTGGACAGGATGAGGGTGGCCATCAGGGACCTGTTGGAGTTTGCCAGGGGGGCCGTGGCCAACTCTGCCCAGGCCACTGACCGCACGTTGCAGGCCAAGCTGGGCAAGCAGGTGCAGAAGATGGAGGAGGCCTTCCAGGGCCTGGTCAAGTACAGCCAGGCTCTGGATGCTGTGGCCTGGGCCCCCTCTGCCCTGATGGCGCCCTCGGCAGGCAGCAGTGGGGATGACCTGGACCGGCTGGTCATGTGTGCCCGGGGTGTGCCTGACGACACCAAACAGCTAGCCTCCTTTCTCCATGGCAACGCCTCGCTGCTCTTCAAAAGGACAAACAAGCAGCAGCAGCTCCCTCTTCCCCCCGTCCCCCACGCCGCTGATCTCATGGGTCAGATAACCAACAACAACATCTCAGCCTATCAGATGGGAGACGGTAGAGCCAACATCCAGTCCCGCCCCCTACCGTCCCCGCCCAAGCTCACAGCCGAGGAGGAGACCCCTGACCGGCCGTACGAGACCACAGAGGAGGGCTGGATGGAGGACTATGACTATGTGCATTTACAGGTAAAACCTCCTCATATGAAACCACAGCACAGATCATCACACATGCGTTTATGTCCTCAATTATCAGTAGAGAATTAGTTTGGTGTATGTTAGTATTCTGAATCAACAGCACCGGTACTTTCTCATAACGATATTGTGGTTTGGAACAATCAGCAGCACTCTACATTAGCCCATGGATTATGTTAAGCATGTCGAGCCATGGTGTCGGTCTGTGTTCAATGATACTCTGGTGTGTGAGATGAGAGAGAAGATAGACTCCAGGTGTATCTCCATTTCCACACCACAGCCAGCAGACTAATCAATGGCCCATACAAGGCTTCCCCATGTGGGCTACACATACTCCCCTAGCGCACTGCTTCAGGTGTCATTATCAATCACCATTACTGCATGTGCAAGCGTGTTTCTCTACATACCCATCATACATCATCACTTTCTCTGTTCATTGCTGCTGTTGTTGCCCTCATGTGCAGCAGTATTCTTGTGAAAATGCAAGAGGAACAGATGATGTTAAGACAATATTATATTATTGTGGGCGGCAGGTAGCCTTGCGGTAAGAGTTTTGGGCCAGTAACCGAAAGGTTGCAAGTTTGAACCCCGACGCCGACAAGGTGAAACATCTGTCGATGTGCCCTTGAGCAAGGTACTTAATTGCTCCAGGGATAACAATTCACTCATACATATTAATACACACTTGTTCATGTGTGAAATAGGACAAATATAAGCACTCACCAAATTATTATTATCTAAAAAACATTTATATATTAAATGTTTCAGTGCTTTATGTGTGTGTAGCACACTAACATACAAACCCTGAATTCATGTCACCTACCCTCAGAGTAGTGGCAGAGCTGCAGTGAGTGGTCTGGTTTGAATTGAGCTCATACTGCCACCTGCTGATTAGGAGAATTATCACACATTGTGTCAGACGGATCATTTTATATGGGTAATCCTCCCTTAAACCAGTAGAATTAAAATTCCATCCCAGCATTGTCTGAGCGTGTTTGTGTCTATGTGCTTGGAGCAGTAAGTACGATTACTTTTCTTTCTGTCCTTTGATTTCCAGGGTAAGGAGGAGTTTGAGAAGAATCAGAGGCAATTATTAGAGAAAGGGACCAGACACAACAAAACCACACTGGAACAGCAGCAGGTGAGGATCTGTGGGTCTGTCAGTGAGCGAGTGGATGTGTAAATGGCTGCGTTTAGACAGTCAGCCCAATTCTGATATTTGTTCTACTAATTGGTATTTTGACCAATCATATAAGGGCCGGTTTCCCAAAAGCATCTTAAGGCTAAGTTCATCTTAGAACAATAGGATCCAATGGTTCTAACGATGAACTTAGCCTTAAGATGCTTTTGGGAAACCGGGCCCAGATCTTTTCACATCAGATCTTTTTCAGATCTGATCTGATTGGTCAAAAGACCAATTGGTGAAAAAAAGATCAGAATTGGGCTGCCTCTCTAAATGCAGCCTTTGTGAGTAATAAGGGAGTGTTTGGAAGGACATTATATGTGACTGTAGTGTTACATTGGTGTTTTAGAGGCTGAGGGTTCAGTCAGTTCATATGGGATGTTTACAGATCAGGCAGATATTTATTTACTCTCTCTGTGTTCCCATCTACTGCAGCTGAAACAGTTTGAGCGACTGGAGCAAGAAGTCAGCCGGCCAATCAACAACGATATCTCAGGCTGGACTCCGCCTCCCCACTACCCAACGGCCCAGCGGAGCAAGCTGAGCATGGGCGACCGGCAGCTGCTGCTCTTCTACTCGGAGCAGTGTGAGGCCAACGTCACCACCCTCACCAACGCCATCGACGCCTTCTACTCCTCCATCAACAACAACCAGCCGCCCAAGATCTTTGTGGCCCACAGCAAGTTTGTCATCCTCAGTGCACACAAGCTGGTGTTCATCGGGGACACACTCTCGCGGCAGGCCAAGTCCCCAGAGGTGCGGGCACATGTGGCCCAGCATAGTAACATGCTGTGTGACAAACTCAAGGACATCGTGGTGAGCACCAAGACTGCAGCGCTGCAGTACCCGTCCCCCGGTGCGGCGCGCGACATGACCGAGAGGGTGCGGGAGCTGGCCGGCTGCACACAGCAGTTCCGCATGGCTCTGGGCAAGCTGGTGGCCATGTGAGCCTCCTGTCCTGAGACACTGATATGGGGAGTCCACACTGGGACACACGGCACCCACCCAGTGGGCCACTGTCACAGACACATGGACCCTTCTTCCTCCTCTTGTGCTTTTCATTTTAAAATAGGACAACTATCTGACTGGGCTGGGCCATTGGTTGTAAATTAATCATTGTAAATATTTAAGTTACTATTAGCCAGAAAAAAAGTGAAAGAAAATGAACTTCCACTATATATATATATGTTTTTGAGACCTTATGGAAAACATTATGTAGTTTTTAGACAATGGCCATTATGATTATTGCTATACTGTAATTATTGCTTTGCTTATTATAATTCTTATCATTATTGTTATAATGCGTTGATTAAGGATGTTTAAATTTCAAACACAATGTATGTAGTACTTAATGCTGTTTTTCATCCCAGATTATCAAATATGGTGGATTTTGTAAAAGTAATGTACTTGTCAGGTGAGCTGGAGGATATGTTGACAGAAAATGAATAGCTTTCCTTGGAGCTGTCAAAGGAGGCTGGGGATAGTGTTGTGAGTGCAAGGCATTCTGGGTAGGGGCTGGGAGGGAGAGGTTTCCCTGACAGTTAATAACATTCTCAGATATACTGCTGTCATGGGACAGAAATCATGTGAGTAGCTCTACATGCTAATTAAAATGCCCCAATTAGAAGACTGTCTTATAATATCATCTCTTTCTTTGAGATAGAAGTAAGAATGAAAAGAACAAACCTGATTTGGAGGTAAAAAATCTGAGTCTCAAAAAAATATGAATTGATGTTGTTTTTTTTGTCAGCATTTCAACTTCCCTTGTTCTTCAAAAGCACACAGCTTTATCCGTCTGTCTGCTGCTCCTAGAGTGCTTGTTGTATCCACCATACTCTCCCAGACTCTCTCATAGTCCTGCATGCTCGCTGTGATCTAAAATGGGTTGGTTTGGACTCCTCTGTGGCTCCACTGTTCTAGAAGTCACCTGTGTTCCAGACCAGGCTCTCTGCTCACCTCATACAGGAATAACTGTGCTTTCCCTCCCCCTAGCACTTCCTGGACAGCACCGCTGCACCCTGCAGGCCAGGGAAACCCGCCATGGGGGTAAAGGTGTGAGAAGTGCATTTGTTTCATTAGCATACACTCAACACCCTTGTAAATTGATGAGCAAATTAGGGAGTGGTCATTTGTGAGCTCCATCTCTGCATTTTACCAAATGGATGTGTACACACACACACACACACACACACACACACACACACACACACATACAAGATATTGATGGTAATGTCTGTTTGCCTAACAGTAACTATTCTTGACACTATTCAAATGACTTCGCAGCAGCTGTATCATATCCCCACTTCCAATAGCTGTACCAGAGGTATGTGAGTTAGCTTGGCCAGTGGGTGTGTTTTACTAGTTCTTGAGTCCTGGAGACATCTCCACATGAAGCAGAGGAATCTGCTGCCACTCCAGTTTCCATTGTCCAGTTTTCTAAAACCTGATTGGCATATTGTACTATAAAGCACTGCAACATGTTGTTGTGGATATAGGTGAAACTCCTATCAAGTAAAAATAATTCATTGAAAACAAAGCTGACTGGTATTTGTGGTAATGTTATTCTGGTCTCAAATCGGTGTTTTAAGAATTGAAATATATATGTTAAGGACATTGCATAACTGGAAAATATATGTTTAATATATTTTCATTAAAAAATAAACTTCAAACCTACTCTCTCTTTAAGAAGCTATGTGCTGTGAGTGAAATTGCATATACTAGAAATGCTTACAGTTGTTTAATTGGAAGGTAATTGTACACCAGTAACTTGTACAACACCAACTCCTGAGAGAGATCTGATTTCCTTGTCAAGTGTTTTTCTTTCCTCCCTGGGGCTCTGTATGCTGGACCGCCGTGATTATATATATATATAATTTTTTTGTACCCCCTTTTTCGTAATATCCAATTGCGATCTTGTCTCTTCGCTGCAACTCCCCAACGGGTTCGGGAGAGGCGAAGGTCAAATCATGCGTCCTCCAAAACATGACCCGCCAAACCGCGCTTCTTAACACCCGCCCGCTTAACCCGGAAGCCAGCTGCACCAATGTGTCAGAGGAAACACCGTTCAACTGATGACCGAAGTCAGCCTGCAAGCGCCCGGCCCACCACGAGTCGCTGGAGCACGATGAGCCAAGTAAAGCCCCCCCCCCCCGGCCAAACCCTCCCCTAACCCGATTGTGCGCAGCCCTATGGGACTCCTGGTCACGGCCGGTTGTGACACAGCCTGGGATCAAACCCGGGTCTGTAGTGCCGCCTCAAGCACTGCGATGCAGTGCCTTAGACTGCTGCGCCACTCGGGAGGCCCCAGACCACAGTGATTCTAGCTCCGTTTATACTTGGTTCTAAGGTCCTTTGTCCTGATCTTGTCCACATTCTGATTGTGTCCACATTTTTAGACAGGTGTAGATTATTAAAATAATCATTGTGATCTGATTGTGATCAGGTCTTCCTGACAACCTTCTGAGGTAGTCAGACAGGCATTGTGTCTGGATATCTTACAAGTATAGATGGATCTGGACAGTGAAACCATTTAAACCATCATTATCCCACCCTCTAAATCATTGACAGGTGGCACCATTGACTTATGGCATCAATATGTCTTAAAATAAATAAATACATATTATTTTGAAAGAATATGTGTCAAATAATTTGCATACAGGGAAGGACCAGGAAATCAGGTCACAATATGGACACAGTGGATGGATATGAGACACATATATATGAAAGTGTGGGCACAATCAGAATGTGGACAAGATCAGGACAAAGGACGCATGTTAGCGGCAGGTATAAACGAGGCTTCTGTGACACTATAGAAACTAAATTGTTAATATCTTAAATGTAGAACTAAGGTCTAGATTCAATCAGATCAAGCGTGATCCTCCATTTACATCGTGATGTATTTCATTATGTCGTACTTCAACTTCATACAATCTCGTTCCGCTACTGGACCGAGAGCATAGGATAGGGTTTCACAACTCAAGACAAGGTGGAGGAGAGCCTAGTCTCTCGTCAGAGATCGCATTTATTTTGGGAGATGGCAAAACTATGACCTTTTCATTCGACAGGATAAACATATTGTTTTAGTTGATAATAAAACAGTACGTTTAGTTACTTTTTCCTCAACTTGTTTCTATAACTTTCTAGCAAGTTAACGTATAGAGCAGCTAGCTAGCTAAAAGCTAGGCTATACTGTATCTAGCGACCTCCACCAAATAATTATAATCAAAAACAATCATCACAATAAAATAGGAGGCAACGGTCAAAGTATAATTGTCTTAACAGCCATAGTGTATTATTTTTAACATACTGTAACGACCCTGGGTTTATAAGCGCGGATATCGACTTTGCCACGCGAGCCTGCTTTTGGGGCATAGTCGATGGCGCGCTGGACTTCGGGCGAGAAGGTTGAGGGTTCGACACCTGCTCCCTGCCTCTTTCATTACACTGGTGTCAGAAGTGATCGGACCTTGCATCTACGAACGTGCGTGTGCTTGGCGGTTGAGCGCTTTCCTGTAAAACGTTGAGTTGTAAACTAGCGCGAGGACGCGCACTTTAAAAGGAGGTTGTGCAACGACCCTGGGTTTATATGGGCGGATATCGACTCTGCCATGCTAGCATGCTTTTGGGGCACAGTCGACGGCGCGCTGGATTTAGGGCTAGAATGATGAGGGTTCGAGACCTGCTCCCTGCCTGTTTCAATACATTACTATGAAAATAGTACTCACTTAGGGTGGCTTGCACCAACATGGTTTAAATTAATCTAGGATTAGAGCTAATCTAGATTTTGTAAATCTAGGGTTATAATTAATCAGAGATGTGTTGCACCACTTAATTTTGAATCTGGATCAGTAAATGTATGATTAACGGCTTTAAACTATGATTAGTGACATGTGAGTTGAAACGAAGTAGCTAGCCTACTTGACAAAAGAGGCCACACAGTTGCTGTTCCTTGATAAAACAATAACAATGTAACGTTAGAACTACTGCAACTCCATCGTGAAAGGTTCTCATGGGTTGGCTGATTTGAAATAAAATCTGTTATTTACCAGTACTAGACAGAAAACTAATTCGTTAGCTAACGTTAGCTACTGTAGCTAGCTAGTTTATAAACCAAGCTAGGTGGCATAAAATATAATTTATTATTGTCATTACTTAACGTTATTTAGTCATTTATTATTTGTCTGCTAGCCACCTGATCATGGCAGGTCAAAGAAGTTCAAATTTCTCCGCTAATTAAAAAAACCTATTGTCGGAGCTGATGGAGGAATTTAGTAACGTACTGGAGAATAAAAAGACTGTCAAAAAGAAGGAAGACACCTGGGCCATTTTACGCGACAGATTTAATGGATCGACATGGATTAAAGAGAAGAGGGACCCAAATCGGATGAAGGCGTGCTGGAAAAATTTAAAAGCGAAAGCCAAAAATGATGCGGCAGAGGAGAGGCAGGGGCTATTTCAGACCAGAGGGGGGCCTCAGTCCAAGGGAATTGATCCTTTCTCCCTGAAGATATGCGAGATGATTCCCCAGCAGTTTGCCCGTCTCCTTAACCTACATTTTACATTACATTTTAGTCATTTAGCAGACGCTCTTATCCAGAGCGACTTACAGTTAGGAATCGAACCCCCCGTGGGAATCGAACCCACAACCCAGGCGTTGCAAAACACCATGCTCTACCAACTGAGCTACATCCCTGCCGGCCATTTCCTCCCCTACCCTGGACGACGCTGGGCCAATTGTGCGCCGCCCCATGGGTCTCCCGGTCGCGGCAGGCTATGACAGAGCCTGGTTTCGAACCAGGATCTCTAGTGGCACAGCTAGCACTGCGATGCAGTGCCTTAGACTGGCTAAAGTGCCTGCCTCGAAAATATCTCCAAAACGACAAGGGCTATCAACATAATCTTGGTAGCAAAAGAAAGGTAACACGTGAGATGTATCTTGAAGTGAAATAATTAATGTGGGTATTACTGTGTCAGAGTACATGAAGCTAGAACACAGCATAAATTGGGAGGTTTTGATTCCGCCTGAAAGTAACTTCAGGTTTTATAGGGAATAATTTATTGGACTTATGCAGCTGCAGCCCCTAAACACTATGGGACCATAGCCCAATATCTGATGAGTACTTATGTGAAGTTTGATGCCAATAAAGTAAAGTAAACCAAAATTGTAGGGGTTTTAGTTGAAGTATGTTTAGGCGGATTACCAAATGGAGACATTTGGGTAGATTTGGGCACCATCAGTGCCATTTCACTTTTATCAGGTACCAGACAGCAAAAGGCATTTAATTTCACTAACATATCACTATATGTGTACATTCCATCAAAATACAACTGTTTTGATGTTGTTTCCCATGTTCTCCCAGACCTCTATACGTGTTCCCATTAAAATAAACCATACAATGGGAAAGTTTGACTTCAAACTGAGCAGATTTATTAGGAACTATAAACAACAAATTTAAAAACAAAAATTACACACATCCCAAAACTATAAACAATGATATGGTGTCCTTGGGTGGGTTGTCACACAAAATGTAGACCCTTTTTTCTCTTCTCTATTATGCCACCTATCTTCTTCTTCCTCCCCGACTCTTGGAGTGGCAAGCCTACCTCCACCACGCTGACTTGGATGCGCTGACTTTGAGAAAGCTTTTCCTTTTCTTTTGGGTTGAGGGCTCTTTACAGGGGACTCGGTGTCCGATGAAGACCGTGGCCGAGGAGGGAAGCAGAAGTGCGTTGTCTAGACAAGTGGCCAGGCTGAGGAAGAGGAGGCTCTGCCTGAGGAAGGGGAAGCTGTGGCTGAGGAGGCAGATGCTCTGGCTGTGGCTCATACCCCTATAATCATCTTCACTGTACAAACGAGACAAAAGAGAAAAGAAAATCATGACTAAAACACACTTGTATTCATTCATTGACAAATCTGACTCAAAACAGTCAGATATATAAAATAAATAGTTAGAACTATGAGAATGTTGACTAAAGTGATAAGTCAGTGACAAGAAATAATACACATAGCATTCTATTGTAAGTAAATTTGCGCGTGGGCCTCTAAGCTAAACTAGCGCTAACTTACGTTGAGCTTCAGTTACTCAAATAGATATTTTAGAATGTATGTTTTGTACTCATACAATACATTAGTAATAGTAGTATTAGAAGTAATAAATAACAATGGGATTACATACTCTTCTGATGCTTGAGTAGGGCCGGACTCGATAACCTTAGTTCTCGTCGTTAGGGTCTGGTTCGTCCAGTCTAAGCAGGTCCTCATCATCTGATTCAGAGTTGATAAGTTGCGTCAATTCAAATCTGGTATTGGAACAAAAAGAGGTCAATACACGTTTTCTAAAATAGACTAGTATTTTAATTAATGCAAAACACTAGAATGGTAAATATGATGTTCGTATATACGGGTCCACTGAAATACCACACAGGGCAGTCAGAGAACTGGTCCATTGTTATGAGTTCTTCTTTACATACTCTGACAGAGATAGTTCCTGCTCCCTGCTGGCCTATCAGAGTAGAGACTGAGCGTGGTTTAGACTTACTCAGCCTATCGTTGGCGCACAGGCTGGTCCCAGCCCCTTGGCGTTTCACTGTTGCCAGGTGTTCGTTGTTTTGCAACTTGTCCAAGTCAGCACTTTTGCAGTACACATGTCCTTGAGCGTTCTAACAAAAAGGCAGTGTTTGTGTCTGTGTGAGACACAAGCCTTATCTCCCCCTACTCCCTAACAGCTCCTCACATGAATCACAGCTTGTTATGTTAAACAGTCTATATCAGTACAGCCAAAAACATATTATGTTTAATCATTAATGCTTTCTTATTAAGCTAACAGCACATCTAAAATATAAGAGAATAATTTCCCACAGAGTCAATGGGGATACATGGAGTCCAACTTTCATCTGTTACAATTAATAACGCCTCTGTAACTGTATATTTGTTACTAGAGCCTGACATATTTGAATAAACTTTGCGTTTTCCCTCCGAAATTCTAGTGTTGTTGTGCGCTCTGTGTAACCGTGCGTAACGCAGCAAGTCAACTAATATGAGACAATGAGGCGCGCACTTGGATATTTCAACAACCGGTTGGTCGATTTTGACATGTGACCCCTCTATCGAAAGCTCTGTATCAGTAGAATTAAATGAGCACAAAGACAAACCACGGGGATTGCATCATATATCCAGAAGATGGCGACAAAACAGTGCCTGTTGTGATTGAACCAAACTACTGACTTCATCTTCAAACACATTGTTGGCCATGTAAAACGATGGAAACTCATTGAAATCGACTCGGAATGAGAGAGAGACCATAGAGCAGGGTTCTTCAATTCCGGTCCTGGAGGGCCGAAACACTTCTGTTTTTTATTTCTACCTGGTAGTTAATTGCACTCACCTGGTGTCCCAGGTCTGAATTAGCCCCTGATTAGAAGGAGAGGATGAAAAACAGAGGTGTTTCGGCCCTCCAGGACCGGAATTGAAGAACCCTGCCATAGAGTATTTTTTCAAGTGGTTTTATTCGATCAGACACTACTTTTGGTAACAGAAACAACAAAGGTAAGACGCAGTTTGTTGTTGTGATAAAAAAAATGGACGTTTGTTATTGACGTTCTTTGATTAATAGTTTAGTGAGTGTTGGTCATAGAGGAACACGGCTATCACTGTTGGAATCTGTGAGGTAGCAGCTTTTGAATGGTGTATCGTTTGTGTAGATAGGTTGAGAAAAATACTGTAACGACCCGGTATTGTGTTCTGTGTTTGTGGGTGTGTTATCGTTCTCATGGGTGCTAGCAGGGGTTAAATATGCCAGGACAGATGGAAAGGTTGGGGGGGGTATGATGGGTAATCCCGCAGGGTTTTGGAATGCTTAAATAGGGGTTACGGTCTCATCTCTCTCTCTTCTGTTCGGGACCCTTGACTTGACATGTTATATTTGTGTACGTTCGAGGTTTAGCGGCGTGGGCTGTGGCCTGAACAATAGCCCATTCAGGAATAAACTTGTGTTCTGCCTGTACACCTGGTGCCCGTCTCTCTTTTACTTTATGACCCAGCTGGGTCATTACAATACGTTATCTGTCTACGAATATACGGGCATGCACGGTTTCAAAATACAGTACTGGTTTTGCTATATGCTTATATATTTGCTTGGAGTCTGAATATTATTTCATTTGGGCAACAACAGTTTAGCTAGATTCACAGTTGAGACGCTTCTCGTTCCAGTAGTGTATAACATTCAGGTATTCACACATGTTTAAAAACCGTACTATGCCATTGTTTGAGATTGCGGGAGGAGTACCCCGGATATGGGGAACCTCGTGATGAAGAGGTCTCCTTAACCCCTATGATGACTACGGACAACTCGACCCACCAATATTTAGTAAGCATAAATAACTGGTAAATATAAATGACTATAATGCACGTTAAAACGAACGTTAATGCTACTTCACTACAATGTTACCGTTATCAGGCCCATTACAGTATGTTGCATAACATCATCATTCGTACCAAGGCTGGGCATATCATAAGCCCCAATTCAATTGTTGTACGTAAATAGCCTACTAATAATGAGTCATTTTTTTCCCCTTTCCTTTAGTTGAGCTGACACCCTGTGCCGTGGAGAAACAGCAGTGCCTGGATCTTGCACCAGCAGCAAAAACACCAGACAGGCCAAGCAAACGCCCCAGAACGGACATGAACCAAGCTCATATTGATGTTTTGGAGCTGGAGAGAGAGAAATCTACTGCAGATTGAGATCCTGAATTTACAAAAAGAGCTACTGCAAATTCAGAAACAGAAATTCCTTCAGGGAAACAAATGCCCACTGTGTAAATAATGCTGATATTTTTATTTATTTAAGCAATTATTTATTAAAACAATGCTTTCCCAAGCAATTTGGTGTCCTCCAGTCTTGTCCCCACTCGTGTGTTATGGTGCTTCCAGTTCCACCCTGTATGGTACTGAGAATAACAAAGTCTAAATAATACATTTGAATACAGATAGCCTAATTAGGAATTGTATGTGTCGATCAAAATATAATATTGCTTTTTACATGTTACCAATGTTACATTATATACACCTTAGGCTGCAAAATGGTTCTCAATCAAGGTTCTCCTCACAGCATTCCCAATTGCATTGGCAGCATGTTGCACCTGGCCATCTTCTGCATTCTCCTCAGGTAGGTCCTCCTCAGTCTCCTCAGGTAGCTCGTCTCCTTGTCTCTTGCCAAAGTTATACAGAACTGCCACTGCAATAATGATTGTCAGTGTAGTGCCCATCTTCGTGTGGAGCCCCTCCTTTAGGCACGGGAATCTTTTTTTCCTCACTCCAAAAACTCTCTATGAGACCTCTTTCCAGGATATGAGAGGTGTTGTATTCTCTCTTTTCAAGTGTCTGGGGGTTTAAAAGAGGAGTCATAAGGTACCCACGACAGGCATATCCATTGCCACCTATTAGGTGGCCTTCATATGCCACTCTTTCCAGCATTGCACACAGACGACTATTGTCAAAGATTCTGCTGTCATGGGTGGATCCCATGGCAGGTTAGAATTAATCTCCAATCTAAATTTATGTTCATTTTCTTTTTTAATTGAGCAACAGGCTTAAAATTAATCTAGGTTTAAAGTGAAAACTAAACTTAGATTAGAGGAAGTATTTAATTTAACTAGGATTAATTTAAAACCTAGGTTTAACATTTGGTGCAACAAGATTAATAGATAAACCTTGATTTAACCCAGTTTAAGAGTTAATCCATGTTGGTGCAACCCACCCTTATAGTTTAAGAACCCCTGCTCTAATGGAACTGAATCTCTGCTACTCGCATAAGGATCATAACTCATGCTTATGGTTTGACAGATACAGTCCAGCTCTTAACGCTTAACAAAAATACCTGTTAATTTCACACTTAGGGGTATGATGAGTCTATACCAGGGGTATTCAAACGGGAGTCTGGGGCCCCATAGGGGGATTTCTTTATTATGAATATCGCTAGTAACAAGAGAATACATACCTACAATAGAAAAGAGCAAATTACACTCATTGGAGCTAATTACACTCACTGAAGTATCTGACATAGGCTTTGAAAAAGCACCTGTGCATAGGCTACCAGTGCAGCAAGTGCTGCTGGCTGCTGGTAAGCTTTCTTGACTTGTACATACAGTGGGGGGAAAAAGCATTTAGTCAGCCACCAATTGTGCAAGTTCTCCCACTTAAAAAGATGAGAGAGGCCTGTAATTTACATCATAGGTACACGTCAACTATGACAGACAAAATGAGAAAATGTTTTCCAGAAAATCACATTGTAGGATTTTTTATGAATTTATTTGCAAATTATGGTGGAAAATAAGTATTTGGTCACCTACAAACAAGCAAGATTTCTGGCTCTCACAGACCTGTAACATCTTCTTTAAGAGGCTCCTCTGTCCTCCACTCGTTACCTGTATTAATGGCACCTGTTTGAACTTGTTATCAGTATAAAAGACACCTGTCCACAACCTCAAACAGTCACACTTCAAACTCCACTATGGCCAAGACCATGGAGCTGTCAAAGGACACCAGAAACAAAATTGTAGACCTGCACCAGGCTGGGAAGACTGAATCTGCAATAGGTAAGCAGCTTGGTTTGAAGAAATCAACTGTGGGAGCAATTATTAGGAAATGGAAGACATACAAGACCACTGATAATCTCCCTCGATCTGGGGCTCCACGCAAGATCTCACCCCGTGGTGTCAAAATGATCACAAGAACAGTGAGCAAAAATCCCAGAACCACACGGGGGGACCTAGTGAATGACCTGCAGAGAGCTGGGACCAAAGTAACAATGCCTACCATCAGTAACACACTACGCCGTCAGGGACTCAAATCCTGCAGTGCCAGACGTGTCCCCCTGCTTAAGCCAGTACATGTCCAGGCCCGTCTGAAGTTTGCTAGAGTGCATTTGGATGATCCAGAAGAGGATTGGGAGAATGCCATATGGTCAGATGAAACCAAAATAGAACTTTTTGGTAAAAACTCAACTCGTCGTGTTTGGAGGACAAAGAATGCTGAGATGCATCCAAAGAACACCATACCTACTGTGAAGCATGGGGGTGGAAACATCATGCTTTGGGGCTGTTTTTCTGCAAAGGGACCAGGACGACTGATCCGTGTAAAGGAAAGAATGAATGGGGCCATGTATCGTGAGATTTTGAGTGAAAACCTCCTTCCATCAGCAAGGGCATTGAAGATGGAACGTGGCTGGGTCTTTCAGCATGACAATGATCCCAAACACACCGCCCGGGCAATGAAGGAGTGGCTTCGTAAGAAGCATTTCAAGGTCCTGGAGTGGCCTAGCCAGTCTCCAGATCTCAACCCCATAGAAAATCTTTGGAGGGAGTTGAAAGTCCGTGGTGCCCAGCGACAGCCCCAAAACATCACTGCTCTAGAGGAGATCTGCATGGAGGAATGGGCCAAAATACCAGCAACAGTGTGTGAAAACCTTGTGAAGACTTACAGAAAACGTTTGACCTGTGTCATTGCCCACAAAGGGTATATAACAAAGTATTGAGAAACTTTTGTTATTGACCAAATACTTATTTTCCACCATAATTTGCAAATAAATTCATAAAAAATCCTACAATGTGATTTTCTGGAGAAAAAAAATCTCATTTTGTCTGTCATAGTTTACGTGTACCTTTGATGAAAATTACAGGCCTCTCTCATCTTTTTAAGTGGGAGAACTTGCACAATTGGTGGCTGACTAAATACTTTTTTCCCCCACTGTACATTTTTGCCAACACATGGCTAACCTTTATTTAACCAGCTAAACAGCTGCTCTTAGTGAACATATGTTTGGAGTTACCTTTCTAGCTAATAGGCTTTGTTAGAGTTTATAATTCCTCTTCCAATTATTATGTAGGGAGGTCAAAATAATGACAAACTATCTACCAAATGTATTAATTTTAAAATGTTGATTACTTCTCCTTGCCATTATCATTCACCAGATGATGAGACAAGACGTGGAGAAATGTCTTTGTTAACGTATGATGGGGGTCCCTGGTTCGCCGGTTTGCCTGGGAGGGGGTCACAGGGAAAGAAAAGGTTGAAGACCCCTGGTCTATACCGATGCAGCAATATTAACCATGAATCCATTCTACTATGAAGCCACTTGATGGCAGTGTTTAGTTGTGTTTTATCTTCATGTGGCCTTATGAATTTCAGTCTATTATTACACAGCTGCGACCCTGCCTGATTATTCTTAACACACTGACTTTATCAATGTTACTGTATCTTGAGAGATTATTGAGTATAGCCACAGCTAGTGCAAAGGAAGGTGGGCATAATTTCGCACACACACACACTTTGTATGCAAATGAAATCATCAGATAAAACAACAGGCCATACCACAAAAGGCAAATGTATAACAAACAAATAGCTGTTTACTTCTTCTACATGTACAGTAGGTCAAGCCACCATAGGCAATGTTTTATTAGCAATTCCTTTCACCATAAAATAAATCAAATAACTGCACAATGCAGCAGCATTGTTCAATGATAATTACATCCATCATTAATTAAAACATAAAACAAAGATGCTACAAAGGTGGATTGTTTCTCTACACAGTTAGAAAGGACAGAGGATACAATATTATAATATGCACTTTATTCAAAGCCTTGATATGTTTTTTTTTTCTTCATATAAAAACAGTTATTTGGTCAATTCATAATCAGGTACCTGATACCAATTTAGCGTCAAACATTTAATTCAGCAAATCAATGAGTTGTAATGAAAAGATAAGACATTCACATTGTGAAATATACAGGAGGCCTATTTTATACCACACAGAATTGTAACGTTTTGCTCTGAATATTTTTTAACCACCAAGTGTTGCTGACTGACAGCGGTGAAGATTTGGTGTTTCAATGGAAACTGTGAAGCTCAAGCTTTTGAGAGACAGAGAGCTATAAATGTCACAGACAAACCACACTGTACATTTGACAAGCGATCACAAAATACTACCCATCAAATAAATATAGACAAATCAAACATGCTTTGAGCACAGAAACAGACTTAAGGAGAGGGCATGCAGAGAAATTAGGATCATCCACTATTCAACTTTGATTCATTCGGATTCTGGTTTCAAATCAAATCAAATTGTATTTGCCACACGTGCCGAATACAACAGGTGTAGACATTACAGTGAAATGCTTACTTACAAGCCATTAACCAACAATGCAGTTTTTAAGAAAATAACAAAACAATTACAAATGTTAGGTAAAAAATAGCTAAGTAAAAAAACTACAAAAATAATAATTAAAGAGCAGCAGTGAAATAAAATAACACTGCAAATAGTCCGGGTAGCCATGATTAGCTGTTCAGGAGTCTTATGGCTTGGGGGTAGAAGCTGTTAAGAAGATTTTTTGACCTAGACTTGGCGCTCCGGTACCGCTTGCTGTGCGGTAGCAGAGAGAACAGTCTATGACTAGGGTGGCTGGAGTCTTTGATAATTTTTAGGGCCTTCCTCTGACACCGCCTGGTATAGAGGTCCTGGATGGCAGGAAGCTGGCCCCAGTGATGTACTGGGCCGTACGCACTACCCTCTGTAGTGCCTTGCGGTCAGAGGCCGAGCAGTTGCCATACCAGGCGGTGATGCAACCAGTCAGGATGCTCTCGATGATGCAGCTGTAGAACTTTTTGAGGATCTGAGGACCCATGCCAAATCTTTTCAGTCTCCTGAGGGGGAATAGGCTTTATTGTGCCCTCTTCACAACTGTCTTGGTGTGTTTGGACCATGATAGTTTGTTGGTGATGTGGACACCAAGGAACTTGAAGCTCTCAACCTGTTCCACTACAGCCCCGTCGATGAGAATGGGGGCGTGTTCAGTCCTATTTTTTTCCCCTGTAGTCCACAATCATCTCCTTTGTCTTGATCACGCTGAGGGAGAGGTTGTTATCCTGGCTCCATACGGCCAGGTCTCTGACCTCCTCCCTATAGGCTGTCTCATCGTTGTCGGTGATCAGGCCTACCACTGTTGTGTCGTCTGCAAACTTAATGATGGTGTTGGAGTCGTGCCTGGCAGGTTATCTTAGTGTTCTTGGACACAGGGACTATGGTGGTCTGCTTGAAACAGGTTGGTATTACCGACTCAGTCAGGGACATGTTGAAAATGTCAGTGAAGACACTTGCCAATTGGTCAGCGCATGCTCAGAGTACACGTCCTGGTAATCCATCTGGCCCTGTAGCCTTGTGAATGTTGACCTGCTTAAAAGTCTTACTCACATCGAGAGCGTGATCACATAGTCATCCGGAACAGCTGATTATCTCATGCATGCTTCAGTGTTGCTTGCCTCGAAGCGAGCATAGAAGTGATTTAGCTCGTCTGGTAGGCTTGTGTCACTGAGCAGCTCGCCGCTGTGCTTCCCTTTGTAGTCTGTAATAGTTTTCAAGCCCTGCCACATCCGACGAGCGTCAGAGCCGGTGTAGTACGATTCAATCTTAGTCCTGTATTGACTCTTTGCCTATTTGATGGATCTTCGGAGGGCATAGCGGGATTTCTTATAAGCGTCCGGGTTAGAGTCCCGCTCCTTGAAAGCGGCAGCTGTACCCTGTAGCTCAGTGCGGATGTTGCCTGTAATCCATGGCTTCTGGTTGGGGTATGTACGGTCACTGTGGGGACGACGTCATCGATGCACTTATTGATGAAGCCAGTGACTGATGTGGTGTACTCCTCAATGCTATCGGAAGAATCCCGGAACATATTCCAGTCTGTGCTAGCAAAACAGTCCTGGAGCTTAGCATCTGCGTCATCTTACCTCTTCCTTATTAACCGAGTCACTGGTGCTTCCTGCTTTAGTTTTTGCTTATAAGCAGGAATCAGGTGGATAGAGTTATGGTCAGATTTGCCAAATGGAGGGCGAGGGAGAGCTTTGTACGCGTCTGTGGCTTGTGTAAAACACAATGATGTAGCTAAGTATTTTAAAAGAAACCACAAAATGTATCCTTACATTCTTCTAATCATAAGATAATTATTGGTTAGTAATAAAAACATTCATTTATAACATATGTTACGTTCCCCAGCAAGAAAACCAAAAATTGTCGCTCAAACAGAAAGGGGAAGTAACAAAGAGTCACTGAAAACAACATAAACTAAACAGGTGGGGTTTTAGGAGGGGTTCTGAAAGACACTCATGGGTGTGTCCACTGAAAGTTCAAAGTAATGTCAATGTTACAACCAAAATGCAAACAAGTACTTGTTTTATCACCTGCCTGATTGCACTACACCACTGTGTTGGCCCCACACAAAGATACTGCAGTGCTCACACTAATCTGACAAGTTGTATTGGAACCCAGACGCGAAGTTGCATTCATGGGGTTGGTTTGATTCTGATTCTGTGGCTTAATTCTGTTTTGCCTTTCATACACAAAGGCATACAAGAAGGGGTTCAAACAGCTGTTGATTAAGACCAGAGCCTTGGCAATATCCCCAACCATCCACCTAAAGGATTTAATGTTGTCGTAGTCCCCCGGATGAGACGTTCTGACTAAAGTAGTTGCAATATCTACCACATTGATGATATTTACAGGCATCCAGAATATAAAGAAGGTCACTAAAATGCTGGTCACTAGATTTGTCATTGTCCGATGCCTTGAGACAGCCTTTTGATGTATTGAGCATTCCTCTTCTGTGCCCACTGGCTTGGTCTTATTCACTTCAAACCTCTTCTGGAAACAAAAGTAACATGTGGCCAGGATGGAGAAAGGGATGACAAACCCAAAAATAGTCTCCATCAGAAGAACTGACACTTTCTCCCAATTCGACCTTGTACTCCTTTGGCACCTCAGCCGTCCCCTCTTGAGCTCAACCCCTCGAGTGAAGATGATGGGGAAGGCGAGGACACACACCAGTACCCAGAGGCCCACCAGCATCTTATTATGTCGCTTCTTGAGGTGTAGCTCCTTGGAAGTATTGCTCACTGTGTTTCTAGTCTTATCCTTCACAATGCAGTGCCGGTGCACACCTATCAAGGTGACATTCAGAGCACTGCCATACAAACAGCAGTACAGGCCATAGGTGGAGAGGCCACACATCCAAGGACCAAGGGTCCATTCATAGGTCAGTACATAGATGACCAGAGGGATGGTGCTGAGGGACAAAATGTCTGAGACAGCTAGGCTCAGGATCAACTTCAGAGAGAAGCTCTCGTTCTCCTTCAGCTTCCCGTGCTTGATTTTTTTAGCAATGGTGATGATCACTGCTATATTGCAAGGTAGTCCCACTAGGTAGCACAGCCCCAGAATCAAGCAAGGGGCTAGAACATTATAGTCCCTGGAGGTATGGTTGGAGGTGAGGTTGCAGTCCAAGATGGTGGTACAGTTGGAAGTAAGGTTCCCATCAAAGGTGGAGGAGGAAGAAAAGTTGGTCGGCTGCATGGTGAAATGGCTTTGTGTTAGTATTCCACAGCAGAGTGAAAAGAAACAGAAGTAGTAGCTCAGGAAAATAATTTGGTTCATGTTTTGAATGAGTATGACGACATCTACTCCTCCCCCCACACGCACTTGGTTCACCAACCAAATGTTAGCCTACTTGGCACCTTTTCAAAAATATTCTATACATTGTGTATCACCTGAAGCATTTTATATAATTTAGCATTTGTAAAGAAGATGCATATTTGAGGGCAACAGTGGTAGATAGATTACAGGGAAGGAAACTGTCCTCATACTAAAAATGTTTTGTAGAAAATAAACAATCTGTGGACATTGTCTATCCATTTTGCTTGCTTATTGATATTATGGTCAGTAGTTGCCTGACAAAGCTGTGATCCTGGAGGTTAGAAGCTCTGCTCTACTCCATTCCCAATGCTCTGAATATACTGGACAGTTATAGCTAGTTCCGTTTTAACCTTGTCTTGAGCAGTGTGTAGGCTATTCAATTTTTACAATGCTATCTTGTAGGGCCAGCACCTGAGACATATTAGATACTGTATATATATCCATGCCCACCTAACTCTCTGGCCACCATCAATATGACCAAATTCAAAACCTTGGCACCATTCATTTTATTTTTACTTCTACCATTCTTTCTCAGCATATGACCCATTACCAGCATCATGAATTAAGGTTGACTACTCATTGGAGATGTTAAAACCAATGACCACAACTGTTGTGTAAGTTGTTGGCACAAATGATGCACTGGCAGTACAAGTCTTGCATTCAATATAAGTCTAGACATGCAGTCATTTATGGCCACTAAGATGAAAGTTGCCATATGAACAATATGCTTAATTGACAAATTAACATTCTATACATCACTATTGAATAGCCATATGGTGATAATTTGGAATAGACAAACTTCTGTAATTTGTTTAGACTGGTGTAATAGCTACGCTATCACTGGTATTGAAACAGCAATATGACAATCTGATCAGTATATTAAAGAAAAATGTTTCTTAGTTTCATGTTTTAAAGCCATCTTTAATTGAAAATAAAAGAACTCCTTGGTAATTCATTAAAAAGTAAAGAAAGACAATGACAAGAAAGTATGTTACAACGACTAAAAACACACGGTTTTATTTTCTTAACACATCTACACAAACATACAAATTCAACTTTTGTGTGAATACAAAAATGTTTCATGTCACAAAGTTATAGTTCTGTAAGCATAAAAAAGTTGACAGAAAAAGATTAATAACATCATCTTATTTTCTATACAGATCAATATTCAAATGTGTAGTACTACTGGGTACTCTGTTTAAAGGTAGGTGTAGTGAAATCCAGCTTGCCCCTTTTCCTCTGCCCAGACTGAACTCACAGAGACAGTCCCTGCTCACCACACTCAGGTTGTAGGGACTTAATTGTAAATTAAGTTGAACCTGCAAGAAAAATAAAGTTTGTATTGTGAATATACCAAATAATCTATAAACAATGCACATGTCTGTCCATCTTCAAGTTTACTGAATTGAATTTTGTCTTATGAAGTACAGTATTTCATATTATGGTGAATATACAGGAGTACCTTACCTGCTCAGAAGCTGTGGGAGACTGGATATGATTGGCCCGTAGCCTGGCGCATTGTCATACAGCTCAAACAGAGGGGCAGCCACCAGCTTATAGTTCTTGGGCACTGCAAACAGTGCTGGGAGACAGACAACAGGTCAATATCCACACCCACTCACAGACACACTGCAGAGTATATAAACATAATAACTACACACCAACATGAGATCATCTGCTTAACTGTTACGTACAGGTTATAACCACAGCCATCAACATCAATCAATCGATATGAACTATGTCACAGTCAAACATTACAGGCTGATCAACTTACCTTTTTCCTGCAACTGAACAAGGAACAGCTTCTTGTGCTCCTTGGGTTTGGTAATGTGTGCTGGGATGTAGGGGTACTGTAGATAAAACAGAAAAACACATACAACTTAATGGATTCTCATGACATCGATACATTCAAATTCAAAAGGCCAGCATAAGTGTGAACGGCTATGGAAACCAAGAGACCTGGGACAGGTCAGGTGACTCCTCTGAGTCACCATTAGAGTAAGAGGACAGGAAGGACAGCACACCCACCTGTGGGGGCTCAAAGTTGGGTCTCCACCAGTTTCCAATAGAGTCATCAATCTCCCAGTCCTGCTTCACCCCATCCTGATGACCCAGGATCTGGTAACGGACATGAGAAGAACACAAACATGTTAAAACTAACCACTCGATCACACCAACAGCGTCATTGCGCAAAATGGTACGCAGCATCATCTGGACATGTGTGCAACAAAAGTTCAACCTTCACCTTCTGCTACCATTTCGGTCAAGCCGTCTACACAAACAATTTGATGAATACGTTCGATAAATCCAACATATGCACCACACAGAACGCACTGCAACGCAATTCTGCAAGGCAAACGCAGCGTTCCATTGGAAATGAATGTATACTGAACAAAAATATAAATGCAACATGCAACGATTTTACTGAGTTACAGTTCATATAAGGAAATCAGTCAATTTAAATAATTTCATTAGGCCCTAATCTATGGATTTCACATGACTGGGCAGGGGTGCAGCCATGGGAGGGCCTGGCTCCCAAGTGGGTGGGCCTATGCCCTCCCAGGCCCACCCATGGCTGCACCCACTGCCGAACCAGGCCCAGCCAATCAGGATGAGTTTTTCCCCACAAAAGGGCTTTATTACACGTGCTTTATTACGTGCTCACACCGCATTACTCTTTTGGGTTTTAGGCTGCGTACAGCACTTGAGATATTAGCTTGTAGAAGGGCTATAAGATATTACAGACAGAAATACTCCTCAGTTTCATCAGCTGTCCGGGTGGCTAGTCTCAGATGATCCCGCAGGTGAATAAGCCGGATGTGGAGGTCCTGGGCTGGTGTGGTTACACATGGTCTGCGGCTGTGAGGCTGGTTGGACGTACTGCCAAATTCAATTAAATGGCGTTGGAGGCGGCTTATGGTAGAGAAATTAACATTCAATTATCTGGCAACAGCTCTGGTGGACATTCCTGCAGTCAGCATGCCAACTGCACGCTCCCTCAAAACTTGAGACATCTGGGGTATTGTGTTGTGTAACAGAACTGCACATTTTAGAGTGGCCTTTAATTGTCCCCAGCACAAGTTGCACCTGTGTAATGATCATGCTGTTTAATCAACTTCTTGATATGGCACACCTTTCAGGAGGATGGATTACCTTGGCAAAAGAGAAATGCTCACGAACAGGGATGTAAACAAATTTGTGCACAAAATGAGAGAAATAAGCTTTTTGTGCATATGGACAATTTCTGTGATCTTTTATTTCAGCTCATGAAACAAGAGACCAACACTTTACATGTTGCGTTTATATTTTTGTTCAGTATACTTCTGGTGTACCAAAATGCAATGACGCTGTCGGTGTGATTGAGGCGTAATATCAAGTATCGGTTTCTATGACTATGCATGAGTGTTTGCCACCACAGAATTCTCCAGAAGACAGGCAGTCTGGCTAGTCATATGGTTAACCAGCTAAAATGAAACTGAAATAATCAGCTTCTCCATCACTAGTGGTTTTACTCTGCAATTTCTTGTTAATGTGTTACCATTCAGAAGGGCTAAGTTCAACCCTTTTACCTAGAATGTGATGGCAAAGTGGTTTTATTGTGCTAAGTTTCCTTCTAATTTGCAACAGATTGTCATGCGAATATTCTAAAATGTGAATAAAACATTATGCGCATTTTCCCCCACCAGTGTGTGTTTCCATCAAACTGACTTTTTGTGGGTAAAAGCCTGTGCGTAATGATGTAGTTCACATAAAAATTACCTTTACCGTTAAAATCACGTGCTGAATGAAAAATACAAGTTAAATGGGTTTCCATCGCATTTTCAACTCTACTGATGGTTTTGTCACAAAAACTGTTGCGTTATATAGCAGATGTGCCCACTCTGGTCTTGGCACATGCGCTATATCCAACAGCTCGCTGTTACAGTGCCGGTAGGCTACCTACATTTACATTACCTACATTATGAGATTATTATGGATAAGTGCGATATTGTTTGTATTTGTCAAACGGTAGCCAAGCATCGATCATCATGTCACCAGAATAAGACCCTCGATATTTATTGGAAAGAAGCATCAAGCTCATCACCTTGCATATTCACCACCCTGTGAAGTTCATAACTTATTTCATCTGTAGCCTAATAAACCGCATGCTTTCCTGAGTCGTAGTGGAAGGACCTCACATATCATCGCTTGACTCCAAGTTTACTTCGATATATATATGTATATATAAACACAACAATTTCAAAATTTTTACTGAGTTACAATTCATAAGGAAATCATTCATTTGAAATAAATTCATTAGGCCCTAATCTATGGATTTCACATGACTGGGAATACAGATATGCATCTCTTGGTCGCAGGGGCGTGGATTTAAAAAAAGTATATCTGGTGTGACCATTATTTGCCTAATGCAGCACGACATCTCCTTCGCATAGAGTTGATCAGGCTGTTGTTTGTGGCCTTTGGAATGTTGTCCCACTCATCTTCAATTGCTGTGCGAAGTTGCTGTGTATAGGCGGGAACTGGAACACGGTGTAGTACACGTCAATTCAGAGCATCCCAAACATGCTCAATGGGTGACATGTCTGTTGAGTATGCAGGCCATGGAAAATCTGGGAAATTTTCAGCTTCCAGGAATTGTGTACAGATCCTTGCGACATCCTTGGGGCCTTGCATTATCATGCTGAAATATTAGGTGATGGCAGCGGATGAATGGCACGACAATGGGCCTCAGGATCTCGTCACAGTATATCTGTACATTCAAATTGCCATCGATAAAATGCTATTCTGTTCGTTGTCCGTAGCTTATGCCTGCCCATACCATAACCCCACCGCCACCATGGGGCACTCTGTTCACAACATTGACATCAGCAAACCGCTCGCCCACACAACGCCATACACTCTGTCTGCCTTCTGCCCGATACAGTTGAAACCAGGATTCATCCGTGAAGAACACACTTCTCCAGCGTCCCAGTGGCCATCGAAGGTGAGCATTTGCCCACTGAAGTTGGCTACGACGCTGAATTGCAGTCAGGTCAAAACCCAGGTGAGGACAAAAAGCACAGACGAGCTTCCCTGAGACGGTTTCTGACAGTTTGTGCAGAAATCCTTCAGTTGTGCAAACCCACAGTTTCATCAGCTGTCCAGGTGGCTGGTCTCAGACGATCCCAAAGGTGAAGAAGCCGGATGTGGAGGTCCTGGGCTGGCGTGATTACACGTGGTCTGCGGTTGTGAGGCCGGTTGGACGTACTGCCAAATTCTCTAAGACGTCGAAAGCGGGTTATGGTAGAGAAACTAACGTTAAACTCTCTGGCAACAGCTCTGGTGGACATTCCTGCAGTCAGCATGCCAATTGCATGCTCCCTCAAAACTTGAAACATCTGTGGCATTGTGTTGTGTGACAAAACTGCACATTTTAGAGTGGCCTTTTATTGTCCCCAGCACAAGGTGCACCTCTGTAATGATTATGCCGTTTAATCAGCTTCTTGATATGCCACACCTGTCAGGTGGATGGATTATCTTGGCAAATGAGAAATGCTCACTAAAAGGGATGTAAACTAATTTGTGCACAACATTTTAGAGAAATAAGCTTTTTGTGTGGATGGAATCTTTTATTTCAGCTCATGAAACATGGGACCAACACGTTACATATTGCGTTTATATATTTGTTCAGTGTATATCAATATTTGCGCATAAAGGTGTTTCCACCGCCATTTCTTGCATATTTAATTATACAGACACAAAAAGATCCCACCATGTCGAACGAACAAATTTTCAGCATTTATACAATTGTACCGGCATTTAATGTTTCCATCAGCACAGTCGTGATTTTTTTAATGCGTCAGGTAATTCATCCGCATGAAATGGTTGGATGGAAACGTGGTTAGTGATAAGCCCAGTTCATCCTGTCAGAGCTGACAAATTGTTTCCAACCTCTATGCCACTCCCAGTTTTCCACCAAAGTAAATGGAATGGTTTTGATGTCAATTAGCCAACTGTTCCAGTTGATCAGGTCATGTTTCAAAACTTTTTGGTTTTGTCCTTACTGGACTGTGCTAATTCCATGATACAATCAAGCTGAACAAAGACCATGTAGCCTACCTCTGTCATCAATCGCTTCAGTCCTTCCACTTCATCCTCACCTGCATTCAACTCTCCACCAGGACTGCGCACACACACACAAGACAATTCAGTTTCAGAAACACAGCTTGATCACTTTTTATTGACATTTTAATCTATGCTCCTGTCAGTTAGAAGTGTCAACATTTTCATTGTAAAATGCTTACACATTAGGCCTAAGTCAGTGGTTTGCCAGCAGAACAGCAACTGGTACCATGCATGAAAATGTATGCACTCACTAACTGTATGTCGCGCTGGATAAGAGCGTCTGCTAAATTACTAAAATGTAAAGCAACATTAATTCTGCAGAGGTAGGATGAGAAACCAACTCACAGTTTGAAGAAGGTTGTCCCCAACTGCAGTAGTAGAACGTGTGGTAGCCTGTGCTCGTGCACGATCAGAACCCCCTCCACTGCCCTCCTTATGCCTATCTTTTCGAACTCCTCGCGCATCCGCTCAAATCGAGCCCCCACAGAGCTGTCCTTCTCGTAAAGAGGTTCCTTTGTACCAAACGTGTAATTTGTAAGGGGATATCTGTGAGGGGCAATCACCATAACATTAAAACAGCTAAATTTGTCAACACATTGATAAGAGTTTATGCAGCTAGCTACGTAATTTTGGGTTCCGTATTAGGCTTTACTCCACAAATGGGAAATGTTTGTGTGCAACATGCAAGAGTACTGTGTGTGTGTGGTAGTTGCCCTGTTTTTTAACGTTACTGCATCACATTCAGAAACACTAACTAGAAACCCAACACTTACAATTAAATGTAACTAGTTTGTTAGCCTGTTAAATAACAGGTACAATTGCACTTCATAGCTATAGCTAGCCACGTACAAATTGATGGTTCTCTCCAGCGTGAGAGGTTTGGACAGCGGGCTCATTTCGATCTGGTTGAGTCCACGGCGTGGCCAACCGGTAGAAGATCGGTTGGGAGGTCCAACCGACATCGTTCCACTAAATTAGCAGGGTACAACTCTGTAAAAATACGAAAGCTAACAGTGCATAGAATGAAGAAAGAACATTAGATAACTGAACCAAAGATTCGGAACACTCCTCTTTCCTTCAAAAACATAAACTATTTCCGGCCGCCTCAAATAATTACGACATATATGATGAGCTACGGCTGCCGGGATGCGTTCAGTTGGTTTAACATTGTGCTGCATTTTGCAACGGTACATACCAAATGACACACTTCCACAAACTCTTCTTAATCTTCTAGGTATGCTTTTTTCCGTTTGGTAGGTGTTGCGGTATGCGACCACTGATTTTGGTGTGACCTGAAGCTGTGTAGCAGTACATGTTAGTAGTAACATTATACCCAATTGCGTCTGAGCAACTTGTTTGAAACAATTTCCATTCAATTAAACGTTGGCTATATTTCGTGCATCCTGAACGCAGCCCTGCTGTTTTAAAGACAACAGTCACTTTCCGGACAATTGAGGTATAAAAATAGAGAATGATAGAGGCCTCTATAGTGGCCAAAACGCAGTTTTAGCATGGTCAGCGCCATTGAGGGCTTCCACCATGCTTCCGCCATTTAAAAGTAGTCAAAGTAGTCAACTGGGCATGGATTTAGCATGGATTCTTATGGATTGTAGCCCAGTGGAGGTCGGTGCCATTTAAGATGAGAGAGGAGGATCTTATTTTTAATGAGCATGGCCTTATTTCTATTACTGCATACTGGATGACTGTCATTCATATTCCATTCACCCAACTCAATGTACAGTAACTTTGATAGGTTTAGGCTACTAGTTAGTTAGCTGAATAAAGTAAGTTGAGTCTATTCCTTGAAACATTGAACCGCTGTAGTTTACAACAATTCTAATTTCTAAAGTGGAAGTTGGGAGAGTTTTATTCGGGTGGTTCAGTGAAACAATTATAGTTTCTGAGGTGGAAGTTGGGAGAGTTATATTTTTTTGGTGAGGGAGGCCCTGCTCTCTCCTTTCCCAGATGTTTAGTTCATTTCATTCCGATCTCCTCTGCATTATTGTAGCCATCTGCTACAGCCTGTCAACTATGCCTCTGCCTATCCCTGTTCTCTCCTCTCCGCACAGGCTACACAAACGCCTCACACCGCGTGGCTGCTGCCTCTCTAACCTGGTGGTCCCTGCACGCACCACACACCTGGAGTTCCAGGTCTCAGGCAGCCTCTGGAACTGCCGTTCTGCTGCCAACAAGGCTGACTTCATCCCAGCCTATGCTACCCTCCAGTCCCTCGACTTCCTGGCGCTGACGGAAACATGGATTACCACTGAAAACACTGCTACTCCTACTGCTCTCTCCTCGTCTGACCATGTGTTCTCGCATACCCCGAGAGCATCTGGTCAGAGGGGTGGTGGCACAGGAATCCTCATCTCTCCCAAGTGGTCATTCTCAATTTTTCCCCTAACCCATCTGTCTATCTCCTCATTTGAATTCCACGCTGTCACAGTCACTAGCCCATTTAAGCTCAATATCCTTGTCATCTATCGCCCTCCAGGTTCCCTTGGAGAGTTCATCAATGAGCTTGACGCCTTGATAAGTTCCTTTCCTGAGGATGGCTCACCCCTCACAGTTTTGGGGGATTTCAACCTCCCTACGTCTACATTTGACTCATTTCTCTCTGCCTCCTTCTTTCCACTCCTCTCCTCTTTTGACCTCACCCTCTCACCGTCCCCCTACTCACAAGGCAGGCAATACGCTTGACCTCATCTTTACTAGATGTTGCTCTTCTACTAATCTCACTGCAACTCCCCTCCATGTCTCCGACCACTACTTTGTATCCTTTTCTCTCTCGCTCTCCTCCAACACTACTCACTCTGCCCCTACACAGATGGTAACGCGCCGCCGCAACCTTCGCTCTCTCTCTCCCACTACTCTCTCCTCTTACATCCTATCATCTCTTCCCTCTGCTCAATCCTTCTCCCTCCAATCTCCTGATTCTGCCTCCTCAACCCTCCTCTCCTCCCTTTCTGCATCCTTTGACTCCCTGTGTCCCCTATCCTCCCGGCCGGCTCGGTCCTCCCTCCAGCTCCGTGGCTTGATGACTCATTGCGAGCTCACAGAACAGAGCTCCGGGCAGCTGAGCGGAAATGGAAGAAAACTAAACTCCCTGCCGACCTGGCATCTTTTCACTCCCTCCTCTCTACATTTTCTTCATCTGTTTCTGCTGCTAAGGCCACTTTCTACCACTCTAAATTCCAAGCATCTGCCTCTAACCCTAGGAAGCTCTTTGCCACATTCTCCTCACTGCTGAATCCTCCCCCCCCACCCCCCCTCCTCCCTCTCTGTGGATGACTTCGTCAACCACTTTGAAAAGAAGGTTGACGACATCCGATCCTCGTTTGTTAAGTCTAATGACACTGCTGGTCCTGCTCACACTGCCCTACCCTATGCTTTGACTTCTTTCTCCCCTCTCTCTCCAGATAAAATCTTACGACTTGTGACTGCAGGCCGCCCAACAACCTGCCCGCTTGACCCCATCCCCTCCTCTCTTCTCCAGACCATCTCCGGTGACCTTCTCCCCCTACCTCACCTCGCTGATCAACTCATCCTTGACCGCTGGCTATGTCCCTTCCGTCTTCAAGAGAGCAAGAGTTGCACCCCTTCTCAAAAAAACCAACACTCGATCCCACTGATGTCAACAACTACAGACCAGTATCCCTTCTTTCTTTTCTTTCCAAAACTATTGAGCATGCCGTCTTTAGCCAACTCTCTTGCTATCTCTCTCAGAATGACCTTCTTGATCCAAACCAGTCAGGTTTCAGGACTGGTCATTCAACTGAGACTGCTCTTCTCTGTGTCACGGAGGCTCTCCGCACTGCTAAAGCTAACTCTCTCTCCTCTGCTCTTGTCCTTCTAGACCTGTCTGCTGCCTTTGATACTGTGAACCATCAGATCCTCCTCTCCACCCTCTCCGAGCTGGGCATCTCCGGCGCGGCTCACTCCTGGATTGCGTCCTACCTGACCGGTCGCTCCTACCAAGTGGCGTGGCGAGAAGCTGTCTCCGCACCACGTGCTCTCACCACTGGTGTCCCCCAGGGCCTCAGTTCTAGGCCCTCTCCTTTTCTCCCTATACACCAAGTCACTTGGCTCTGTCATATCCTCACATGGCCTCTCCTATCATTGCTACGCTGACAATACACAACTAATCTTCTCCTTTCCCCCTTCTGATAACCAGGTGGCGAATCGCATCTCTGCATGTCTGGCAGACATATCAGTATGGATGACGGATCATCACCTCAAGCTGAACCCTGGCAAGACGGAGCTGCTCTTCCTCCCGGGGAAGGACTGCCCGTTCCATGATCTCGCCATCACGGTTGATAACTCCGTTGTGTCCTCCTCCCAGAGTGCGAAGAGCCTTGGCGTGACCCTGGACAACACCCTGTCGTTCTCCGCTAACATCAAGGCGGTGACCCGATCCTGCAGGTTCATGCTCTACAACATTCGGAGAGTACGACCCTGCCTTACACAGGAAGCGGCACAGGTCCTAATCCAGGCACTGGTCATCTCCCGTCTGGATTACTGCAACTCGCTGTTGGCTGGGCTCCCTGCCTGTGCCATTAAACCCCTACAACTCATCCAGAATGCCGCAGCCCGTCTGGTGTTCAACCTTCCCAAGTTCTCTCACGTCACCCCCCTCCTCCGCACACTCCACTGGCTTCCAGTTGAAGCTCGCATCCGTTACAAGACCATGGTGCTTGCCTATGGAGCTGTGAGGGGAACGGCACCTCCGTACCTTCAGGCTCTGATCAGTCCCTACACCCAAACGAGGGCATTGCGTTCATCCACCTCTGGCCTGCTGGCTCCCCTTGTAAAGTGGTTATCCCACTGGCTATAGGGTGAATGCACCAATTTGTAAGTTGCTCTGGATAAGAGCGTCTGCTAAATGACGTAAATGTAAATGTAAATGATACTCAAATGTTCCCTATAGACATCATGAGGTTGCTACAACCTAGCCTATGAATGAAAGTTTGCAATGTAGGTGCACAGGTCTAGAGAACATTTTGAGTAATCAAGGTGAGAGACAGTGACGAATTCAATACCGCCTTGCACACTCTTGCCTTCATTTAGCCTATCTAGGGTGCAAACAAGAGTTTCTATTGGATAAATTCAGATATGTTTATCCCCATTTTGTCCCATTTGCTTCTGTTTAACCTTTTCACATGTGAGTTCCAAATATCTCTAACGGTCGCCCCAGCGTGACTTTTAAAAATGTCAGTCTGCACTCACTGTTCCAAAATGTGATTGTTACACAACAGGACAGTTAAACCGCGCTGCCCTCAAACCAAGACTTAATTTCAAATTATTTTCTAACATGTTTTATGTTCTAACAACAGTTTGAATTGATGTGTTGTCTGCCTCCTCATTATTTCACATAGAAGTAGCCCATTTCGCTGTTAAAAATTCAGACCCCTTGACCTTTTCCACATTTTGTTACGTTACAGCCTTATTCTAAAATTGATTTTAAAAATGTTTTTCCTCATCAATCTACACACAATAACCCATAATGACAAAGCGAAAACAGGTTTTTATAAATTTTAGCAAATATATAAAATTAAAAAAACAGAAATACATTATTTACGTAAGTATTCAGACCCTTTGTTATGAGACTCGAAATTGAGCTCAGGTGCATCCTGTTTCCATTGATCATCCTTGACAGTGGAGACCCGTCATTCAGGGCTGGTCACCTGTTTTGAGCACACATCTTTAGCTAAAAAATTAAAAATATATATATATTTATTTGGCTTGCCTGTTTTGCATGTTATTTTGCCATTAATACGTGTCACACATAAGTTAGCAAACAATGTAAAAAAAAAGTTATTGAGTTAATAAAGTGCCTTCTTTGCTTTCTTGAGTAAGGCAGCTCCAAATGCAGGTGTTTCAGCCTAGCTCAGTGCTTTCTGTGGTGGTGGGGCAGCCAGTGGAAAATACAGAGCATAGGTGTCACTCATGGGGACACAACGTCACCGCCAAGTCTAAGGGTAGAGCTCGAAAATTCAAGCCCCTTGGGTGCTGCCATAGAGTTACAGTTGAAGTCGGAGATTTACATACAGTGGGGAAAAAAAGTGTTTAGTCAGCCACCAATTGTGCAAGTTCTCCCACTTAAAAAGATGAGAGAGGCCTGTACTTTTCATCATAGGTACACGTCAACTATGACAGACAAAATGAGAAAAAAAATTCCTGAAAATCACATTGTAGGATTTTTAATGAATTTATTTGCAAATTATGGTGGAAAATAAGTATTTGGTCAATAACAAAAGTTTCTCAATACTTTGTTATATACCCTTTGTTGGCAATGACACAGGTCAAACGTTTTCTGTAAGTCTTCACAAGGTTTTCACACACTGTTGCTGGTATTTTGGCCCATTCCTCCATGCAGATCTCCTCTAGAGCAGTGATGTTTTGGGGCTGTCGCTGGGCAACACGGACTTTCAACTCCCCTCCAAAGATTTTCTATGGGGTTGAGATCTGGAGACTGGCTAGGCCACTCCAGGACCTTGAAATGCTTCTTACGAAGCCACTCCTTCGTTGCCCGGGCGGTGTGTTTGGGATCATTGTCATGCTGAAAGACCCAGCCACATTTTATCTTCAATGCCCTTGCTGATGGAAGGAGGTTTTCACTCAAAATCTCACGATACATGGCCCCATTCATTCTTTCCTTTACACGGATCAGTCGTCCTGGTCCCTTTGCAGAAAAACAGCCCCAAAGCATGATGTTTCCACCCCCATGCTTCACAGTAGGTATGGTGTTCTTTGGATGCAACTCAGCATTCTTTGTCCTCCAAACACGACGAGTTGAGTTTTTACCAAAAAGTTCTATTTTGGTTTCATCTGACCATATGACATTCTCCCAATCCTCTTCTGGATCATCCAAATGCACTCTAGCAAACTTCAGACGGGCCTGGACATGTACTGGCTTAAGCAGGGGGACACGTCTGGCACTGCAGGATTTGAGTACCTGGCGGCGTAGTGTGTTACTGATGGTAGGCTTTGTTACTTTGGTCTCAGCTCTCTGCAGGTCATTCACTAGGTCCCCCCGTGTGGTTCTGGGATTTTTGCTCACCGTTCTTGTGATCATTTTGACCCCACGGGGTGAGATCTTGCGTGGAGCCCCAGATCGAGGGAGATTATCAGTGGTCTTGTATGTCTTCCATTTCCTAATAATTGCTCCCACAGTTGATTTCTTCAAATCAAGCTGCTTACCTATTGCAGATTCAGTCTTCCCAGCCTGGTGCAGGTCTACAATTTTGTTTCTGGTGTCCTTTGACAGCTCTTTGGTCTTGGCCATAGTGGCGTTTGGAGTGTGACTGTTTGAGGTTGTGGACAGGTGTCTTTTATACTGATAACAAGTTCAAACAGGTGCCATTAATACAGGTAACGAGTGGAGGACAGAGGAGGCTCTTAAAGAAGTTGTTACAGGTCTGTGAGAGCCAGAAATCTTGCTTGTTTGTAGGTGACCAAATACTTATTTTCCACCATAATTTGCAAATAAATTCATTAAAAATCCTACAATGTGATTTTCTGGAGAGAAAAAAATCTCAATTTGTCTGTCATAGTTGACGTGTACCTATGATGAAAATTACAGGCCTCTCTCATCTTTTTAAGTGGGAGAACTTGCACAATTGGTGGCTGACTAAATACATTTTTTCCCCACTGTACACCTTAGCCAAATACATTTAAACTCAGTTTTTCACAATTCCTGACATTTAATCCTAGTAAGAATGCCCTGTTTTAGGTCAGTTAGGATCACCACTTTATTTTAAGAATGTGAAATGTCAGAATAATAGTAGAGAGAAATATTTATTTCAGCTTTTATTTCTTTCATCACATTCCCAGTGGGTCAGAAGTTTACATACACTCAATTAGTATTTGGTAGCATTGCCTTTAAATTGTTTAATTTTGGCCCATTCCTCCGGACAGAGCTGGTGTAACTGAGTCAGGTTTGTAGGCCTCCTTGCTTGCACACGCCTTTTCAGTTCTGCCCACAAATCTTCTATAGGATTGAGGTCAGGGCTTTGTGATGGCCACTCCAATACCTTGACTTTGTTGTCCTTAAGCCATTTTGCCACAACTTTGGAAGTATGCTTGGGGTCATTGTCCATTTGGAAGACCCATTTGCGGCCAAGCTTTAACCTCCTGACTGATGTCTTGAGATGTTGCTTCAATATATCCACATAACTGTCCTTCCTCATGATGCCATCAATTTTGTAAAGTGCACCAGTCCCTCCTGCAGCAAAGCACCCCCATAGCATGATGCTGCCACCCCTGTGCTTCACGGTTGGGATGGTGTTGTTCGGCTTCAAACATAACGATGGTCATTATGGCCAAACTGTTCTATTTTTGTTTCATCAGACCAGAGGACATTTCTACAAAAAGTACGATCTTTGTCCCCATGTGCAGTTGCAAACCGTAGTCTGGCTTTTTTATGGCGGTTTTGGAGCAGTGGCTTCTTTCTTGCTGAGTGGCCTTTCAGGTTATGTCGATATAGGACTAGTTTTACTGTGGATATAGATACTTTTGTACCTGTTTCCTCCAGCATCTTCACAAGGTCCTTTGTTGTTGTTCTGGGATTGATTTGCACTTTTCGCACCAAAGTACGTTCATCTCTAGGAGACAGAACACATCTCCTTCCTGAGCGGTATGACGGCTGTGTGGTCCCATGGTGTTTATACTTGCGTACTATTGTTTGTACAGATGAACGTGGTACATTCACGCATTTGGAAATTGCGCCAAAGGATGAACCAGACTTGTTGGAGGTCTACAATTTATTTTCTGAGGTCTTGGCTGATTTCTTTTGAGTTTCCCATGATGTCAAGCAAAGAGGCACTGAGTTTGAAGGTAGGCCTTGAAATACATCCACAGGTACACCTCCAATTGACTCAAATGATGTCAATTAGCCTATCAGAAGCTTCTAAAGCCATGACATCATTTTCTGGAATTTTCCAAGGTGTTTAAAGGCACAGTCAACTTAGTGTATGTAAACTTCTGACCCACTGGAATTGTGGTACAGTGAATTATAAGTGAAATAATCTGTCTGTAAACAATTGTTGGAAAAATTACTTGTGTCATGCACAAAGTAGATGTCCTAACTGACTTGCCAAAACTATAGTTTGTTACCAAGAAATTTGTGGAGTGGTTGAAAAACGAGTTTTAATGACTCCAACCTAAGTGAATGTAAACTTCCGACTTCAACTGTATGTATGTATATATGGAGTATAATGTATTTACAGTTTTATTTACATGTTTTCAAGTACTGGTGACAAATCATCCATTCCGATTATTGCATAGATTGTAATGGACACATATGATGTGTGTAAAATACTTTGAGCTAATGCTAAGCTATTTGCCAGCTATATGTGCCGCCATGTTTGTTGACATTATATAATGCATTCTGGGTGTCACATAAACATCTGTCAGACCAAATATGTTATAACAAAATGAGGAGAAGGGATGGTTCGCTCACCTTTCGGGTGAACTTCCGGAAGTGAATGAAAGGAATTGAATGATGGTAGACAACACACCCCCTTCAACATGCAAACTGCAAACAGACCAAACTCATCTTGTCTCCACTTCTTATCTTTGGTTGACGCAAATAAACAAATATGGCGGTGCGCACAAACTACCCATAGTCGGATTACATTAGATTTTTAGAAAGTGTTTTACTCAATCACTTCGTGCAATGGTGAGCTCACCTGTGATGCGATGAATTGTAAATAGTAATTGCTATTAGCTAATTCATATTATGGTTTCTGTCAGTCGAGAGTTAGCTAAATATGACCCCTTGTGTTACGTCAATCTTTCCTCAGTTAGTGCTAGGACTAATGTAGCCTACATTTTCCGGTTTGGATGATTGTGTTATGCTGTCGCTACTTCTGTGAATGACTGAACATTGCATCCCAAAAATAAACTGGTCACATTCAGGACATAACGTTGTAACGACTGTGTTTGTGCAAAATGTTTCTGTGAAAAAGCAGTTTGGCAAGCTCATATATTGCTGCTGCGTCAATCGAAACTGGATGTTCTAAATAAGCATTCTAATCACACCGGTTTAAGCATGCGCTGCAGGGACCACTGTAGAATGGTCACACCCGTGTGTTGATACATGTCAAAGGGTTAATGATCTTCTTGGCCTTTGTTCAACACCAGGCACTGTAGATGTCCTGGAGGGTAGGCAACGTGGCCCTGGTGATGCGTTGGGCTGCTTGCACCACTCTATGGAGAGCCATGCAGTTGAGGGCGGAGCAGTTGTCGTAACAGGCAGTGATGCAACCCGATAGAGTGCTCTCAATGGTGCCTCTGTAGAAGTTTGTGAGAGTCTTAGGGGCCATGATGAATTTCCTCAGCCGTCTGAGGTTGTAGAGGCACTGTTGCACCTTCTTCACCGCAATGTCAGTGTGACAAGACCATTTCAGGTCCTCAGTGTTGTGCTTGAAGCTTTTGACCTGCAGCCCTGTCGAAGAGGATGGGGATGTGCTCTCTCTTCTGTTTCCTTTAGTCCACGATAAGCTCATTCATTTAGTTGACGTTGAGGGAGAGGTTATTTTCCTGGCACCACCCTGCCAGGGCTCTAACATCCTCCCTGTAGGCTGTCTAGTCGTTGTTGGTGATCAGGCCTACCACTGTCGTGTCGTCAGCAAACTTGATGATTGAGTTGGAGTTGTGCGTGGCCACGCAGTCATGGGTGAACAATAAGTACAGAAGGGGGCTGAGCACACACCCCTTGGGGGCCCCCGTGTTGAGGATCAGTGTGGCGGAGGTGTTGTTGCCTACCCTCACCACCTGGAGTCGGCCCGTCAGGAAATCTAGCTTCCTGTTGCACACAGAGGAGCTCAGACCCAAGGCCCCAAGCTTAGTGACGAGCTTGGAGTGCACTATGGTTTTAAAAGCTGAACTGTAGTCAATGAACAGCATTCTCACATAGGTATTCCTCTTGTCCAGGTGGGATAGGGTGGTGTGCAGGCTTTGTATCTGTCTCGGGAATGGACAATAACAATGGTCTAAAGTATTTATCCCGTGAGTGAGGCAAGAGATGTGTTGGTGGAATTTCGAGAGAATTCTCCTTTAAAGTCCAACGAATGCGGCTTCGATAAATGCTGTTTCCAATTTGTTCAAAGTCCTGTGTAATTCCTTGAGTGCCACATAGTGTTGGCTTGTGGGGGGATGTACACAGTGATACAAACAGTTGTGAATTATCTTGGGAGATAATTGGGTCGGCATTTGATCACAAGGTATTCCTCTTGTCTAGCTGGGCTCATGACGTCAGAGTATGAATATAAAATGCCTACGTCTCCTGATGACAAACCAAGTAATATTACTTATAGGTCTTCATGCTCTCTTGAGAACCTTGATGATCTCGAAATGGATTCAGTCGGCAGTGGTGAGCGCTCTATAGTTGAGCCAGTCCAGGATGTAGTGGGACTACCTGCGGCGACAGGTGTGGTAGTGTCTTCCAACATTTGCCCTGAGAGTCCTACCAGAGATGATTTTGTACCGGTAGAACTGCGATTTTTGGAAAGAATGGATTCCTGCTTTTTGGCCGACCCCATACATTATGTCAAGCTGGTTAAAGGACAAACTGGGAATGGTTACATCTGTGAAAATGTCAAGAAGTGGAATTGTTTAGATTTTTTGTGTATCTGCCTCCCAGAGGAAGCGGCAGCTTGGTGCTCAACCTGTATTTCTGTCTGCAATAAAGCCATTTTGTGGGGAAAAACTCATTCTGATTGGCTGGGCCTGTCTCCCCAGTGGGTGGGCCTGGCTGCCAAGTGGGTAGGCCTATGCCTTCCCAGGCCCACCCATGGCTGTACCCCTGCCCAGTCATGTGAAATCCATAGATTAGGGTCTAATTAATTTATTTCAATTGACTGATTTCCTTATATGAACTGTAACTCAGTAAAATCTTTGAAATGATTGCATGTTGCATATAATTTTGTTCAGTATACTTGTCTCGCCGTTTGACGATGACTGCTATAATATGTTCAGTATACGGTTGTCATAATATTTTTTTAAAACAATGTTTTGATCATCAATATTTTTAGTTTAGGGTGACCACATTTAAAATACCCAAATGCGGGAAAAGAGGATGATTTTTGCAGGACAGTGTAGCCTGCATTAATATGTTTTATTTACATTTTACATTTTAGTCATTTAGCAGACGCTCTTATCCAGAGCGACTTACAGTTAGTGAGTGCATACATTTTTCATACTTTATTCTGTTGATGAATCATGCTGTTTGTTCTCGATAATTGGGTGGTTTGACACAATTCGCTTCAAGAGGGTTTTTTCAAAGTCACTGAAATTCTCAGAACGTTTTATTTTACCTCTGTCCATTGTTTGGTTTAGGTGACTTGTTCCAATTCCACACAATGCTGATTAGTGTCCCATCCCTTACTTACCTTAGTCTGGGACTCCCTAGTCTAGAGCCAATTCATCTGAAGTTAACCTCTACGGGATCGGTGTCCCTATACTGGGACGGTTGCTGCTCAATATGCGATATGTGACTAGAACTTTCCGGGACATAGACATGTCTTATGTGGGCAGAAAGCTTAAATTCTAGTTAATCTAACTGCAGTGTCCAATTTACAGGAGCTATTACAGCTAAAAAAATACCATGCTATTGTTTGAGGATAGTACACAACATCAAAACACTTTTGTCATGGCAACTGGTTTGATACATTCACCTCTGAAGGTAAATAATGTACTTACATTCAGTAATCTTGTTCTGATTTGTCATCCTGAGGGTCCCAGAGATAAAATGTAACATAGTTTTGTTTGATAAAATCCAATTTTATATTAAAATGTAGGAACTGGGTTCTACAGTTTGACCCCCTGCTGTCTCTGGCTTCAAAGTGTTTCCTTTCAAATGGTACCAAGAATATGCATATCCTTGCTTCAGGTCCTGAGCTACAGGCAGTTAGATTTGGGTATGTCATTTTAGGCTAAAATTGAAGAAGAAAAAAGGTACGATCCTTGAGATGTTTAAGCAAATATCTCAGAAAGCTATTTTTATATCTGGATGAATTTAAATAGAATTAGCCTAGTCTTGACTTAAATTAAACTCAGTCCGGGTAACCACCACTCCATGTTTAGCTGGAATTTAGCCCAAAGGATTTGAGAAATGTGATTGGTTGACGATAGGCCTATGACATTGGCATACGTCTCATCTTGCGCTGGGTAGAATATCAGATCTCAACAACGATTGGAGAATTGTTTAACATCACCAATACCACATCCTTATTTTTTATATATTTTCATAAGTGCAACATGATGGCAAGAGACAGGTTGGAATGTCTGACTGGAATACAGGACAAATCTACCTTTTTTTTCCTAAGTTTGAATTTGTTGATAAAATGTGAGACATGATTGTTTGGTTGCAGGACAAAGGGCCAAAATGCAGGACTGTCCCGCACAATCTGGGACATTTGGTCACCCTGGACTGCAGTTGTGGAGTGCCATACGATCTGCACCCACCTCAAAAGACGAGGCATCCATTCGGCTTTGACTCAAAGCCATACATATGAATAAACCCCCAAAACGACCTTCATTTGCTCTTTTCACTTTGTGGACAGGAAACCTACAGAGTAGCACCATATTCCAGAAAAGTATCTTGGCTACGATACCCCGGTAAAGAAGAGAAGGCAACTACTGGTCAGGACGTCATCAATTCAAACAGGTATTGTGTGTAACATTACAGCTAACACTAGCTAGCTAGCTAGCCAAGTGGGAAAGGGGCTAACATGTAATCAAATAATATACTTACATACAGTAGTTACTCTAGCTATGTAAACATGATCCAACTCTGTGAACACATTGACCATACTAGTAGGCCAGCTACAATTAATGTTTGTCACGTGGTAGCCTATCAGTTTACTTTCTTTGCCAACAACAAGTTGCTAGTCAGTGTAGATATGAGAACATGCAATCAGGTTAGAAAAGGTAGCTAGCTACCTAATTTATTTGAGACACATTGTTTTGGTGGTATTTAGCTAGCTAGCTAACATAGCTAACTTACTTGTTTTTTTATGTTTGAGTGTTGTGCCACGTTCATGTGATGTCGGAGTGATCAGAGGAACGATTTGTCTACTTCAGAGGAAAAAATGTGGATCATTCAAGTTCTCTGAGTTTGGAAGGAACGCAAGAATCCTTCTCAATCAATCAATCAATCAATCAAATGAATTTATAAAGCCCTTTTTACATCACCAGATGTCACAAAGTGCTATACAGAAACCCAGCCTAAAACCCCAAACAGCAAGCAATGCAGATGTAGAAGCACGGTGGCTAGGAAAAACTCCCTATAAAGGCAGAAACCTAGGAAGAAACCTAGAGAGGAACCAGGCTCTGAGGGGTGCTGGGTGGAGATTATAACGGTACATGGCCATTAAGGCCAGATTTATCTCACCATTGACAGCCAAAATCGCTGCAATGTTTGTTGCCATTTTCAGTGGTGCGTGACGTCACTGTTCAGCATGTGGGACAGATAAGGGTCCAGAGATCATACCCGAGTTTCCTAGTCATAATTATGAGTTGGATGGGCGTTCACATGCATTTTCCCAGTAAGAAGGATGTATTTACGAGTTCCCAACATGACCTGAATGCGGCATTGGTAAAGTTAGCAAAATAAGTAGTTGACATTATTTACATTTTTACAGATGATCGTCATGGTGATAGTTTACCGCAAATCTGTAACTTTACTAAAGATGAGGATGACCAGATCCAGATGCAAACTGCGGAGACTCTAATCAAATGGGAAGATTCAGCATTATCTGATCCCTGCTACACGACAAAATTGCCTCCAAACAAATCCACCTGTCATAAACAAATCCAATGTAACGAAGTGGCCTCAAATACTGATGACCTGATGAGGCAGAATCTCAACCTAATCCAATGAGATCTTGTAGAGAGTTTTTTTTCTGTTTCCCAGAGTTTTGTTAGCAGAATCATATCCCACTGGATGAAGGTAATGAAGGAGCAAAAATACCTAGAATCTGTACTTCTTGTTAACTGCCTTGCAAAAGTATTCATCCCCCTTGGCATTTTTCCTATTTTGTTGCATTACAACCTGTAATATAAATGGATTTTTATTTGGATTTCATGTAATGGTCATACACAAAATAGTACATATTGGTGAAGTGAAATGAAAAAAATATATAACGTGGTGCGTGCATATGTATTCACCCCCTTTGCTATGAAGCCCCTAAATAAGATCTGGTGCAACCAATTACCTTCAGAAGTCACATAATTAGTTAAATAAAGTGTGTGCAATCTAAGTGTCACATGATCTCAGTATATATACACCTGTTCTGAAAGGCCCCAGAGTCTGCAACACCACTAAGCAAGGGGCACCACCAAGCAAGCGGCACCATGAAGACCAAGGAGCTTTCCAAACAGGTCAGGGGCAAAGTTGTGGAGAAGTACAGATATGGGTTGGGTTATAAAAAAATATCCGAAACTTTGAACATCCCACGGAGCACCATTAAATCCATTATTAAAAAATGGAAAGAATATGGCACCACAACAAACCTGCCAAGAGAGGGCCACCCACCAAAACTCACGGACCAGGCAAGGAGGGCATTAATCAGAGGCAACAAAGAGACCAAAGATAACCCTGAAGGAGCTGCAAAGCTCCACAGCGGAGATTGGAGTATCTGTCCATAGGACCACTTTAAGCCGTACACTCCACAGAGCTGGCCTTTACAGAAGACTGGCCAGAAAAAAGCCATTGCTTAAAGAAATAAATAAGCAAACACGTTTGGTGTTCGCCAAAAGGCATGTGGGAGACTCCCCAAACATATGGAAGAAGGTACTCTGGTCAGATGAGACTAAAATTGAGCTTTTTGGCCATCAAGGAAAACGCTATGTCTGGCGCAAACCCAACACCTCTCATCACCCCGAGAACACCATCCCCACAGTGAAGCATGGTGGTGGCAGCATCATGCTGTGGGGATGTTTTTCATCGCCAGGGACTGGGAAACTGGTCAGAATTGAAGGAATGATGGATGGCGCTTAATACAGGGAAATTCTTGAGGGAAACCTGTTTCAGTCTTCCAGAGATTTGAGACTGGGACGGTTCACCTTCCAGCAGGACAATGACCCTAAGCATACTGCTAAAGCAACACTTGAGTGGTTTAAGGGGAAACATTTAAATGTATTGGAATGGCCTAGTCAAAGCCCAGACCTCAATCCAATTGAGAATCTGTGGTCTGACTTAAAGTTTGCTGTACACCAGCGGAACCCATCCAACTTGAGCTGGAGCAGTTTTGCCTTGAAGAATGGGCAAAAATCCCAGTGGCTAGATGTGCCAAGATTATAGAGACATACCCCAATAGACTTGCAGCTGTAATTGCTGCAAAAGGTGGCTTTACAAAGTATTGACTTTGGGGGGGTGAATAGTTATGCACGCTCAAGTTTTCTGTTTTTTTTGCCTTATTTGTTGTTTGTTTCACAAATAAAATTAATTTTGCATCTTCAAAGTGGTAGGCATGGTGTTTAATCTAATGATACAAACCCCCCAAAAATCCATTTTAATTCCAGGTTGTAAGGCAACAAAATAGGAAAAATGCCAAGGGGGGTGAAGACTTTCGCACGCCACTGTACATTTGAAAATACTATAATTTCATGATTGGCCTCTTTTTGGTAAAATATTCCACCCCTCCCTCTTCCCCACACGCAAATGAGAGCGCTTGTAAAATGCTCACTTTTATTTTTTAACAACTTCTGTTGTCATTGCATACGTAGCATACATTTTTTGTTTCATTGTGACTTTTGTCCAGTTCTGCCCATGTACAACACTGTCATTGCAAAGCCATAGACAATGATGCATTATGACCATGGATTTATTTTGTTACAGCAATGATGATTCCTCAAAAAAATAAAAACACTTTGATAAGTCTGCAATCTTGATAAGCATTATGTATATTTAAAACATCCGATCGTCAACATCCGATCAGTGCAAATGAATAAAAATGAAATAAAAATACACCAATTGAATGTAAAGTATCACTCCTAGCAAATCAGAGAAACACTCATATTTCAGTAATAAAGAAAACACTGATAAATACTAAGTCTAAATTAACACTGCTAAATCTAATACAATGATCATTCTTAGTGCAATTTCAATTATACGCCACCTTACATTTTCCTCTTCTAAGATTATAGCCTACAGGTGTTACTTATCATGATGCAGCCTCTGATACAGTTACTTTCTACATTCCAGTGGTCATTGATGTATTGCAACCTTGTGAATTCTCACAACTCTGTAATATTGCACAGTATAGTATTATCAGTTCAAAAGGAAGATTGTTAAGACCTGGGCTGTTTTCCATGTGGATGTGTCCTCCACAGTCAAAGGAAGTTCACTGGTGTTTTTTCAGATTCTAATGGTTTTCAGAAATTCCATATTATCTGAGGAATATGGGAATATAGGATGTCTATCAAAATCATATGAGCCTGCTCAGATCATTGAGAAAGAGGGTGGGGGTTATTGCACCCCTCTCCTACCATCAGTCCACGTCCATACCTTCTGGAGTTTGTATAAGAGATATACACTACATTACCAAAAGTATGTGGACACCTGCTCGTCGAACATCTCATTCCAAAATCATGGGCATTAATATGGAGTTGATCCCCCCTTTGCTGCCATAACAGCTTCCACTCTTCTGGGAAGGCTTTCCACTAGATGTTGGAACATTGCTGCGGGGACTTGCTTCCATTCAGCCACAAGAGCATTAGTGAGGTCAGGCACTGATGTTGGGCGATTAGGCCTGGCTCCCGTTCCAATTAATCCCAAAGGTGTTCGATGGGGTTGAGGTCAGGGCTCTGTGCAGGCCAGTCAAGTTCTTCCACACCGATCTCGACAAACCATTTCTGTATGGACCTCGCTTTGTGCACAGGGGCATTGTCATGCTAAAACAAATGTTTGTCTATGGAGATTGCATGGCGGTGTGCTTGATTTTATGCACCTGTCAGCAATGGGTGTGGCTGAAATAGTCGAATACACTCATTTGATAGGGTGTCCACATACTGTTGTATATATAGTGTACAATCCCAATGTGGGATTTGGCTTGTCTCTGAAACAAATGGAGGCATCGTAGAGTCCAAATGCTCTAGAGAGGCTCTTCATCTGTCTTGAAATCAAACCTTGCTTTGCCTCTATCCACCACTAAAATCAATGGAAGGTCATAAAGTTTATGTATAATAAATAATGTTAAACTAGTCAGAAAAAAAGAGAGATGTGGTAGCTAGAAAGTTATATGGATGGAAGAAAATAATACACAAATAGATGGACATGGGTTTAGTGACACCAGAACATCTCTTTCCTCTCTGTTTAGCGAGTCTACACAGTGATCTTATCTAAACTCCAGCTGAAGTTGGCTCATCTACCTCTTGTTCTAATTTTACTAATGCACAGTATGAATTATATACATCCTAGTAGTCATCATAGACAAATTGATAAATATCAAAGTTACTCTTGTGCACAGGAGTGCACAAAAGCACTGTGTTTCAAGGGAAATATATGGATTGTGATTAAGAATAAATTGTGCAAAACAGCAATATATGGTGTCTTCATTGTTTTTTCAAATGGGAAGTCTATCATCAAATATTTCCTAGACCTCTCACATTAAAACATACAGAAGATACATTTCTTTTGAAATACAAATATAGTATTTGCCATAGGAATATAATAAAAATATGATTTTCATACAACCAAATGGGCTATTTAGGAAATAAATCAGCGACACAAGCAGAAACTCTCCCACACAGACTAAAGTGCTTACAAACTTGGGCCACCGTGGTATGAAGCATATTACCGCTGGCATGATGGCAGAGAATAGTGGAACTTGGTGGTTGTACTCCAATTCTGTGCTAGGAATTTATCCTTGAATTGTCACCTGTTCGGTTGGTCTTTCATGAGTTGAAGTCCCTCAGTCAGGCACTCCAACTGTAGCTCAGTCCAGCTTTAGGAGAGAAGCCATTGCTTATGTCAGGATGTCCTGCAGATCAGCCTTTGAAGTGACAAGTGCCAGGGTCTCCACCAATAATACTGTTGAACTTCAGTGAAGGAAGTCTGAATAATTCCAAATAGATTAAACTCTGGTTCTCTGAAAAGCCATACAGTGCTTCTGAAAACAACTCCCCAGAGCTGGAAGGTGGGCCCACAGAGCTCTGAGTGACAGGAATCCCTCCTGCTCTGCTCACATTGGGTCAGGTGCGTTGGATCTAAGAAGTGACGACCGGCAATGGAACACATCTGAGAGCCTTGAGGAATGTCTTGTATTCTGGCCAAAAGCGGAAACACAAAAGAAAGAAAAGTCAATATTTGCTATTATTGCCACACACAAACTGAGCTGTCCATCAGTAGCGGTGTGTGTGTAAAATCACCGGGGAAGCCAAGCCAGGAAAAAAACGCCATATTACAACTTATGTGTTGTGATAATTGCGTTGTTTGCTCTATAACCTGTTAGTTCATATGCCTTCATACTTTGAAATATAGGCCTAAGGCCGAGAAAATAAGAAGACACAATGGCAGAATAAATTCAACCACATCTTTGTTTCATCACAAAACCAGAGAGCAACATCTGTCTGGTGAAGTCCACAAAACATATTGCATGTAACAAACAGTTATGACCTACAGGATGGTCAAGCAAGTTCATGTTTTTGACATTTTCGGACTACTAAACAACTATTGATTTAGAACCACGAGTTACCGCAAGTCGCAAAGAAAACAGGCGCTGTACAGTTGAACAATATATGGCAAATAGAAATCCAACATGGATGGTGTTAAGAGATAGATGGGAGGGGTTGAATGGAGCTGAAGGTTGGGACTAGTAACAACTAATAACAACAAGATAACTAATGTAAAACATACTGTGTCCATAATAGGTATATAGGTTATAGGTTAAGAACTTTTGTGAAAGAAAACAGTTTGAAAGATATGGCATATAGAAGCAAACCGGATGGACATCATGAAACGGAGAGGTTGAGGGTAGAGGAAGTTCAGGAGTAAAAACAAACAAAATAGAACTATTGTAAAATTGACTGTGTCCATAAAATGTATATAGTATGACATTTCACATTCTTAAAATAAAGTGGTGATCCTAACTGACTTAAGACAGGGAATTTTTACTAGGATTAAATGTCAGGAATTGTGAAAAACTGAGTTTAAATGTATTTGGCTAAGGTGTATGTAAACTTCCGACTTCAACTGTACAGTTTATGGACACAGTCAATTTTACAATAATTCTAGTTTGTTTGTTTTTACTCCTGAACTTCCTCTACCCTCAACCTCTCCGATCATTTTCATGATGTCCATCCGGTTTGCTTCTATATGTCATATCTTTCTAACTGTGATCTTTCACAAAAGCTCTCAACCTATAACCTATATACTTATTATGGACACAGTATGCTTTACATTAGTTATATTGTTTTTATTAGTTGTTGTTAGTTGTTATTAGTCCCATCCTTCAACTTCATTCAACACCACCCATCTATCTCTTAACACCATCCATATTGGATTTCTATTTGCCATATATTGTTCAACTGTACTGTGATGTTTCACAAAAGTTCTGAACCCTTCTATTCTCATTGTTTCTACAGATTGTAAATAGAAAATAAACATTTTTGCTAAAAGTATTATTATATTATTGATCGATTGACTATGACTTTTCAGATCACCCAGTAGTGCTATCTGCAGGGTTAGCTCCAGGTAAATATTGCAATCCTTCAGCCATTCCTGGACCTCTAACTAATAACAAGCTACAAATGGACAGTACCAAAACAAATGATCTAATGATTCTGTCTCTTCGCAGCAAAATCTGCAGAGCTGGGAATATTGTATCCCCCACATAAATAACATTCTATTGGTAGCAAGAATTTTGTATAATAATTTAAATTGAAAAATTCAAAGTTTTGAATCCGGCGTCGTTTTGCGTATCAGTTCATAAACCATTTGCCATGGAATCGGTACGTCAAAAATCTCTTCCCAACTATTTTGCAATCTATATGGGACGGCTGTCAATCCTTTGGTCCTTAAATGAAACTGGTATACTTTTTTATTTATCACCATTTTCTTTAACCAATTATGGTCTTTAATGCAGGGCCGACAGAAAAGTTCCTTACTTGTTCCCCCTTCCACTTTCCTCTACCATTTTTGCGGTAATGCTGCAATTATTTTTGTTGTAATTTTGGGTAGAGCAGACATTTCCAAATGTTTTTGTTAGCTGCATGTGCGACATAACTCCACCAGTCCTACCTACGATATTATTTATAAAGATTATACTTTTATTTTTATTTTTATAAAAAATATAATGGGTTTTTATCAATTAGTATATTTGAGTTTAACCACAATATTTCTTGCATTATTTGTTCTGTCGTTTCTGGAGGATTAAATTGAAATTGCAACCAACTTTCTATGGCTTGTTTTAGAAATAGTGATATTTGGGAGATTATTTCCTTTTCAAATAGCTGAAAGTGAGAGGTTGTAATCTGTATAAAGGGGAGAAGGTCATTCTTGAACATGGGGTGAGACAATCTTACTAATTTGCTAGAGAACCAGTTCGGATTTAAGTATACCTTTTGTATGACTGAAGCTTTAGTGATAGGTCTAATGCTTTAATATTTAATAATTGATGTCCTCCGAATTCATATTCATTATATAAATAGGCCATTATTTGACTCACCCTACTTGTTAAGAAACGCCAATGCCATCCTCCTCTTTAATGTTGCCTAAACGGTCTATGACTTTGTCATACACGCTTTTAGTTTTTGTTGTCCTATGCTACCTGGCTAAAATGCTTGCTCGCTAGCCTAACTTCCTTTCATGGGCAACGTTGCGCCAGGCCAGCTAGTATTAGCCTAACGTTACTACATATAGCTAGCTACATGTTGAACTTCCATCCTCTCAGGCAATGGGCACAATGTATGCATTTATGGTTGGATCAGAATCACTGTTATAATCATTGGCCAGTACGGAGAATTAAGTAAAAACACAAGTCCAAACCCCTATCTCCATCCATGGCTAATTTAGGAAAGGTACGATTTTAGCTAGCTAGCTAGCCACCGGAGGACAATGACACAACGAGTTGTAACAATTCAAGTTTTATGTCAATGTCATTTGGCTTCAAATGGGATGAGATAGGTGTGAAGCCAAATCCAAACTGGCTTCCCTTGACACTTTTTTTTGGTGCGCCAGGACCATTCACAGCTGAGCTCACTCAGTTTAGTGCAATGCTGAATGGCTATTATTTTATTTAAAAATTTATAAAGGGAGGCCAAATGCTTGTTTGGCTTCCCTTGCATTCAATGCTACAGACGGCAACCATGTCATACTCTTTTTGATCAGACAGCATCAGATAGATGGGCTACACATACAGAGACAGAGGGTCGCTGTTTCATTCGCTTGGATGCTTCCTCTGGTTAGATACATTCATCCTCTTGCGAATTTAAGGAAATGTATGAAACACAGAGAGACTAAATATACATTATTTTGTATGTTTTTTTCTTTTTTTCTAGGTCATTTTTTTGGGGAAGCCTGGCTTCCCTTGGCATCCATGAATACACGCCACTGCTGCCCATATGATCATTCAACTATGCACAAAGATCTAGTTCGAGATATGGCCTGTGGTTGAAAATGTACCCAATTGTCATACTTGAGTGTCACGAATTCAGCCGAAGCTGCCCCTCCTCCTTGCTCGGGCAGGTTTCAGCGTTCATCGTCATCGGCTTACTAGCCACTACCGCTCCATTTATCATCACTCCTTTGGTCTTGTCTTGTCTTGTCTTGTCAATCACACACACCTGGTACTCATTCCCTCATTAGTCTGTGTATAAGTGTTCCCTCTGCCCCCTTGTCCTTTGTGAGTGATTGTTCGTTGTGAGAGTGAGTAGCTCGGTTGAGCTACTCATTACTTGTATGCAGCCAAGGTTGATTTTCCCTTGTGCTAGTTTTGTTCTGTCGCTATATGCGCTACATTATTGTACACTGAATAAACTCTTGATTTCTGTGTTTTACCTCCTGCGCCTGACTCCGTCATTCACACCTCATCACAGAATCACTCACCCGCTATGGAGTCAGCGGGAGAGGAACGCACACCTGGAATCGTGGCAAGGGTCCAGGAGCAGTCCAGGATGCTGGCCAGCTTGGGGGAAGCGATGGATCAGGTTATTCAGGTCGTCCAACGCCTGGAGAGAAGAGGAACCAATCTGTCGAGACCAGCTGGCCAACCGGATCCAGCCACCTACATCACAGCACCCGGAGGGATCCAGATATCCCGACCTCGGGCGTTCGATGGGATGCCGGCTCTATGTCAGGGATCCCTTCTCCAACTGGAGCTGTACTGCTACAGTGTCAGGCCCGCGCCATCAGATCGAGAGCAGGTGTCCATCCTCATTTCCTGCCCCTCGGGGAAAGCCCTGGAGTGGGCCAACGCGGTTTGGAGAGAAGGAGGAGCCGCGTTGGAGGACTACAGGGAGTTCGCCCGCCTATTTCGGGCGGTGTTTGATCACCCGCCCGAGGGTCGAGAGGCGGTTGAGCAGCTGGTCCACTTGAGGCAGGGGACGAGGTCAGTACAGGAGTTCGCGCTGGAGTTCCGGATCCTGGCAGCAGGGTCCGGGTGGAACGAGCGGGCCCTGATCAACCAGTTCTGGTGCCATATACGGGAGGACGTCCGACGGGGGCTAGCCTGCCGTGACACCAGTTTGTCTTTTACCGAACTGGTGGACATGGCCATTCGTCTGGATAACCTGGAGGAGGTCTGCCCGTTCCCGCCCGACCGATGCGGATCCAGAGCTCATGGAGCTGGGTGGTACCATGCACCGAGAGAGCGGAGGACGACAACGCCAGTGCGACTCGGATGGCATGAAGGGACATTCCACCACACGTTGTCGTCAGCGTTCTTTTGGTTCAGGAGGCGGCCGGCAGGGCACTCTCGCATCACCCCAGGTATTGAGCACCCACTCTTGTTCAGAGCCCTCTGCTGAGCACTGTACTATACCCATATACTTCCCTGATCACATGAGAGTTCCCCAGTGTAAGGCGCTAGTCGATTCAGGCGCAGCTGGGAACTTTATGGACAAAACTTTCGCACGCTGCCAGGGAATTTCATTAGTTCCCCTATCAATTCCACGCCCCATCAGAGCACTTGATAGTCGACCATTAGGGTCTGGGTTGATAAAGGAAGTCACGGTACCAGTCACCATGATCACACAGGAGACGCATTGTGAGCAGGTCACTTTTTCCATCATTGAGTCTCCTGCTTTCCCTGTGGTGTTAGGTATTCCATGGCTAGCACTCCACAACCCCACTTTCCCATGGCCGCAGAGGGTTCTCACGGGGTGGTCGCAAGAGTGTCAGGGTTTCCATTGGTGCAACCACGGTGGAAAGTCCAGACGGTGCCTCCACCGTGCGCATTCCCCCCGAATACCATGATCTGGCACAAGTGTTCTCTAAAAATAAAGCGACTAAATTACCACCTCATCGGGCGGGGGATTGCGCAATAAACCTTTGGGTAGACGCTGTACCTCCCAGGAGTCATGTGTATCCCCTGTCGCAGGCGGAGACGGAGGCTATGGAGACATACGTCACCGAGTCACTGCGCCAGGGGTACATACGTCCCTCCACTTCACCGGCCTCCTCAAGTTTATTTTTTGTGAAGAAGAAAGACAGCGGTCTGCACCCGTGCATTGACTATCGACCACTGAACAAGGAGACGATTAGATTTAGTTATCCTCTCCCCCTCATTCCGTCAGTGGTTGAGTCATTGCTTGGAGCGCATTTCTTCACTAAATTAGATCTCAGGAGTGCATACAACCTGGTGCGTATCCGAGAGGGAGATGAGTGGAAGACAGCATTCAGCACAACCACGGGGCATTATGAATACCTGGTGATGCCCTATGGTTTGATTAATGCTCCCTCAGTCTTCCAGTCCTTTGTGAATTAGGTGTTTCAGGACATGCTTGGTCACGGTGTAGTGGTCTACATCGACGACATCTTGGTGTATTCCGCTACGCGCGCCGAGCATGTGTCCCTGGTTCGCAAAGTACTGACCCGACTGTTGGAAAATGACCTTTATGCTAAGTCAGAAAAGTGTACGTTTTTCCAGCAGTCCGTCTCCTTCCTCGGATACCGCAATTCTACCACAGGTGTGGAGATGGAGGGCGACCGCATTGCAGCCGTGCGTAATTTGCAGACTCCATCCACGGTAAAGGTGGTGCAATCAATCAATCAATCAATTTTATTTTATATAGCCCTTCTTACATCAGCTAATATCTCGAAGTGCTGTACAGAAACCCAGCCTAAAACCCCAAACAGCTAGTAATGCAGGTGTAGAAGCACGGTGGCTAGGAAAAACTCCCTAGAAAGGCAAAACCTAGGAAGAAACCTAGAGAGGAACCAGGCTATGAGGGGTGGCCAGTCCTCTTCTGGCTGTGCCGGGTGGAGATTATAACAGAACCATGCCAAGATGTTCAAAAATGTTCATAAGTGACAAGCATGGTCAAATAATAATCAGGAATAAATCTCAGTTGGCTTTTCATAGCCGATCATTAGAGTTTAAAACAGCAGGTCTGGGACAGGTAGGGGTTCCATAACCGCAGGCAGAACAGTTTAAACTGAAATAGCAGCAAGGCCAGGCGGACTGGGGACAGCAAGGAGTCACCACGGCCGGTAGTCCCGACGTATGGTCCTAGGGCTCAGGTCTCTCAGTTGGCTTTTCATAGCCGATCATTTAGAGTTGAAAACAGCAGGTCTGGGACAGGTAGGGGTTTCGTAGCCGCAGGCAGAACAGTTGAAACTGGAATAGCAGCAAGGCCAGGCGGACTGGGGACAGCAAGGTGTCATCATGCCCGGTAGTCCTGACGTATGGTCCTAGGGCTCAGGTTCTCAGAGAGAAAGAGAGAACGAGAGAATTAGAGAGAGCATACTTAAATTCACACAGGACACTGGATAAGACAGGAGAAGTACTCCAGGTATAACCAACTAACCCCAGCCCCCGACACATAAACTACTGCAGCATAAATACTGGAGGCTGAGACAGGAGCGGTCCGGAGACACTGTGGCCCCATCCGAAGAAACCCCGGACAGGGCCAAACAGGAAGGATATAACCCCACCCACTCCGCCAAAGCACAGCCCCCGCACCACTAGAGGGATATCCCCAACCACCAACTTACAATCCTGGGACAAGGCCGAGTATAGCCCACAGAGGTCTCCACCACAGCACAAACCAAGGGGGGGGCGCCAACCCAGACAGGAAGATCACGTCAGTATGTGTGCAGCGCTTCCTTGGCTTCGCCAACTATTATTGGAGGTTTATCCGGGGCTTTGGCAAGGTCGCAGCTCCCATTACATCTCTGTTGAAGGGTGGGCCGTCCCGGCTCCGCTGGTCTGCTGAGGCTGACAGGGCCTTCAGTAACCTGAGGGAACTGTTCACCTCGGCCCCGGTACTGGCCCACCCCAGTCCATCACTACCGTTCGTAGTGGAGGTGGATGCATCCGAGGTTGGGATGGGAGCAGTCCTGACTCAACGCTCGGGCACGCCACCAAAGCTCCGCCCCTGTGCGTTCTTCTCAAAGAAGCTCAGCCCAGCGGAGCAGAACTACGGCATTGGTGATCGGGAGCTGTTGGCTGTGGTCCGAGCTCTGACAGTGTGGAGACATTGGCATGAGGGGGCGAAACACCCATTCCTCGTCTGGACGGACCACCGTAAAACCTAGAGTACATCCGGGCAGCGAGGAGGCTGAACCCTCGCCAGGCCAGGTGGGCCCTAGTCTTCACCCGGTCTGATTTCACACTGTCATACATTCCGCGTACGAAGAACGTGAAGGCAGACGCACTGTCCCGGCTGTATGATACAGAGGAAAGGTCCAGAGACAATACCCCCATACTGCCAGACTCCTGCATTGTGGCGCCGGTAGTATGGGCGATGGACGCGGATATATAGCGCAGGCATTACGCACAGATCCATCTCCACCGCAGTGTCCAGCTGGGCTGCAGTACGTGCCTGCGCTTATCCGTGATCTTCTGATCTACTGGGCACACACGTCACCCTCCTCTGGTCACCCAGGTATCGGTCGTACAGTGCGCTGCCTGACCGAAAAGTACTGGTGGCCTACCTTGGCTAAGGAAGTGAGGGTGTATGTTTCCTCCTGCTCAGTGTGCGCCCAGAGTAAGGCACCTCCCAGCGGGTATGTTAAAACCTTTACCAGTTCCACAACGACCATGGTTGGCAGGTAGCTTAGTGGTTAGTGGTTGTGCCAGTAACCGAAAGGTCGCTGGTTCTAATCCCCTAGGTGAAAAATCTGTCAATGTGCCCTTGAGCAAGGCACTTAACCCTAATTGCTCCTGTAAGTTGCTCTGGGTAAGAGCGTCTGCTAAATGACTAAAATGTAAATGTCTCATTTGAGTGTTGATTTTTTAACTGATCTGCCTCTCTCTCAAGGGAACACCACCATCCTGGTTGTTGTGGACCGCTTTCCGAAGGCCTGCCATCTCCTTCCTCTGCCCGGTCTCCCCACGGCTCTGCAAACTGCGGAGGCCCTGTTTACACACGTCTTCCGGCACTAAGGGGTACCAGAGGACATAGTGTCTGACCGAGGTACCCAGTTCACGTCAAAAGTCTGGAAGGCGTTCCACCCTGAGAGTAATGGGCAGGTGGAACGGGTTAATCAGGATGTGGGTAGGTTCCTTTGGTCCTATTGCCAGGACAGGCCGGGGGAGTGGTCGGTGTTCTTGCCATGGGCAGAATATGCCCAGAACTCTCTTCCCCACTCCTCTACGAACCAGAGCCAGACCGAAGCTCCTGCAGTGAGGCCCCCGTCTTTGTACTGGGGGATCTGGTCTGGCTCTTGACCAGGAATCTGCCCCTCTGCCTGCCCTGCCTGAAGCTGAGCCCGCGGTTTGTAGGGCCGTTCAAAGTCCTGAGGAGAATCAATGAGGTCACATATAGGTTATTACTCCCCCCTGATTACCGTATTAACCCCTCATTTCATGTGTCTCTCCTCAGGCCGGTGGTGGCTGGTCAGCTCCAGGAGTCTGAGGTGCGGGAGGTCCCTCCACCTCCTTTGGACATCGAGGGGGCGCCGGCATACTCTGTCCGGTCCATCCTGGATTCGAGGCGCCGGGTGGGGGGCCTTCAGTACCCCGTGGAGTGGGAAGGGTACAGTCCGGAGGAACGGTAGTGGGTCCTGGTGAGGGATATCCTTGATCCCTCTCTGCTGAGGGACTTCCATTGTCGCCATCCGACTCGCCCTGCTCCGCGTCCTCCTGGCCGTCCCAGAGGCCGGTGTCGGCGCGCTGCTGGAGCTGCGCATCAAGGGGGGCGGGGGGTACTGTCACGAATTCAGCCAAGGCTGCCCCTCCTCCTTGCTCGGGCAGGTTTCGGCGTTCGTCGTCACCGGCTTACTAGCCACTACCGCTCCTTTTATTATCACTCCATTGGTCTTGTCTTGTCTTGTCTTGTCAATCACACACACCTGGTACTCATTCCCTCATTAGTCTGTGTATAAGTGTTCCCTCTGCCCCCTTGTCCTTTGTGAGTGATTGTTCGTTGTGAGAGTGAGTAGCTCGGTTGTATGCAGCCAAGGTTGATTTTCCCTTGTGCTAGTTTCGTTCTGTCGCTATATGCGCTACATTATTGTACACTGAATAAACTCTTGATTTCTGTGTTTTACCTCCTGCGCCTGACTCCGTCATTCACACCTCATCACATTGAGTAAAAGTAAAGATACCTTAATAGAAAATGGCTCAAGTAAAAGTGAAAGTCACCCAATAAAATACTACTTGAGTAAAAGTCTAAAAGTATTTGGTTTTAAATATACTTAAGTCTCAAAAGTAAATGTAATTGCTAAAATATACTTTAGTATCAAAAGTAAATGATATAAATCACTGAAAAATTCCTTATATTAAGCAAACCAGACAGCACGGTTTTCTTGTTTTAAAAATGTACGGATAGCGAGGAGCACACTCCCACACTGACATAATTGACAAACAAAGCATTTGTGTTTATTGAGTCTGCTAGATCAGAGGCAGTAGGGAAGACCACGTGTTCTCTTGATAAGTGTGTGAATTGGGCCATTTTCCTGTCCTGCTAAGCATTCGAAATGTAGCGAGTACTTTTGGGTGTCAGGGAAAATGTATGTGAGTAAAAAGTTTATATTTTCTTAGGAATGTAGTGGAGTAGAAGTAAAAGTTGTCAAAAATATAAATAGTAAAGTACAGATAACCCCCCAAAACTACTTCAGTAGTACTTCAAAGTATTTTTACTTCATTACTTTACACCACTGGATATGGCTGTGTGTACATACTGTGCCTTTCTTTGTCAGGACTAGCCTGTGCCAGCTGATTTGTCAAGCCGTTACTGTTCCTCACAACCAGCATTGGGGTAAGCCTCTGCCTCCTGGCTCTGAAACATGTACTGGAACACAGCAACACAGAATGGGGGGATTAGATACTACTTAAGATAACACTGACCAGTACTATTAACCAACTACAGAGAGGCTACCTGCACAGCACGCACTGATTCATCCTCCCAAGAAGTGATAAGGTCAGATGTTGACAAATTGTTTTCCCATTACCTGCCCTTGTCTGACTAAAGCCACAGTCATTTATGGCTGACACAGTAATGGTGGTCACTAGTTACCACAAACAAAGTCAAACCCAGCCTATTTCTACAATTTATCTTCTTAAAATCCGATTTCAAACCTAATCTTAACCCTAACCTAAACCAAACCGCTAACCTTATGCCTAACCTTAAATTAAGACAGATTTGTACGATATATACAATTTTGACTTTGTGGCTGTGGCAACTAGTGGAAAATCACAGTAACTCATAACTTGTGCTGACTTTACTGACTGGTTGATTGCACTGAATATAAAACTAGACTTCAAGATATAATATCTGTGCAGAGCTAATTCATACACCATAAACATATTCTACTCACTGATTTCAGGTTGGACTCCATATCATTAAAGTTCCACTCACTCAAGGGCAGGTTGAAATTGAATGGCTGTAAAGACAGAACAGCGTCATATCAGTATGAGCTGCTGTGATCACTGTCTGACTCACTCCTATCTAGTGAGGAGAAACTAGAGATCTTCACATGGGAGCTATTATGTCTGTTTCTGCAGTAACTTTGTTCCTCATGCTTCCGGGAGACAGGCTTTAAACACACTCTGTGTCTGCCAAGCTTTGGAGGGTCCTACTCACATCCATGACAGCAGCGGTGGGCTCCACACTTTGCTGGTGGGTCCTCAGGAGAAGCTGCAAGTCCTCCAGACTCATGTCCACATTCTCTACAGCATCAGGTACTTCTGGTCTACAACACACATCATCATATCACACTACTTGGGCTTCACTGGAAAACAATAAATTAATATGTAATAATATAAAACAATGTAGAACTGTTTATCTGTGTGTGTGTGTGTGATGTGTGTGTGTGTGTGTACCGTTCCAGAGCAGGTCTCTTGCTCCTCCTCTCTGCTCCAGACCCTCTGCCCTCCAGTACAGACTGTACCATGGCAACATGGAGGACAGGGGGTTCAGAACACACCTCACAGGAGTCCAGTGGAACACCCTCCCCCCGGCCTCGAACCCCTGGGCTCACTGGCTCCTCTTTGATCAGCATCATACACTTATCCCTGTGTGGGGACAGAAACACAGCAGACGTATTTGTTTATACCAGTCCTACTGAATAAGGCTAGATACTGGATTTTGTTGCTTTGGAAGCCACTACAGGATAAAAGGTGACTTTGCTTTTGATCTTTGATCCTCACCTTGTCTCCTCTGTTTGCATTTGAATAGTGATGTTGCTGGGTTGTGACATTTCTGTAATGTCTGATATGATTGGTCCTCCTGTCATTGCACTATTGGAGCAAGAGGCAGTTTCTGTGGATGGCTGTGGAGAAGGAGCAGTAATAGAGTTTGATTAAAGGTTTGTGAAGCTCACAGCCTGACAGTCACTATGCAGTTCAAAATATCAAGGATAATCATACTGTCCCAATGCTAAATGGAAACTATCAATTCAGTACAACTAGCAAAAAGTAGTGTAATGGTGAAAGTTAGAGTGGGTTCTCACCGACTGGATATAGAAGGGCTCATGCAGGGGCTCCATCTGGTGGCTACGGCTGAACTTGGAGGCTGGGGGCGTGGTGGAGCCATCATCCAACATGAGGGGACTGGGAGGGCCAGGCATCACCATGAGGGGGAATATAGAGAAATGAAAAGTGAATAAATGGAAATACTCTCTTCTCTTGTGCAATGACATGCCTTGGAACTGACTGAGAGCCATAGAGAGCTGTGTCTGCTCATCCTTACTGGATGAGAGCCAATGATAAGGGAAAGTAACCGTAACCTCTATTGCAAGGGAGAGTGAAGCAAGCAGTGGTAGTTTTGAGAAACAAGATTAGCTTGTATAGAACACGTAGGCCTTAAAACACTGAATAACCCACTTGCTTTTCGACCACTGAAAAAAGTCAATACGGTATGTTAGTAATTACACTATGTAATTGACTTTTGTGATATTTTCTTTTATTCATCTTATACCAACCACTGCTGTTTCTATTTTGCCAAGGCTGTGTACACATAATGCCATATCTCTATCAATTGAATTTACTGCAACCAATACTAAGCACAAACAGCAGGGCACAATGACAGCATTAATTGTATTGTAGAACACAGCTATGCCACAGTGTTATGAATGTTATTGGAAAGTGTATAAACAGATATGAAAAATGTCCAGTTAACATAGAGTCAGTATTGACTGTAAATCTTTAGGTGTTATGGACATGACAGCTGTAATGAGGGAAAATATGAGTGTGGTATGTGACTGTGCCTTGTCCTTTGACCGATTTGTTCACACGGGTCACACAAGCTGACAGTGCATTTCTCATAGAGGGTCATGCGCCCTGGTTAAGTGGGGTGGTGTGGGTGTGAGAGGATGGTGGGGAGCTCAGAGCTCAGTAGGTCTGATTCAGCATTTAGCTCCATTCATCCCAACTGTGATTGTGCAGCGCGTCAGCTGACCACATCCAGCTGAGTTGGCCGTTCCCACTGCTGTGTTTGTGTTACTATTGTCGATTTGTTAGTATAGTGTGTTAATGAGTGTATGTACATACAGGTGTGTTTGTGTGTGTGTTTTTGAGTGCATGTATTGTTAATCTTAGCCTTTGTGTGTGTGTGTGCGTGTACGTGTGTGCGGGCACACACTACAAAGCGTGGAAGTATACTCACAGCTTTCTCTTCATTCCTACAGTGCTGGGTGTATTTGATTGCATCTGGCTGAAGAGGAACTGAATCAGCTATAATGGAGCAAAACACAGAGAATGATTCAGCACCAAAGTAGTCTCTCTAGACAGACGGGTTGCCTCCCACAATGTACCAATGTTCCGCGGACTGGGTTTCTGAGACAAGCACCAAAGTAACACACTTTGACTCTCTCTCTTCCTCTCTCTCTCTAATTCAAACACACACACAGGCTCTCACACACGCGCACACACACTGTATTGTCATGTTTGGTCAGAGGTTCTCACCTTGTTCATGACTTTCTGCTGCTGGGTGTGGTTCTGTCTCAGTGAGACCACCTCTCTCCACAGCACCTCATTCTGTCTGGAGGAGTAAGACAGACCACTGTGACATTCACCACTTTACTATCAACCCCCTCACTCACCACCCCGCATGTCCCAAATGTGTGTGATCTATGTGTGATTAAATGGTGTGACTGGGCGATGCTCTGATTTCAGCCCGTTCACCCTGATGTGTCCTATCTGAGGGCTCAGCCAGATGTCATCCACCTATTCCAGATCAGACAGAGACATGTGACAAGATCACCTGTACTGCTAGAGTACCTGACGCATGCACCTGACCAGCACATCTGACACTATTATAGGGTGCAACGGTCAGGTGAGCAGCTGAATGTTCTCTTCAACCAATGTAGACAATGGACCAAACCATTGGAACATACAATGAGGCCAGGGACAATGCATGGACTACTGAGGATGGACTATGAGTTGCTTTGACTCTGTTGCATATGGCTTAGTATGATTAGTAATACGTTTTCTCCCAGTTCAGTGCCTCAAACTACATTTCATAGCATTAAACCACTACAGTACTGATTATAGTAACTGTATTGATTTAGCATGTGTCATACATTGTCGATGTAGTTATGATTGATGCGGTGTATTAGCACACATTGTTCTTCCTACTTACTGTTTCATGTCTTGCATCTGACACTCCATGTTCTCTTGTTGACTGCGCAGCACCTGCACCTCATACAGAAGCTTACTCAAGTCCTCCTGTCGTACTTTAGTCTCTTCACTCTTCACGATTGAGACCTAAACACACAGACAAACACACACAGAGGTCTTACCATGTGTACTTTGTTGGTGTGTGTGTCTGTGTGTGTGTTTTATTTCCTAGGTTTCTGCCTCACCTTCCTCTTGATGTGCTCCAGCAGGTGTTCGTGGCCTTGCAGGAAGTAGAGGTGCTGGAACTCTGTGTCGTCTCTCTCTGGCTTCACCAGGCCACTCTGCTCTATGTTCACCACCTTCCTGAAGCCATCTGCACACCATTCCACAGTTAGCGGCACACAGCAACACACACACCTCCAGAGGCACAAACACTCAAATACACAAAGGAATGCATATCCTACCTACACATAAACAATACACAAGTCATTCCTACACAATTGTCTTCTAAATACTGCTAAATATCAGAGAGGGCTTTCTCTATTCTCTAGTGATGAGGAGAGGTACTCACACATGTTGAGCTGACGGACAAAGCTGGCCATGTTGTTATGTTTGAAGTACTTTGGCAGCACCTCCTTGGCAAACCTGCCCTGGTCAAAAACATGGAAGCTGGTTCCAGTCTGAGGGACAGACCAAAATAGGGGTTTGTGTTCAAGTTCTATTAACCACTGATTGGACATTGACTACCTCAATTCAACATTCAGGGCCAGTTTCCCAGACATAGATGAATGCTTTGTAGTCCAGGACTAGGGTGTCTGGAAAACCAGCCGTTAGTGTCAAAACCATATAAGGCTCAATCCTATAAATCAAGTGAAGGTTGATCAAGTAGGAGGTGTATTATTTGCTTTATAACAAGAAGTCCATACAAAATCTTTACTTTGCATATCCTAGTTTTCTTTTTGAAAAGACTAGCTGAATTCGAGCGGAAAGGGGAAGCTTAGCCACTTCCATTGTTCATTTCTTAGAATTCTAAGTATCCTAAAAGCTGAAATGAAAGTTGAGGGAAAATCAAATGTATCAGCAAGCTGTACCCAACCTCTTTGACAGTAAATCAATGACAACCTCTTTCACATTAAATCATTGACAAGCTTATGGACTGTTGTCACTACGTCATTGTCCAGTAATCAACCTGGGGTCAGCGAAAATATTTGTAGAAAATTCCCCCCAATGTCTTCATGAATATTGCTAGCAACGACAGAATAAATACATTTTCAATTACAAGCCTACAGTAGAAAAGAGGAGAATATCTTCTTTCTAACTTTCTAATGATAACAACTTTATTTCTTGACTTGGATATACATTTTTTAGCCAACCTATGGCTAATCTTTGTTTAACCAGCTAAACAGCTGCTACCAGTGAAAAGGTGTTACCTTTCTAGCTCAGTGTTGGGGAGTAGCCTCGTGAACTACATGTAGTTCAACTAGTAATTAAACTACTTGGTGGTAGTTGAAATAAATTCTAATCTTGGTAGTGTTTTAAATAGTTCATAATGTTTTTGCCATGTAGCGGTGTAGCTAATCCTGCGTTCACGTGCTCATCGGAAATTCCTATTTCCTAGTTGTGATGTTGGAAATGCAACTTTGTTTCATTCTGTGCTTTTTGGTCGGAAACAATTCTTCAACCAACCAATTTGGGTTGCCGGTTTGCCTTGGCGGGGGTCACTGTGCAAAAAAAGGTTGAAGAGCCCTGCAGTAGCACATTATTTTAGTGTTAAACAGGTTGGCCAAATTATTTAGATTATTTTTGTAATCGTTCATATTTCTGTCCCAATATGAGTCCAGTACGCAAAATCAGCTAATGAACATGATGAAATCATACTTAATTCTCGCAAAGATGGCTACTCACTTACATTTTGGGGACTCTGTAAACCAGATTGTGGAGTCTTCGGCATAACAGTAACACTAACAGGTACAAAGATAGAGATGTCGAGGGGTGCTTAGTGTGTGGTCTCACCACTCCTTCATAGACAATGCTGACATACTAGTCAGAATGTTTTATTACATTTTCCATACTTTTATAAAGGGAACAACACACAAAGGCATTTTCTAATTTCACTGATGAATGCAAGGCAGGCACGTTTTTTTTGTGTGTTAACCAATGGTTTAAATATATGACTTTCTTTGTTAACTCGGGTATAAATGGTCACCAATTAATTTAATGTTCAAACATAGAACTATCTTTGAGTAATAGACAAGTAGAATCTTCACTAAACCATTACTTATCTTCTCTATCTTGTAATTTCTATCAAACACATTAAATATATTCCACTGTATGAAAGACCTAAAGACCTCTAACTCTCTTTAACCAAGTTAAACAACCAGAAGTGTCAGTCCTTCAGGTACTCACAGCACTCCAGCAGATGAGGTGGTTGGTGTCCGGGTCCTCTACCAGGGTCCACAGTTTGGTGAGGAAGGCAGGCACATTACTGGCATAACCTCCATCCACACCAACAGTGCCAAGAGATTCCTGCATGGCTGAGCTTCAGTTGGATCAAGGAGTTGTTATTAAGAATGTGTATGAGAGTGTGTGTGTACGTGCACAGGTCCTACTCCATCTCTGAGCTGCTTTGCTGCTGACTCTCAATCTCTCTCTCTCTCTCTGGACCACTCATTCGGCCATATCAGGCCCTGTCATCCCTACAGGCTATCGTCAGCACAAACCTGCCCCTGCAGCATCACCATAGCCCTCCAACACAACAAAAGACCCCACTGGGGAACAATACAGGCCATCACAAAGCCTAAAATAATACCACACTGTCATGCCAAACAGCACAATTCAGCACAGGAGCGCTGGTGAATACGTGTGTGTGTGTGTCCAGATATAAACACTCCTATAAGAACAACTTTTCAGGATCAGGGCCAAGAGAAGGAGAGTCGTTGTCTTGAAGACCGCACATTCATCACAATTCATAAAGGCCATGATACACTGACCAATACTCACAGACTCCTCAATTACTCATCTTCATAGCTCAGGGACAAACACATAAATATCATATAACATGTAACCCTTACAAAGAGTACATAGAACAGTATGTGGTTTGTACGAGTTTTGTATCAATGACCACTGGTTTTGTGTCACAAAGATTATTGTTTTCTGAGAAAATTGTTTGTTTTGTTGTCTGAGTGTCATTGAAAAATCTGATGAGTTTAAACTTCAAATCCTGGTCAGAAATATAAATGAGTTCCTATTTGTGACCATGTTATTTTAATTATTGTTTGCATCCCTGGAGAATGCTCATTTTATGTATCTTGATCTGTGGTTAGTCACATGACAAAATAGACAGAACAATATAAACATCACCCGGACAGCTGATGAAACCGTGGGTTTGCACAACCGAATAATTTCTGTAGAGATTGTCAAAAACCGTCTCCGGGAAGCTCATCTGCGCGCTCGTCATCCTCACAAGGGTCTTGACCTGACTGCAGTTCGGCGTCGTAACCGACTTCAGTGGGCAAATGCACACCTTCAATGGCCACCTTCAATGAATCACGGTTTCAACTGTATCGGGCAGATGGCAGACAGCATGTATGGCGTCATGTGGGCGAGCGGTTTGCTGATGTCAACGTTGTGAACAGAGTGCCCATGGTGGCGGTGGGGTTATGGTATGGACAGGCATAAGCTGCAGACAACAAACACAATTGCATTTTATTGATGGCAATTTGAATGCACAGAGATACCGTGACGAGATCCTGAGGCCCATTGTTTTGGCCATCCATCCGCCGCAATAACCATGTTTCAGCATGATAATGCACGGCCCCATGTCGCAAGGATCTGTACACAATTCCTGGAAGCTGACAATGTCCCAGTTCTTCCATGGCCTGCATACTCACCAGACATGTCACCTATTGACCATGTTTGGGATGCTCTGGATCGACGTGTACAACAGCGTGTTCCAGTTCCCGCCAATATCCAACAACTTCGCACAGCCATTGAAGAGGAGTGGGACAACATTCCACAGGCCACAATTAACAGCCTGATCAACTTTTTGCGAAGGAGATGTGTCGCGCTGCATGAGGCAAATGGTGGTCACACTAGATACAAACTGCTTTACTGCTCCACTTCCCTACCTTTTTTTAAAGGTATCTGTGATGAACAGATGCATATCTGTATTCCCAGTAATGTGAAATCCATAGATTAAGGCCTAATGAATTCGTTTCAATTGATTGATTTCCTTACATGTACTGTAACTCAGTAAAATCTTTGAAATTGTTGCAAGTTGCGTTTATACTTTTGTTCAGTGTAGTTAAGTTCCTTAGGTGCTAAACATTTGTAAACATCTTTTTTTAACATGAAAACAAATAATGAAATACAAATAAAATCAAGCCTAGAATTGGGAAAACACAAGACATGATTAAACAAAACAGAAGGCAAATGCAAAAAGAAACACCAAAGTGCAAAACATAAAATCAAATCAGATTTTATTGGTCCATACACATATACATGAATGCAAAATAGTGACATGAAAAAATATAACTTATATTTAAGGCTGACCTATAGGCTACCTTTCAAACTAGCAGCAACCTTTGTACAGCACTTGCCCACTTCCTCTGAAACTAGACATCAGAGTTCAATGAGTAATGAATAATCACTCACTCAGTACTCTTTTTCCATCTCACATAAGGGATATTTAACTTTGTTCTGGCCTACAACGTTAAAATAATGGACTTTGCATTTTGATTAGTCTTTTAATGTATTGTGCCGCCATCTAGTGTTTAGATTTATGGACACCAAAATCACATACTACGGATGGCCAGTTTATAGTCACTGCACATAGAACAGGTCACCACTGTAATAACAAGGCATCCCATATCCTTTTTCATTTGAATGTGATCTTCCAGGTGGACCAACAGGATGTCTCCAACAGCTAGCCAGATTCAGAGGCTTCATGTAGGCAGGCCAAAAATGCCCTCTCCGCCCTGCAAGGATAAAACATGAGGAGCGCTGGTACATAATTTAAGCAACAGTAAGTGTAATATCCCAAAACAACATTTATCTTAAGATTTCTGAAAAACAGAGAATAGTTGAGATAGCCCTACTTGTCCTGATAATTTATTTATCCAAAATAAAACATTTAGGCTGAGAGAGACTACAAAGCTGTAACAATTTGTCCTTTTGTCTAAATGTGAAGCAGGAAATCACTTGCATTTGCATTTAGACGCATTTTACCCGCCATGTGCCTGGGAGAGATCTGGCTGAAATACCTGTAACCGGCTCCACGAGGGGGCTAAAGGGGGCTTACTTACAGTTTTAGATTTATGCCCCAATATAAAATTAGCAAAAAAGTTCAAATGATTGAGTGACAGGTTGGCTCCCAAAAAATATGTATCTCTGCTGCACTGTCAGCACAATGGACAGAGCGCGCAGCGTGTGTGTACGGGGAAAGCAACTGGGGCGGTTAGGTATGACTCCTTTGGGTTTCCATAAAAAACGGGAAAAAACCCTTGTCATCTCTGTGGTAGGTTAAGTGAGTAGCGTGATAGGCCTCTCTGCCTGTAATATTTGATTTTGATTTATAAGTTTACCAGTCAGGCCCTGGTGAGGACGTCGTGTTGGAGGCCGAACTGTTGCCTTACTGCTCCTCTGTTATTCCTATGGGGGGAGCTCTACAGGAGTATCTGTCCTATGATTGGGTGTGTGAGGTTTTCATCCTGACTGACACTGAATTGATTATGACCGAGCTCTTTCCGGAGCCTAGAGAGGAGAAGGAGACCTCTGACCCTTTCCCTGGGCTTGGAGAGAACATTTCTGCACCGCAAAATGTTCCTGGGTGTGGCACAAGTTGTGTCACTGCTGGGGGTCTGGAGACAACCCAAGTGTCCACTGTGCATCATTTGAGAGATAATGCTCCCTTACCTGATTTAACAAAGGCCCATCTGGGAAGTTTGTGCCCCCGCATCACCAAAAGATTAGTGGACAGTGTTTAGGGCCTGGGCAAAGTGTTCATCAGCCTCGGGGCAACTGCATGTGTCCGGTTTCTCCGTCATGTTTAATGTTGTGTGAAGGCTGCACTTTAGCATGCATAGATATACCTGCCCTGCGCATCAAGAATAGGTGTGGCCAAATGTATTTAAGTGCCCATTTGGGGATGTTGTAGTCAGTGAACTTTTGGGTAACTCAAGGGGTGGCTGTATCTGAGCCTGGCAGACCCCACCTGCGCTTTAATGGTTAAGACAGGTTTTGCCTGATGAGAGGCTTTTTTCTTTGGAATGCTTTGGAATGCTGACGTCAGAACTTTGTATATGTACAGTTGAAGTCGGAAGTGTACATACACTTAGGTTGGAGTCATTAAAACTCGTTTTTCAACCACTCCACAAATATCTTATTATTATTATTTTTTTTTTTATTATTAACAAACTATAGTTTTAGCAAGTCGGTTAGGACATCTACTTTATACATGACACAAGTAATTTTTCCAACAATTGTTTACAGACAGATTATTTCACTTATAATTCACTGTATCACAATTCCAATGGGTCAGAAGTTTACACACGCTAAGTTGACTGTGCCTTTAAACAGCTTGGAAAATTCCAGAAAATGATGTCATGGCTTTAGAAGCTTCTGATAGGCTAACTGACATCATTTGAGTCAATTGGAGGTGTACCTGTGGATGTATTTCAAGGCCTACCTTCAAACTCAGTGCCTCTTTGCTTGACATCATGGGAAAATCAAAAGAAATCATCCAAGACCTCAGGAAAAAAACTGTTGACCTCCACAAGTCTGGTTCATCCTTGGGAGCAATTTCCAAATGCCTGAAGGTACTACGTTCATCTGTACAAACAATAGTATGCAAGTATAAACACCATGGGACCACGCAGCCGTCATACTGCTGAGGAAGGAGACGCGTTCTGTCTCCTAGAGATGAACGTACTTTGGTGCAAATCAATCCCAGAACAACAGCAAAGGACCTTGTGAAGATGCTGGAGGAAACAGGTACAAAAGTATCTATATCCACAGTAAAACGAGTCCTATATCGACATAACCTGAAAGGCCGCTCAGCAAGGAAGAAGCCACTGCTCCAAAACCGCCATAAAAAAGCCAGACTACGGTTTGCACATGGGGACAAAGATCGTACTTTTTGGAGAAGTCCTCTGGTCTGATGAAACAAAATTAGAACTGTTTGGCCATAATGACCATCGTTATGTTTGGAGGAAAAAGGGGGCGGCTCACAAGCCGAAGAACACCATCCCAACCGTGAAGCACGGGGATGGCAGCATCATGCTGTGGGGGTGCTTTGCTGCAGGAGGGATTGGTACACTTCACAAAATAGATGGCATCATGAGGAAGGAAAATTATGTGGATACATCTCAAGACATCAGTCAGGAAGTTAAAGCTTGGTCGCAAATGGGTCTTCCAAAGTTGTGGCAAAATGGCTTAAGGACAACAAAGTCAAGGTATTGGAGTGGCCATCACAAAGCCTTGACCTCAATGCTATAGAACATTTGTGGGCAGAACTGAAAAGGCGTGTGTGAGCAAGGAGGCCTACAAACCTGACTCAGTTACACCAGCTCTGTCAGGAGGAATGGGCCAAAATTCACCCAACTTATTGTGGGAAGCTTGTGGAAGGCTACCCGAAACGTTTGACCCAAGTTAAACAATTTCAAGGCATTGCTACCAAATACTATTTGAGTGTATGTAAACTTCTGACCCACTGTGAATGTGATGAAAGAAATAAAAGCTGAAATAAATCATTCTCTCTACTATTATTCTGACATTTCACATTCTTAAAATAAAGTAGTGATCCTAACTGACCTAAGACAGGGAATTTTTACTAGGATTAAATGTCAGGAATTGTGAAAAACTGAGTTTAAATGTATTTGGCTAAGGTGTTGTGATGCGTGTGATAGAAGGAGTCAGGCGCAGTAGAGTAATATGCATCCAAAAAGTTTATTCCGTCGATAAACAGTTGCGCAAGCATGCGACAACAAAACTCAGGCACAGGGGAAATATCTACGTCATTCGTCATTTTTTTTTTGCAGACGCTCTTATCCAGAGCGACTTACAGTTAGTGCATACATTATTTATTTTTTAAAACTGGCCCCCCGTGGGAATCGAACCCACAACCCTGGCGTTGCAAACACCATGCTCTACCAACTGAGCTACCTCCCTGCCGGCCATTCCCTCCCCTACCCTGGACGACGCTGGGCCAATTGTGCGCCGCCCCATTGGTCTCCCGGTTGCGGCCGGCTACAGCAAAGCCTGGATTCAAACCAGGATCTCTAGTGGCAGAGCTAGCACTGCGATGCATTGCCTTAGACCACTGCGCCACTCGGGAGGTCAACAACAAGGTAAGGGTAGCTCAACCGAGCTACACACAGCTCACTACAAACAATCACCCACACAGACAAGGAAGCAGAGGGATCCCTTATACAATGACTAATTGGGAATAAGGACCAGGTGTGTGTGATTAATTAGACAAGACTAGTGGAGTGATGATAAATGGATCGGCAGCAGCTAGTAACGACGAACGCCGAAACCTGCCCGAACAAGGAGGGGAGGCAGCCTCGGCGGAAGTCGTGACAGGTGTATGGAAACTTCGGACTGACAACTGTATATACAGTACCAGTCAAAAGTTTGGACACACCTACTCATTTCTTTTATTTTTTATTTATTTTACCTTTATTTAACTAGGCAAGTCAGTTAAGATCAAATTCTTATTTACAATGACGGCCTACACCGGCCAAACCTTTTCTACATGATTCCATGTGTTATTTCAGAGTTTTGATGTCTTCACTATTATTCTACAATGTAGAAAATAGTAAAAATAAAGAAAAACCCTTTAATGGGCTCCGGAGTGGGGCAGCGGTCTAAGGCACTGCATCTCACTGCTTGAGGCGTCACTACAGACCCCCTGGTTCAATTCCAGGCTGTATCACAACCGGCCGTGATTGGGAGTCCCATAGGGCGGTGCTTAGTGGGACTATTATTTGTTTTTCAACAGGACAATGACCCAAAACACACCTCCAGGCTGTGTAAGGGCTATTTGACCAAGTAGGAGAGTGATGGAGTGCTGCATCAGATGACCAGGCCTTCAGAATCACCTGACCTTAACCCAATTGAGATGGTTTAGGATGAGTTGGACCACAGAGTGAAGGAAAAGCAGCCAACAAGTGCTCAGCATTTGCAACAGCTCCCACAATCTTCTTATTATCAATTTCTTTCAACCAATCATCAGTCATATGTGTCAGTGCATGTTGAGTGCCCTTCCCTATAAGCATGCTGAAAGTCTGTTGTTAATTTGTTTACAGAGAAATAGCATTGTATTTGGTCAAACACCATTTTTTCCAACAGTTTGCTAAGAGCTGGCAGCAAGCTTATAGGTCTGCTGTTAGAACCAGTAAAGGTCACTTTACCATGTGTTTTTTCATAGTTTTGATGTCTTCACTATTATTCTACGATGTAGAAAATAGTAAAAATAAAGAAAAACCCTGGAATGAGTAGGTGTGTCCAAACTCTTGACTGGTACTGTATATATAATCAGTGGAGGCTGCTGAGGAGAGAATGGCTCATAATAAAGGCTGGAACGGAGCAATTGGAATGGCATCAAACACATGGAAACCATGTGTTTGATGTATTTGATACCATTCCACCTATTCCGCTCCAGCCGCTACCATGAGCCCATCCTCCCCAATTAAGGTGTCACCAACCTCCTGTGCAGTGGCGATTTTAGCAAAGCCACTACACAACACAACACAACACTAAACAATACATTAATTGGACTCTAACGGAGACAAACGCTGCCCACAAACTGTTAGGGCCTACATAAAGCTGTCCCAACAGCAGAGTCAACTTACCACTGTTACACCTGGCTATCAGCGGAGCCTTGTCTGGCAGCGAAACAGCTCCTTCAGCCTAATTTACTGCCTTTAAAAAAACATAGCTGATATGGCTGACTTGCTTGAACAAATGTGGTTTCTACTGACAATTGAGATGTACAAACTATGGCATAAGGGGATGACGAGCGGCTAAGAGGCAATCCGTAATTTCAATTAAGACATTAATGAGCGAGCTAGGACGGATGTAGTCAATTTAACTATTTGTTCAGCACTTTTGAAATGTACAGCGACAGAATTCAGAACATAGGCCGTTCTTACAGTATTCTCCCTGTACACCAAGTCAGAACCGTAGGATAAATAAAGGGGGCATATAAGCAGACAATGAAAGCTCTTACAATATTCGATGATGACATTTCTCTAAAATAGGCTATAGGCTACATGTGCACCACCAAGTCAGAACAGTGGGCTAAATTATGAGGGGAAAAGGGACCAAATTATTAGGTTGAGGGCGGCACATGGGCTACTATCAGCTTACTACACAACATACACTTAGTATTACTTTCTTAGCTACAGTATACATATCTCACTGGCATATTACATCATTTATGCAGCAGCATACAATACATTTGACTCACCTTGCTGTGCTCACTTGAACAGGAAGGTGGCACAACGGTCCTTCGTGGGCAAATTTTTTCATCAAACTTAGTCATCAAACAAAATATTGGTTCCAACCTGATGATTAGATATGATTATGATTATAACATTTTTTACTCAGAACATGCTATACTCCTATACTGTCTATTGCTGTGTGAAGGAAGTTAATCTGCATTGAGTTGTGTCCAGACACTTTGTGCATGGTTTACATCAGGGGTGGGAAGAGTACTGAAACATAATGAATGAGGCCAATGCATTGACATGCTTTTCAATGTCTTGTTCTTTCCCAGGTGGAGGATTTGTTTGGATTTCTCTTATCTCATTACTCCCTAAACACACACAGTAAGTACTTCTTTACACCAGGGGAAGGTTGAAGGTCACACCATGGTCAAGTCTAGCGGGAGCATTAGAGGATGTATGATAAGCTGACTTGCAAAGCCAAATCCTGTTTGCTCTGTACAGTTTGGATTTACACCTGTCATGTTTCTAAAGGCTTATTACACTGTTATATCAGACATATCTGTTCCACCTAATTGAATCCAATGATATCCATCTTTCTGTATTGTTCACTAAATCTATGGCAGGCAGTCACTTACCATTGGTTATGCAATCCTGGACTTGTCAACCGCCAGGAAGTACTAAAATAAGATGAAGGATTAAAACACTCATCTGTGGTTGCCAGTGCAGCCTCTGGGTCATGATCTAGTAATTCATCAAGTTAAAAGCCTCATGTAAGCTGCTAACATGGTGTCCCCCAGCAGCAATACCCAGTGAAGTGCATCACCATTTACATAGCATTATGCTCATGCTAATCCCAAGAAACACATAATCCATGACCTATGTCTTGTTCAGCCAGTGGATTTATTTGTATATGTATTAAACGTGTATTTTGCAAAACAGTAAATCAATTGTAAATGTTTGTGTTTTTCTTTTTTCAGAAATATGTATGGAGGAAAATACATCATTCCTAAATGGAGAATAGAGGTATGGAGACAGACACGGGAGAGTGGGAGGGGATGGATAATCAAAGATGAAGGGAAAGGGCAATAGGAACCCCATGGTAAATAATGAAGAAGGTCATGAAAAACGAGATGACAGGTTTTTAGACATTTCTGCACAAAAGAAACAAAACCCCCCAGGAAATATCACGTTTACATAAGTATTTAGACTCTTTACTCAGTACTTTGTTGAAGCACCTTTGGCAGCGATTACAGCCTCGAGTCTTCTTGGTTATGACGCTACAAACTTGGCACACCTGCATTTGGGATTCTTCTCTGCAGATCCTCTCAAGCTCTGTCAGGTTAGATGGGGAGCTGCACAGCTATTTTCTGGTCTCTCCAGAGATGTTCGATCGGGTTCAATTCCGGGCTCTGGTTGGGCCACTCAAGGACATTCAGAGACTTATCCCAAAGCCTCTCCTGCATTATCTTGGTTGTGTGCTTAGGGTCGTTATCCTGTTGGAAGGTGAACCTTCGCCCCAGTCTGAGGTCCTGAGCACTCTGGAGCAGGTTTTCATCAAGGATCTCTCTGTGCTTTGCTCCGTTCATCTTTCCCTCGATCCTGACTAGTCTCCCAATCCCTGCCGCTGAAAAATATCCCCACAGCATGATGCTGCCACCACCATGCTTCACCGTATGTATGGTGCCAGGTTTCCTCCAGATGTGACGCTTGGCATTCAGGCCAAAGAGTTCAATCTTCGTTTCATCTGACCAGAGAATCTTGTTTCTCATGGTCTGAGAGTCCTTTAGATGCCTTTTGGCAAACTCCAAGCGGGCTGTCATGTGCCTTTTACTGAGGAGTGGCTTCCATCTGGCCACTCTACCATAAAGGCCTGCTTGGTATAGTGCTGCAGAGATGGTTGTCCTTCTGGAAGTTTCTTCCATCACCACAGAGGAACTCTGGAGCTCTCTCAGAGTAACCATCGGGTTCTTGGTCACCTCCCTAACCAAGGCCCTTCTCCTCCGATTTCTCAGTTTGGCTGGGTGGCCAGCTCTATGAAGAGACCTAACAGCGCCGGAAGAAGATGGCTGCCGTTTTACAGCCCTCTAACCAATTGTACTATTATGTGTGTTTTTCCGCGTTATTTGTAATTTATTTTGTACATAATGTTTCTGCCATCGTCTCTTATAACCAAAGAGAGCTTCTGGATATCAGGACAGCGATTACTCACCTCGCGTTGGACGAAGACTTTTTCTTCAACGAGGCGTTCGCGAAGGATATTCTACAGACACCCGACAAGGCCCAGATCCCCGTCATTCGCGTGAGGAAGAGACGGAGATATCGTGGACGCAGATCCGGGTGCCTTGTAAGGATCCGACGGCGAACGAGTAAACTGCCTCTCCCATCAATCCTATTAGCCAACGTTCAAGCTTTTGAGAATAAAATGGACGATTTAAGATTACGGTTATCCTACCAACGGGACATTAAAAACTGTAATATCTTATGTTTCACGGAGTCGTGGCTGAACGACAACAATGACAACATTCAGCTAGCAGGCTATACGCTACATCGGCAGGACAGAACGGCAGACTCTGGTAAGACAAGGGGCGGCGGTCTGTGTATATTTGTAAACAACAGCTGGTGCACAAAATCAAATACTAAGGAAGTCTCGAGGTTTTGCTCGCCTGAGGTAGAGTATCTTATGATAAGCTGTAGACCACACTATTTACCAAGAGAGTTTTCATCTATATTTTTCATAGCTGTCTATTTACCACCACAAACCAATGCTGGCATTAAGATTGCACTGAATGAGTTGTACAAGGCCATTAATCAACAGGAAAACGCTCATCCAGATGCAGCGCTCCTAGTAGCCGGGGACTTTAATGCAGGGAAACTTAAATCCGTTCTACCTCATTTCTACCAGCATGTTAAATGTGCAACCAGAGGGGAAAAAACTCTAGACCACCTTTACTCCACACACAGAGACGCATACAAAGCTCTCCCTCGCCCTCCATTTGGCAAATCTGACCATAACTCTATCCTCCTGATTCCTGCTTATAAGCAAAAACTGAAGCAGGAAGCACCAGTGATTCGGCTAATAAAAAAGTGGTCAGATGACGCAGATGCTAAGCTACAGGACTGTTTTGCTAGCACAGACTGGAACATGTTCCGGGATTCTTCAGACAGCATTGAGGAGTACACCACATCAGTCACTGGCTTCATCAATAAGTGCATCGATGATGTCGTCCCCCACAGTGACCGTACGTACATACCCCAACCAGAAGCCATGGATTACAGGAAACATCCGCACTGAGCTAAAGGGTAGAGCTGCCGCTTTCAAGGAACGGGACTCTAACCCGGACGCTTATAAGAAATCCCGCTATGACCTCCGACGAACCATCAAACAGGCAAAGAGTCAATACAGGTCTAAGATTGAATCATACTACACTGGCTCTGACGCTCGTCGGATGTGGCAGGGCTTGAAAACTATTACAGACTACAAAGGGAAGCACAGCCGCGAGCTGCCCAGTGACACAAGCCTACCAGACGAGGCTAAACCACTTCTATGCTCGCTTCGAGGCAAGCAACACTGAAGCATGCATGAGAGCACCAGCTGTTCCGGACGACTATGTGATCACGCTCTCCGTAGCCGATGTGAGTAAGACTTTTAAGCAGGTCAACATTCACAAGGCCGCAGGGCCAGACGGATTACCAGGACGTGTACTCCGAGCATGTGCTGACCAACTGGCAAGTGTCTTCACTGACATTTTTCAACATGTCCCTGACTGAGTCTGTAATACCAACATGTTTCAAGCAGACCACCATAGTCCCCGTGCCCAAGAACTCTAAGATAACCTGCCTAAATGACTACCGACCCGTAGCACTGACGTCTGTAGCCATGAAGTGCTTTGAAAGACTGGTCATGGCTCACATCAACAGCATAATCCCAGAAACCCTAGACCCACTCCAATTTGCATACCGCCCCAACAGATCCACAGATGATGCAATCTCTATCGCACTCCACACTGCCCTTTCCCACCTGGACAAGAGGAACACCTACGTGAGAATGCTATTCATTGACTACAGCTCAGCATTCAACACCATAGTGCCCTCTAAGCTCATCACTAAGCTAAGGATCCTGGGACTAAACACCTCCCTCTGCAACTGGATCCTGGACTTCCTGACGGGCCGCCCCCAGGTGGTAAGGGTAGGTAACAACACATCTGCCACACTGATCCTCAACACGGGGGCCCCTCAGGGGTGCGTGCTCAGTCCCCCTCCTGTACTCTCTGTTCACCCATGACTGCATGGCCAGGCACGACTCCAACACCATCATTAAGTTTGCCGACGACACAACAGTGGTAGGCCTGATCACCGACAACGATGAGACAGCCTATAGGGAGGAGGTCAGAGATCTGGCCGTGTGGTGCCAGGACAACAACCTCTCCCTCAACGTGACCAAGACAAAGGAGCTGATCGTGGACTACAGGAAAAAAAAGAGGACTGAGCACGCCCCCATTCTCATCGACGGGGCTGTAGTGGAACAGGTTGAGAGCTTCAAGTTCCTTGGTGTCCACATCACCAACGAACTATCATGGTCCAAACACACCAAGACAGTCGTGAAGAGGGCACGACAAAGCCTATTCCCCCTCAGGAGACTAAAAAGATTTGGCATGGGTCCTCAGATCCTCAAAAAATTCTACAGCTGCACCATCGAGAGCATCCTGACTGGTTGCATCACCGCCTGGTATGGCAACTGCTTGGCCTCTGACCGCAAGGCACTACAGAGGGTAGTGCGTACGGCCCAGTACATCACTGGGGCAAAGCTCCCTGCCATCCAGGACCTCTATACCAGGCGGTGTCAGAGGAAGGCCCTCAAAATTGTCAAAGACTCCAGCCACCCTAGTCATAGACTGTTCTCTCTGCTACCGCACGGCCAAGCGGTACCGGAGTGCCAAGTCTAGGTCCAAAAGACTTCTCAACAGCTTCTACCCCCAAGCCATAAGACTCCTGAACAGCTAATCATGGCTACCCGGACTATTTGCACTGCCCCCCCCACCCCATCCTTTTTACGCTGCTGCTACTCTGTTAAGTATTTATGCATAGTCACTTTAACTCTACCCACATGTACATATTACCTCAACTACCTCAACTAGCCGGTGCCCCCGCACATTGACTATGCAACGGTACCCCCCTGTATATATAGCCTCCCTACTGTCACTTTATTTTACTGTATATATAGCCTCCCTACTGTCACTTTATTTTACTTCTGCTCTTTTTTTCTCAACACTTTTTTGTTGTTGTTTTATTCTTACTTTTTTGTTTAAAATAAATGCACTGTTGGTTAAGGGCTGTAAGTAAGCATTTCACTGTAATGTCTGCACCTGTTGTATTCGGCGCATGTGACCAATACAATTTGATTTGATTTGATTTGATTTGGTGATTCCAAACTTCTTCCATTTAAGAATGATGGAGGCCACTGTGTTCTTGGGGACCTTCAGTGCTGCAGAAATGTTTTGGTACCCTTCCCCAGAGCTATGCCTCGCCGCAATCTTGTCTTGGCGCTCTACGGATAATTCCTTCGACCTCATGGCTTTGTTTTTTCACTGACATGCACTGTCAACTGTGGGATCTTATATAGACAGGTGTGTGCCTTTCCAAATAATGTCCAATCAATTGAATTTACCACAGGTGGACTCTAATCAAGTTGTAGAAACATCTCAAGGATGATCAATGGAAACAGGATGCACTTGAGTTACATTTCGAGTCTCATAGCAAAGGGTCTGAATACTTATGTAAATAAGGTATTTCTGGTTTTTATTTTAAATAAATTAGCAAACATTTTTTAAAAACTTTTCACTTTGTCATTATGGGGTATTTTGTGTAGATTGATGAGGAAAAGTTTCATCCATTTTAGAATAAGGCTGTAACGTAACAAAATGTGGAAAAAGGGAAGGGGTCTGAATACTTTCAGAGGGTGAGGATGAGACGGAAAAGAGAACTTCTGCCTAAAATATTTAGCTTCCTCTTTTAAAATATAATTCTGAGAATCATAGATGACTCTGTCTTTAGTAACGAGTTTCTGCAAATTATTTTTGGTAGTGTCAGGGTTGAGTGTAGATGTGGTGTGGAATCATGCGCAGGACACACAGAGGCTTCGTACTGACGTCTTTAGTGAAGACAAAAGAACAAGCCAAACACGGCAACAGGCAACCAGGCAGGCAAGCGAACTTTACGCAACTCGGTAAAGTGCAAAAACAAAGGCGCACAAAGTGCGGAACTCTCTCTAAACAAAAATACAGAGAGAACATAAACGAACTAGCACACAACGTGACAACGAACAATTACACACAACACATGACAAAACTCAAGAGAACTATATAGGACGCATAATGAACACTAACAAGGAACAGGTGTAACAAAACAGACAAAACCAATCAAACATCGAAACATAGAACGGTGGCAGCTAATAGTCCGGAGACGACGACCGCCGAAGCCTGCCCGAACAAGGAGAAGGAGCAGCCTCGGCCGAAACCGTGACAGTACCCCCCCCTTGACGCGCGGCTCCAGCCGTGCGCCGACCCCGGCCTCGGGGACGACCAGGAAGACGCGGAGCAGGGCGCGTGGGATGACCACGATGGAACTCGGTCAGAAGAGACGGGTCTAGGATGTCCCTCCTCGGCACCCAGCACCGCTCCTCCGGGCCGTACCCCTCCCACTCCACGAGATATTGGAGACCCCCAATCCAGCATCTCGAATCTAGGATGGACTGAACAGTGTACGCCGGAGCCCCCTCGAAGTCTAGCGGGGGCGGAGGAGTCTCTTCTATATCATAGTCCTGGAGTGGACCAGCTACCACCGGCCTGAGGAGAGACACATGGAACGAGGGGTTAATATTCTTGTAATCAATTGGCAGTTGTAACCTGTAACACACCTCGTTCAATCTCCTCAGGACCTTAAAAGGCCCCACAAACCGCCGACCCAGCTTCCGGCAGGGCAGGCGGAGGGGCAGGTTTCTGGTCGAGACCCAGACTCGATCTCCAGGTGCGTACACTGGCCCCTCACTGCGGTGGAGATCGGCGCTCGTCTTATGTCGACGGATGGCTCGCTGCAGATGGATGTGTGCAGCGTTCTACGTCTCCTCCGAGCGCCGCACCCACTCATCCACCGCAGGGGCCTCGATCTGGCTCTGATGCCAAGGTGCCAGAGCCGGCTGGTACCCTAACACACACTGGAAAGGGGTTAGTTTAGTGGAGGAGTGGCGGAGAGAGTTATGTGCCATCTCGGCCCAGGGAACATACCTCGCCCACTCCTCCGGCCGGCCCTGGCAATACGACCTCAGAAACCTACCCACATCCTGGTTGACACGTTCGACCTGCCCATTACTCTCCGGGTGGTAACCCGAGGTAAGGCTCACCGAAACCCCCAAACGCTCCATAAACGCTCTCCAGACTCTGGAGGTAAACTGGGGGCCTCGATCAGACACTATATCCTCGGGTACCCCGTAATGCCGGAAGACGTGGGTGAATAGAGCCTCAGCGGTCTGTAGGGCAGTAGGAAGACCCGGCATGGGAAGGAGACGACAGGCCTTCGAGAACCGATCCACAACGACCAGGATGGTGGTATTCCCCTGTGAGGGGGAAGGTCTGTAACAAAATCCACCGAGAGGTGAGACCAGGGTCGTTGTGGAACGGGCAGGGGTTGTAACTTACCCCTGGGCAAGTGTCTGGGCGCCTTACACTGGGCACACACCGAGCAGGAGGAGACATAAATCCTCACATCCCTGGCTAACGTTGGCCACCAGTACTTTGTGCTAAGGCAGTGCACAGTCCGGCCAATACCTGGATGCCCAGAGGAGGGTGACGTGTGAGCCCAATAAATGAGTCGATCCCGGACCTCGAGCGGGACGTACGTCCGACCCACCGGACACTGTGGAGGGCTAGGGTCGGTGCGTAACGCCCGCTCGATCTCCGTATCGACCTCCCACACCACCGGTGCCACCAGACAAGACTTAGGTAGTATGGGAGTGGGCTCAACGGACCTCTCCTCCGTGTCATACCGCCGAGACAGGGCGTCTGCCTTCCCGTTCTGGGACCCAGGGATGTAAGTGATCTTAAACACGAACCGGGCTAGAAACATAGTCCACCGAGCCTGGCGAGGATTTAGTCTCCTAGCTGCCCGAATGTATTCCAGGTTACGGTGGTCAGTCAGAATGAGAAAAGGGTGTTGAGCCCCCTCAAGCCAATGCCTCCACACCTTTAGGGCTTGTACCACGGCTAACAGCTCCCTGTCCCCTACGTCATAATTACGCTCCGCCGGACTGAGCTTTTTCAAATAAAAAGCACAGGGGCGGAATTTAGGTGGTGTGCCGGACCGTTGCGAGAGAACGGCCCCGATACCGGCTTCTGACGCGTCCACCTCCACTTGGAATGGTAAAGCGGGATCCGGGTGCGCCAGCACCGGAGCCGAAGTAAACAGGTCCTTCAGTCTCCCAAAAGCCCTGTTCGCCTCAGCTGACCACCGCAAGCGCACCGGACCCCCCTTCAGAAGGGACGTTATGGGAGCTGCCACCTGTCCAAAACCCCGGATAAACCTCCGGTAGTAATTCACAAAACCCAAGAACTGCTGCACCTCTTTAACCGTGGTTGGGGTTTGCCAATTACGCACGGCTGACACACGGTCAACCTCCATCTTCACCCCTGACGCAGACAACTGATAACCCAAAAAGGAGACCGACTCCTGGAAGAACAGACATTTCTCTGCCTTGACATACAGGTCATGCTCCAACAGCCTCCTCAACACTCGGCGCACCAGGGCTACATGCTCGGCTCGGGTAGAACTGTACACCAGAATATCGTCTATGTACACAACTACTCCCTGCCCCTGCATGTCCCGGAAAATCTCATCCACAAATGATTGGAAGACTGATGGAGCATTCATTAACCCGTATGGCATGACGAGATACTCGTAATGACCCGAGGTAGTACTAAATGCTGTCTTCCATTCATCGCCCTCTCTAATGCGCACCAAGTTGTATGCGCTCCTGAGGTCCAATTTTGTGAAGAACCGTGCCCCGTGTAATGACTCCGTCATAGTCGCAATCAGAGGGAGTGGATAACTATATTTCACAGTAATCTGATTGAGACCGCGGTAATCAATACACGGGCGCAAACCTCCATCCTTTTTCTTCACAAAAAAGAAGCTTGAGGACGCAGGGGAAGTGGAGGGCCGTATGTATCCCTGTCTTAGAGACTCGGCAATGTATGTCTCCATCGCCCTCTTCTCCTCTTGTGACAAAGGATACACATGGCTCCGCGGGAGCGCAGCTCCTGCCTGGAGGTCTATCGCACAATCCTCCTGTCTATGAGGCGGCAATCGCGCCGCCCTCGCCTTGCTAAACACGAGTGCCAAATCCTCGTACTCGGGGGGAACGTGCATTGCGGCATTTGGTTTGGACTCTCCACCGAGGTCGCCCCTACGGAAACACCCAGACATAGCCCCACACACTGGGCAGACCAACCCTTAAGAGCCCTCTCTCGCCACGAAATAGTAGGATCATGAGTAATCAACCAGGGAAGCCCCAGCACCACCGGATACGCAGGAGAGTCGATCAGATAGAGCTGAATCGTCTCCTCATGACCCCCCTGCGTCCTCATCCTAAGTGGCACTGTGACCTCCCTAATCAACCCGGATCCTAACGGATGGCTATCTAGGGCATGTACAGGGAAGGGATTATTAACCGGAAGGAGAGGGATCCCTAACTCTACACAGAATTTACGATCTACAAAATTCCCAGCTGCGCCTGAATCTACTAGCGCCTTATGCTGGGAACGAGGTGCAACCTGTGGAAAACAAACAGGTATGGTTATGTGCACGACAGAAAGCTCTGGGTAAGTAGGGCGCCTACTCACCTGGGAGGACTCCCCAATGTGTGGCCTGCCTTCTCTTCCTCCAGGAGACCCTCCCCAGCACCTAGCCGTGGTGTGCCCTCCACGGCCACAGTTGGTGCAGGGGACGGCCCCCCTCGGGCTCCTTCTCCTCCGTTCTCTAGCGCCAGCACCTCCGAGCTCCATAGGACTCGGCTCGGAGGTGCTGGAGGGTGGAATGGGCGACCCCCACCCGGGACGCCCGCGGGTGGCGAGCAGGGTGTCCAGCCGAATGGCCATGTCAACCAATTGGTCAAACGAAAGCGTGGTATCCCTGCACGCCAACTCTCTACGGACGTCCTCCTGGAGGCTGCAGCGGAAGTGATCTATGAGAGCCCGCTCATTCCACCCTGCATCTGCCGCTAGAGTCCGGAACTCCAGTGCAAACTCCTGAGCGCTCCTCATCCCCTGCCGGAGGTAGAATAGACGCTCCCCCGCCGCCTTCCCCTCAGGTGGATGGTCAAACACTGCACGGAAGCGGCGGGAGAACTCCGCATAGGTGATTGTTGCGGCGTCTATTCTCCTCCATTCGGCGTTGGCCCACTCCAACGCCTTGCCGGTGAGACAGGAGATGAGGGCGGAAACGCTCTCGTGTCCCGAGGGCGCCGGGTGTACGGTGGCGAGGTAGAGTTCAACTTGCAGCAGGAAACCCTGACACCCGGCAGCGGTGCCGTCGTACGCCCTCGGGAGCGAGAGCCGAATCCCACTGGGTTCCGGAAGTTGGACAGGTGGACTGACCGATGGTGATGGTGTGGTAGGTGGGGGCGTGGGTACCCCGCTGGTCTCCCATCGATGGAGGGTGTTCATGACTCTATCCAGAGCGTTCCCGATTTGGTTGATCCTGTCCTCCTGTCCACGAAGGCGCTCCTCGATAATCTCGGTAGGTGCGGTTGCTCCTGCTGATTCCATGGTGGAAGGTGTGTAATTCTGTCAGGGTTGAGTGTAGATGTGGTGTGGAATCATGCGCAGGACACACAGAGGCTTCGTACTGACGTCTTTAGTGAAGACAAAAGAACAAGCCAAACACGGCAACAGGCAACCAGGCAGGCAAGCGAACTTTACGCAACTCGGTAAAGTGCAAAAACAAAGGCGCACAAAGTGCGGAACTCTCTCTAAACAAAAATACAGAGAGAACATAAACGAACTAGCACACAACGTGACAACGAACAATTACACACAACACATGACAAAACTCAAGAGAACTATATAGGACGCATAATGAACACTAACAAGGAACAGGTGTAACAAAACAGACAAAACCAATCAAACATCGAAACATAGAACGGTGGCAGCTAGTACTCCGGAGACGACGACCGCCGAAGCCTGCCCGAACAAGGAGAAGGAGCAGCCTCGGCCGAAACCGTGACAGGTAGCGTTCCTGTGTTGGAGATTCAGGAAGAATTTGGTGCATTTTTCTCCATATTCCATCCAGTTTGCTTTATTTTTGTAATAGATTACATTAGATCGTTGTTGAATAAGTTCCTCCAGTTCTTTTTGTTTTTCCTCCAACTTATTTTCTATCTCTGTAGTATCGTTTTTATTAAATAAATAAATAAATTGGTCATTTAGCAGACGCTCTTATCCAGAGCGACTTACAGGAGCAATTAGGGTTAAGTGCCTTGCTCAAGGGCACATCGACAGATTTTTCACCTAGTCGGCTTGGGGATTAGAACCAGCGACCTTTCGGTTACTGGTACAACGCTCTTAACCACTAAGCCACCTGCCGCCCCCGTTGCTATCTGCCTGTACTATTAGTTCATGTATTTCCCTTGTTGGTGTTGTCTCTTTAGACAGAAATAGCTTTTTTATTATTGATGAATATTGAATCGAATGACCTCAGAAGGTACATTTTAAGGTATCCCAAACAATAAGGGGATTTGCTGAACCTACAGTGCATTCGGAAAGTATTTAGACCCCTTGACTTTTTCCACATTTTGTTACGTTACAGCCTTATTCTAAAATAATAGAGGCCTGATTGGGGACCTCAGTGCTGCAGAAATGTTTTCGTACCCTTCTCAGATCTGTGCCTCGCCACAATCTTGTCTCGGAGCTCTACGGACAATTCCTTCGACCTCATGGCTTTGTTCTTGCACTGACATGCACTGTCAACTGTGGGACCTCATATAGACAGGTGAACTGTCCAGTAAACTTTAATTACATTTCCAAAATCCCCATCCACGTGGAAATTCTGTAAGAGTTATGTGAAGGCCAATTAGATGATGATCCGATCGCATTCTGTCTCCTATCAATACTTTTTTAAACCTTTGATGCAAGAGAGAAAGAGACAAGAAAGTAGTCAAGACGTCTAGCTTGATTAAGTCTCCTCCATGTATATCTCACTAGGTCAGGGTTTTTTAGTCTCCAAATATCCACTATTTCTAATGTGTCCATAATATTTGTGATTTCCGTAAGGGCACGGTGATGGTAGTTTGTAGAGTGATTGCCTTTACGGTCCATTGAGGTACTTAACACTGTGTTATAGTCTCCAACCATAATGATTTGATCATTTGTTGCCTGTAAGTTCAATAAATTGGTATGGATAATCCTGACTTGGACGATATAGATTAATGAGCCGAATCAGTGTTTCATCTACTTTCATATTCAAAAGGATCCAACTTCCTTGCAAATCATTCCTGACTATTTGCACATTTAGATTGAAATGTTTGTTAATTCATATCATCACACCATTCAAGATTGAGTCAAGATATTATGTATGTGGCAAATCTGAGAAGGTGTGTGATATTGGATGTGATTTAGGGAGAGTGTGTATGATGTCTGGGTAAGAGTAAGACTATAATGTTTGATGTCCAAATAAATAATAGCCCAGCCAGTTTGCAAGGTTGAGTGTCTATGTGTGTAACATGCAGTGAGTATAGCCATAATATTGAGGATGATAATTGTAATCCATATCGTATCACCATCATAGTTGCATCATAATTACATTTCACATCATTTTCATAGAAAAACACATCCCAGCATTTCCATAGCAATTGACGTTTCACATGATTATGAAGAGACCTTGCATTACTATAGAGACGGCTTCACTGCAGTACAAATGTGTCCCGTACAATATGTTATTATTCCCCAACATCCCTGTTCTGATATCTTCCCATTGCTTGTTGTACAGATAGATAAACATGTAGACAAAGACATAGAAAAGATAGACAAACAAAAAACATTAAATTATAGAAAAATTCTCGACAATAGAGAGAGAGGAGAGAGGGAGAGAAGAGAAGAGAAGAGAGAGGGAGAAACGAGAGAGAGATCAAGTGTGTGTGTGTATGTATGCGTCCATATGTGTAAGCGAGCGTGTAATTGAGTGCGTGTGTGCTCATATCAACTTCATAGTGTTCAGATATTTTTACAGTTCCCATAATTTGTTTCCGTAGCCTGACGTCCCCGTAGAATTTTGTACTGTGGCGTAGCGGTCTAAGGCACTGCATCGCAGTTGCCGTACCAAGCGGTGATGCAGCAAGTCAAGATACTCTCAATGGTGCAGCTGTATAACTTTTTGAGGATCTGAGGGACCGTGCCACATCTTTTCAGCCTCCTGAGGGGGAAGAGGCACTGTCATGCCCTCTTCACAACTGTGTGGGTGTCTGTGGAACATGTTAATTCCTTAGTGATGTGGACACAGAGGAACTTTAATCTCTCAACCTGTTCCACAACATCCCCGTCGATGTGGTTGGGGGTGTGCTCGGCTCTCCGTTTCCTGTAGTCCACGATCAGCTCCTTTGTCTTGCTGACGTTGAGGGAGAGGTTGTTGTCCTGGCACCACACTGCCAGGTCTCTGACCTCCTCCCTGTAGACTGCCTCATCGTCGTCGTTGATCAATTCTACCACTGTTGTGTTGTCAGCAAACTTGATGATGGTGTTGGAGTTGTGCGCGGCCAGGCAGTCGTGGATGAACAGGGAGTACAGGAGGGAACAAAGCACACTCCTGAGGGGCCCCCGTGTTGATGGTCAGCGTGGTGGGTGTGTTGTTGCCTACCCTCACCGCCTGGGGGTGGCCCATCAGGAAGTCCAGGATCCAGTTGCAGAGGGAGGTGTTCAGTCCCATGGTCCTGATCTTAGTGATGAGCTTGGAGGGGACTATGGTGTTGAATGCTGAGCTGTAGTCAATCAACAGCATTCTTACATAGTTATTAATTTTGTCCAGGTGGGTGAGGGCAGTGTGGAGTGCAATAGAGATAGCGTAATCTGTGGATCTGTTGGGGCGGTATGCGAATTGGAGTGGGTCGAGGGTGTCTGGGAGGATGGTGTTGATGTGAGCCATGATCAAAGCATTTCATGGCTATAGATGTGAGTGCAACAGGACGATAGTCATTTAGGCAGGTTACCTTGGCTTTTTGGGGCACAGGGACTATGCTGGTCTGCTTGAAACAAGTTGATATTATAGACCGGGTCAGGGATAGGTTGAAAATGTGAGTGAAGACACTTGCCAGCTGGTCAGCGCATGCTCTGAGTACGCGTCCTGGTATTCCCTCTGGCCCCGCAGCCTTGCAAATGTTAACCTGTTTAAAGGTCTTACTCACATCGGCTACAGAGACCGAGATCACACAATCAACCGGAACAGCTGATGCTCTCATGCATGGTTCAGTGTTGCTTGCCTCGAAGCGAGAATAGAAGGCATTTAGCTCGTCTGGTAGGTCGCGTTGCTGTGCAGCTCGTGGCTGGGTTTCCCTTTGTAATCTGTGATAGTTTGCAAACACTGCCCACATCCATCAAGCATCAGAGCCGGCATAGTAAGATTCGATATTAGTCCTGTATTTACACTTTTCCTGTTTGATGGCTCATCGGAGGTCGCAGCAGGATTTCTTATAAGCGTCCTGATTAGTGTCCTGCTCCTTGAAAGCGGCAGGACGTTAGCTCAGTGTGGATGTTGCCTGTAATCCATGGCTTCCAGTTGGGGTACGTACGGTCACTGTGGTGACGACATCGTGGATGCACTTATTAATAAAGCCGGTGACTGATATGGTAAACTCCTCAATATTATCGGATGAATCCCGGAACATATTCCAATCTGTGCTAGTGACACAGTTCTGTAGCTTAGCATCCGTTTCATCGGACCACTTCCGTATTGAGCCCCTCACTGGTACTTCCTGAGGTAGTCGCCTGGAATGCATTTCAATTAACAGGTGTGCCTTCTTAAAAGTACATTTGTGGAATTTCTTTCCTTCTTAATGCGTTTGAGCCAATCAGTTGTGTTGTGACAAGGTAGGGGGGGTATACAGAAGATAGCCCTATTTGGTAAAAGACCAAGTCCATATTATGGCAAGAATTGCTCAAATAAGCAAAGAGAAACGACAGTCCATCATTACTTTAAGACATGAAGGTCAGTCAATACGGAAAATGTCAAGAACTTTGTACGTTTCCTAATGTGCAGTCGCAAAAACCATCAAGCACTATGATGAAACTGGCTCTCATGAGGACAGCCAGAGGAATGGAAGACCCAGAGTTACCTCTGCTGCAGAGGATAAGATCATTAGAGTTACCAGCCTCAGAAATTGCAGCCCAAATAAATGCTTCACAGAGTTGAAGTAACAGACACATCTCAACATCAACTGTTCAGAGGAGACTGTGTGAATCAGGCCTTCATGGTTGAATTGCTGCAAAGAAACCACTGCTAAAGGACACCAATAATAAGAAGAGACTTGCTTGGGCCAAGAAACACGAGCAATGGACATTAGACCAGTGGAAATGTGTCCTTTGGTCTGGAGTCCAAATCTGAGAATTTTGGTTCCAACCGCTGTGTCTTTGTGAGACGTGGTGTGGGTGAACGGATGATCACTGCATGTTTATTTCCCACCGTAAAGCATGGAGGAGGAGGTGTTATGGTGTGGGGGTGCTTTGCTGTGACACTGTCAGTGATTTATTTAGAATTCAAGGCACACTTAACCAGCATGGCTACCACAGCGTTCTGCAGCGAGACGCCATCCCATCCTGTTTGGGCTTAGTGGGACTATCATTTGTTTTTCAACAGGACAATGACCCAACACACCTCCAGGCTGTGTAAGGGCTATTTTACCAAGAAGGAGAGTGTTGGAGTGCTGCATCAGTTGACCTGGCCCCTGACCTCAACCCAATTGAGATGGTTTGGGATGAGTCGGACCGCAGAGTGAAGGAAAAGCAGCCAACAAGTGCTCAGCTTATGTGGAAAAGCATTCCAGGTGAAACTGATTGTGAGAATGCTAAGAGTGTGCAAAGCTGTCATCAAGGCAAAGGGTGGTGTCACGCCCTAGCTCTGGGGACTCTTAAATGTTGAGCCAGGGTGTGTAGTTTCTATGTTAAGTTTTCTATGTTGAGTTTCTAGATCGTGTAGATCTATGTTGGCCAGGGTGGTTCCCAATCGCAGTGCTAGCTATGTTGAGTTTCTAGATCGTGTAGATCTATGTTGGCCAGGGTGGTTCCCAATCGCAGTGCTAGCTGTGCCACTAGAGATCCTGGTTCGAATCCAGGCTCTGTCGTGGCCGGCCGCGACCGGGAGACCCATGGGGCGGCGCGCACAATTGGCCCAGCGTCGTCCAGGGTAGGGAAGGGAATGGCCGGCAGGGGATGTAGCTCAGTTGGTAGAGCATGGCGTTTGCAACGCCAGGGTTGTGGGTTCGATAAAATAATGTATGCACTAACTGTAAGTCGCTCTGGATAAGAGCGTCTGCTAAATGACTAAAATGTCAATGTAAATGTAATCAGAGGCAGCTGTAGCTCGTTGTCTCTGATTGGGGACAATACTTAGGCAGCCTTTTGGCACCAGTCTGTGTGGGATCTTGTTCCGTATAGGTATGTTATTAGTCTACCTTGGACTTCACGTATCGTTTGTTTGTTGTTTTTGCTCGTGTTCAGTATGTTAATAAATATGTACGCTTATCACGCTGCGCCTTGGTTCCACGAATCTTTAAACGATCGTGACAGAAGATCCCACTAACTAAGAACCAAGCAGCATGTCCAGGAACAGACAGCCTGGACCTGGGAGGAGATCCTGGACGGGACGGAATCCTGGACTTGGGAGGAGATACAGGCCGGAATGGATCGCCGTCCTTGGGAGGAGACTGTGGAGGCGCGCTATAGAGAGGAGCAGCGGCAACGCAGAGGGTGCCGGCCGAGGAGGAAGCCCGAGAGACAGCCCCAAGAACATTTTTTGGGGGGGCTAAAAGGGTGGTTGGCGAAGCCTAGTGTTAGAGCAGAGCCAACTCCCCGTACTCATGCAAAGAAGCGTGTGACTGGGCAGGCTCCGCGAGTGTTCCGGCACAGTCCTGTACGTCCTGTGCTAGCACCACGCACGTGTCGTGCGAAGATGGGCATTCAGCCAGGACGGGGTGTGCCGGCTCAACGCTCGTGGTCTCCAGTACGCCTCCTCGGTCCCGTATATCCTGCGCCGGTGCTACGTGCTGTATCGCCAGTACGCGTGCACAGCCCGTACGTCTTGTGCTAATGCCTCACACATATTGTGTGGAGGTAGGCATTCAGCCAGGACGGGTTGTGTCAGCTCTCCGCTCCAGACCTCCAGTCCGCCTCCACAATCCGGTACGGCCCGTTCCTGCTCCCCGCACTAAGCCAGTGGTGCGTGTTCCCAGTCCGGCCCGGCCCGTTCCTGCTCCCCGCACCAAGCCAGTGGTGTGTGTCCACAGTCCGGTACGGCCCGTTCCTGCTCCCCGCACCAAGCCAGTGGTGCGTGTTCCCAGTCCGGCCCGGCCCGTTCCTGCTCCCCGCACCAAGCCAGTGGTGCGTGTTCCCAGTCCAGCCCGGCCTGTTCCTGTCCCTCGCACCAAGCCAGTGGTGCGCGTCGCCAGCCCGCTCCGGCCTGTTCCTGTCCCTCGCACCAAGCCAGTGGTGCGCGTCGCCACCCCGGTCCGGCCTGTTCCTGCCCCTCGCGCCAAGCCAGTGGTGCGCTTCGTCATCCCGGTCCGGCCTGTTCCTGCTCCCCGCACCAAGCCAGTGGTGCGCGTCGTCAGCCCGGTCCGGCCCGTTCCAGCTCCCCGCACCAAGCCATAGGTGCGCGTCGTCAGCCCGGTCCGGCCCGTTCCTGCTCCCCACACCAAGCCAGTGGTGCGCGTCGTCAGCCCGGTCCGGCCCGTTCCTGCTCCCCGCACCAAGCCAGTGGTGCGTGTGTCCAGTCCGGCACGGCCCGTGCCTGTTCCACCGGTGCCTGGTCCGGCACCGGTCAGCTGCTCCACTCCGGATCCAGAGCAATCCGCTCCACTGGGGTCCGGTCCAACTCCAGTCAGCGGATCCACTCCGGAGCCAGAGCAATCCGCTCCACCGGGGTCCAGTCCAGCTCCGGTCAGCCGCTCCACTCCGGAGCCAGAGAAGTCCGCTCCACCGGTGCCCAGTCCAGCTCCGGCCAGCGGCTCCAGTCCGGAGCCTGTACAGTTCGATCCACCGTCGTCGGGTCCAGCTCCAGTCAGCGGTGCCAGACCAGACCAGGGGCGCAACAGGGAGGTGGAGAGAAAGTGGTGGTCACGCCCGGAGCCGGATCCTCCTCCGAGGCGGAATGCCCACCCGGCCCCTACCCTGTTATGTTTATGGGGTCCGCACCTTTGGGGGGGGGGGTACTGTCACGCCCTGGCTCTGGGGACTCTTAAATGTTGAGCCAGGGTGTGTAGTTTCTATGTTAAGTTTTCTATGTTGAGTTTCTAGATCGTGTAGATCTATGTTGGCCAGGGTGGTTCCCAATCAGAGGCAGCTGTAGCTCGTTGTCTCTGATTGGGGACCATACTTAGGCAGCCTTTTGGCACCAGTCTGTGTGGGATCTTGTTCTGTATAGGTATGTTATTAGTCTACCTTGGACTTCACGTATCGTTTGTTTGTTGTTTTTGCTCGTGTTCAGTACGTTAATAAATATGTACGCTTATCACGCTGCGCCTTGGTTCCACGAATCTTTAAACGATCGTGACAGGTGGCTATTTGAAGAATCTCAAATATAAAATATATTTTGATTTGTTTAACACTTTTTTGATTAATACATGATTCCATATGTGTTATTTCATAGTTTTGATGTCTTCACTATTATTCTACAATGTTGAAAATAGTAAAAATAAAGAAAAACCTTTGAATGAGTAGATGCGTCCAAACTTTTGACTGGTACTGTACATTTAAAAACATTAACATGTAGTGTGTATGTGTGTGTGCATCTATCAGTTACACATACACAACAAGTAGGTCACAAGGGGGAGAGGCGTTGTGCCGTGAGGTGTTACAATATTTGTCTTTTGAAACCAGGATTGCTGTTCACTTGCGCTATATAAGATGGAAGGGAGTTCCATGCACTCATGTACATTTCCTTGAATTTATTCTGGACCTGGTGTCAAAAGAACCGATGTGGATGTGGTGGAGGAGTCAGGCGCAGGACACAGAGGATTCGTCCAAAAAGACTTTACTAGTCCAAAGTGCAACAAAACAATACACGACCTCGAAAACAAACGGAGGCGAGGGAATTACGCCACATGCGTAAAACAATAAACAAAACTAACAGAGCGCAAACACGCCGCTCCGCACGACAGGCAAACAACAACACACAATCTAACTAATACAAAACAGGGAACTTATAGGACACGTAATCAGAACACAAACAGACACAGGTGTACAAGACAGACTAAAGCAATCACACCACGAAACATACAACGGTGGCAGCTAGTACTCCGGGGACCGCGAACGCCGAAGCCTGCCCGAACCAGGAGGAGGAGCAGCCTCGGCCGAAACCGTGACAGTACCCCCCCCTTGACGCGCGGCTCCAGCCGTGCGCCGACCCCAGCCTCGGGGACGGCCAGGAGGACGCGGACCCGGGCGCGTGGGATGCCCACGGTGGAACTCAGTCAGGAGGGATGGATCGAGGATGTCCCTCCTAGGCACCCAGCAACGTTCCTCCGGACCGTACCCCTCCCACTCCACGAGATACTGGAGACCACTCATCCGGCGCCTCGAGTCCAAGATGGTCCGGACCCTGTACGCCGGGGGCCCCCCTCGATGTCCAAAGGGGGCGGAGGGGTCTCTCCTATCTCATCTTCTTGGAGTGGGCCAGCTACCACCGGCCTGAGAAGAGACACATGGAACGAGGGGTTAATATTTTTGTATTCAATAGGCAGTTGTAACCTGTAACACACCTCGTTCAATCTTCTCAGGACTTTGAAGGGCTCCCACAAACCGCCGACCCAGCTTCCGGCAGGGCAGGCGGAGGGGCAGGTTTCGAGTCGAGAGCCAGACTCGATCTCCCGGTGCGTACACCGGTCCCTCACTGCGGTGGCGATCGGCGCTCGCCTTTTGTTGACGGATGGCCCGCTGCAGATGGACATGGGCAGCGTCCCCACGTCTCCTCCGAGCGCCGAATCCACTCGTCCACCGCAGGGGCCTCGATCTGGCTCTCGTGCCACGGTGCCAGGACCGGCTGATACCCTAAAACACACTGGAAAGGTGTTAAACCGGTGGAGGAGTGGCGGAGAGAGTTCTGGGCCATCTCGGCCCAGGGGATATACCTGGACCACTCCTCCGGCCGGTCCCGGCAATAGGACCTCAAAAACCTACCCACATCCTGGTTGACTCGTTCAACCTGCCCATTGCTCTCTGGGTGGTACCCCGAGGTAAGGCTCACCGAGACCCCCAAGCGTTCCATGAACGCCCCCCAGACTCTGGAGGTAAACTGGGGACCTCGGTCAGACACAATATCCTCGGGGACCCCATAGTGCCGGAACACGTGGGTAAATAGGGCCTCGGCGGTCTGTAGGGCAGTAGGGAGACCCGGCATTGGGAGGAGACGACAGGCCTTGGAAAACCGATCCACAACGACCAAAATGGTGGTATTCCCCTGGGACGGTCACAAAATCCACCGAGAGGTGGGACCATGGTCGTTGTGGAACGGGCAGGGGATGTAACTTACCCCTGGGCAAATGTCTAGGCGCCTTACACTGGGCGCACACCGAGCAGGAGGAGACATAAACCCTCACATCCTTAGCTAACGTTGGCCACCAGTATTTCACGCTAAGGCAGTGCACTGTCCGGCCAATACCTGGATGTCCAGAGGAGGGTGATGTATGAGCCCAATAAATAAGACGATCACGAACCTCGAGTGGAACGTACTTCCGCCCCCACAGGACACTCGGGGGAGTAGGGTCGGCACGCAGTGCCCGCTCGATTTCCGTATCGACCTCCCATACCACCGGAGCCACCAGACAAGACTCCGGCAGTATGGAAGTGGGCTCAATGGACCTCTCCTCTGTGTCATACCGCCGGGACAGGGCGTCTGCCTTACCGTTCTGGGACCCTGGGATGTATGTGATCTTAAAAACAAACCGGGTCAGGAACATGTTCCACCTAGCCTGACGAGGGTTCAATCTCCTAGCTGCCCGGATGTACTCCAGGTTACGGTGATCGGTCAGAATGAGGAAAGGGTGTTGAGCCCCCTCAAGCCAATGCCTCCACACCTTTAGGGCCTGGACTACAGCTAACAGCTCCCTGTCCCCAACGTCATAATTGCGCTCCGCCGAGCTGAGTTTCTTAGAGTAGAACGCACAGGGGCGGAGCTTAGGTGGCGTGCCGGACCGTTGTGACAGGACTGCCCCAATACCGGTCTCGGACGCGTCTACCTCTACTTGGAATGGTAAAGAGGGATCCGGATGCGCCAGCACCGGGGCCGAGGTGAACAGGTTCTTCAGTTTGACAAATGCCCTGTCCGCCTCAGCTGACCACTGCAGACGAACCGGACCCCCTTTAACAGGGACGTAATGGGCGCTGCAACCTGTCCAAAGCCCCGAATAAACCTCCGGTAGTAATTAGCAAAACCCAAGAACTGCTGCACCTCTTTTACAGTGGTTGGAGTTTGCCAATTACGCACGGCCGACACACGGTCTACCTCTATCTCCACACCAGACGCGGACAACCGATAACCCAAAAAGGAGACGGACACCTGGAAGAACAGGCATTTCTCTGCCTTGACATACAAGTCATGCTCCAACAGTCTTCTCAACACTCGGCGCACCAGGGCTACATGCTCAGCTCGTGTAGAAGAGTACACTAGGATGTCGTCGATGTACACTACCACACCCTGCCCATGCATGTCCCGGAAAATCTCGTCAACAAAGGATTGGAAGACTGAAGGATCATTCATTAGCCCGTATGGCATGACGAGATACTCGTAATGACCCGAGGTGGTGCTAAATGCCGTTTTCCATTCATCCCCCTCCCTAATGCGCACCAGATTGTACGCGCTCCTGAGATCCAACTTTGTGAAGAACTGCGCTCCGCGTAATGACTCCGTCATAGTCGCAATCAGTGGAAGAGGGTAACTGTACTTAACCGTGATCTGATTGAGACTACGGTAATCAATACACGGGCGCAAACCCCCGTTCTTCTTCTTCACAAAGAAGAAACTCGAGGAAACCGGGAAGTGGAGGACCGTATGTATCCCTGTGCCAAGGACTCGGCTATGTAAGTCTCCATAGCCGCTGTCTCCTCTTGAGACAGGGGATACACACGGCTCCGCGGAAGAGCCGCTCCTGTTTGGAGATTTATCGCACAGTCCCCCTGTCTATGAGGTGGTAGCCGTGTTGCCCTCGTCTTGCTGAACACGAGTGCTAAGTCCTCATACTCAGGGGGAATGCGCATTGCGGGCACTTGGTTCGGACTCTCAACCGAGGTCGCCCCTAAGGAAACACCTAGACATCTCCCTACACACTGGGCAGACCACTCCGTTGCCACGCAATGGTAGGATCATGGGTGCTTAACCAGGGAAGCCCCAACACCACGGGGTACGCACGAGATTCAATCAGATAAAACTGAATGATCTCCTCATGACCCCCCTGCGTCGTCATAGTAAGTGGTGCTGTGACTTCTCTGATCAGCCCCGACCCCAACGGCCGGCTGTCTAAGGCGTGGACAGGAAAGGGGGCTTCTACCGGCCGAAGGGGAATTCCAAACCTATAACAAAATGCCCGATCAATAAGATTCCCGGCTGCGCCTGAATCTACTAGCGCCTTATGCTGGGAATGAGGTGCCACCTGTGGAAATCTCACAGGAATACTCATGTGACCAACAGAAAGCTCTGGGTAAGTGGGGCGCCTACTCACCTGAAATGACTCCCCAGTGCGTGACCTGTTGTCCCGGCGGCAGAACCGTCATATGCCCTCGGGAGTGAGAGCCGAATGCCACTGGGTTCCGGTGCTGAGAGAGGAGGACTGGCCGTTGGTGATGGGATGGAGTAAGAAGGCGTAGGCACCTCTCCAGTCACCAACCGGCGCAGAGTGTTGGACACCTCGTCCATGGCGGCCCCAAGTTGCCGGATCATGGTGTCTTGATAGCTGATCCGCTCCTCCAGCGACTTGGGTGCCGCCGCTGCTCCTGCTGACTCCATAGTTGGGTGTGTTGTTCTGTCAAAAGAACCGATGTGGATGTGGTGGAGGAGTCAGGCGCAGGACACAGAGGATTCGTCCAAAAAGACTTTACTAGTCCAAAGTGCAACAAAACAATACACGACCTCGAAAACAAACGGAGGCGAGGGAATTACGCCACATGCGTAAAACAATAAACAAAACTAACAGAGCGCAAACACGCCGCTCCACACGACAGGCAAACAACAACACACAATCTAACTAATACAAAACAGGGAACTTATAGGACACGTAATCAGAACACAAACAGACACAGGTGTACAAGACAGACTAAAGCAATCACACCACGAAACATACAACGGTGGCAGCTAGTACTCCGGGGACGGCGAACGCCGAAGCCTGCCCGAACCAGGAGGAGGAGCAGCCTCGGCCGAAACCGTGACACCTGGGGAATGTGAAAAGTCCCTGGTGGCATGTCTGGTGGGGTAAGTGTGTGTGTCAGTGCTGTGTGTAAGTTGACTATGCAAACAATTTCCAACACATTGTTTCTTGTAAAAACAAGAAGTGACACAACTCTTAGCCAAGAGAGACTGGCATGCATAGTATTAATATTAGCGCTTCTGTGGGTGGAATATAGGTGATCTAGAGTCTTGTCACCTCTAGTTACACAGGTGACATATTGGTAAAAATGAGGTAAAATGGATTTAGGTTTCCCTGCATTAATATCACTGGCCATGAGAAACTCTGCATCTGAATTTGCATTTTCTTGTTTGCTTATCTAGTGTAGACTAAGGTCCAGCTGTGTGAAAGTGAAAGAGAGACTGTTAAGAGGACTGCTCCTGTGTTCACAGTGAGACAGATTCTCCTGACTATATTTTTTCCTTTTTCATTTAGTGAAATACTTTCCTCCATTACTTTCCTCCTTCATGTAGCTGGCATTCGATCTGGGTGGCATTTGAATTAGATTTAAACCCTTTTATCCAGATATTGGTCTGAGAGGTTTCCTGTGGCTTTTATAAGCTATATATGGTAACAACCAGCTTTTCTCTTACACACCTACAGTAGCCTACCTATGAAAAAATCTTGAATCAGAATGATATCATAGGATCAAAATGATGTTATGGTCGAAGATAATATGTTGACAATTTGACAGCTCTTCAGCAAACCAGAGTTTACAGAAATGTTTTTTGTGACATTTTTATGATGGTGGTTATTGCATTCCGTGACTGTTTTATATGTTCATATTTTGTACACATTAAATGAATGTCAGATATTTGTCCCTCTGTCTCTCTTTCTCCATCCACCTTGTTCCCTCCCTGATTCCTCCCCCAGTGTAGTTGAATGTCATTTCAGTGTGTAATTCAGAAAAAAGCTGGCAGAGGCAGTCCTTAACTCTCCTTTAACTTCCTTGCTCCTCCTCTCTTCCTCTCAGCTCTCTGCATTATTCAGAGACCGAGCTTTTAAAAGTGTGGGCCCCAAAGGGCCTTTCCTTTCCTCATGCTCCACAGAGCTGCTCAAGGAGCTCACCCCTACTGGAACTCCTCGCTGCGTCAGGGCCGCCCATCCATACACACTCTCCCCCAAATATGGGAGGCTGGAAACACATCATGGTGTCCTCCGAGATCACTTAAGAAGCAGTAGCACACAATACAACAGAGAACCTCACTTTAGCTACGAGCTACAGAGCACACCACTGGAGGACGCAGAACAACAGACATTGGACATTGTGGAAGTGGTTTAAATTGAAAATGATTTCAGGGAAATATGCAGCATTGTCATAACAAATTACTGGTCCTCCCACTTAACACCAAGTTTCGCTAAAACTATTTATATAGCTAGGTACAATGCAGGTACACATTGTTACATAGGGCTTTCACTGTACCTGCACATGGAAGTACCACGTGAAGCCATAGATTTAGCGATGCATGATATACTGTAAAGTGGGACCAGATGACACTCATACACTCACACAGTGTGATTTGCACTGTGACGTATAATGTTGCATTTTTCATATAGTTGCTTTTTATAGACAAGATGTGATTCTAAGCATATCCTTTCTGGCTTACAACTGGTTTACACAGCACTAAAGGTGGCAGGCAACGGCCAAGCATGAGTTTTTCCAAGCTAAACCTGGCGTGTGTAAAAGCCATGAAAACAAGGAAAGGAGAAACAACAAACATCCTCCAAAATATCTGGTCTATAGGTATTTAGGTCCAGTCCAGTCAATGGTGTCGACGTAAAGGTAACCATTTTCATTGTAGTTGTTATGAAACCCTCTCAAACATTCTGACTCCATTTCCAGGGGCTGCATGTGTCATTAAAAAGTACATCCAGAGCTATATATATATATATATACATACAGTTGTCGGAAGTATACATACACTTAGGTTGGAGTCATTAAAACTCGTTTTTCAACCACTCCACAAATTTCTTGTTAACAAACTATAGTTTTGGCAAGTCGGTTAGGCCATCTACTTTGTGGATGACACAAGTAATTTTTCCAACAATTGTTTACAGAAAGATTATTTCACTTATAATTCACTGTATCACAATTCCAGTGGGTCAGAGGTTTACATACACTAAGTTGACTGTGCCTTTAAACAAATTCCAGAAAATGATGTCATGGCTTTAGAAGCTTCTGATAGGCTAATTGACATAATTTGAGTCAATTGGAGGTGTACCTGTGGATGTATTTCAAGGCCTACCTTCAAATTCAGTGCCTCTTTGCTTGACATCATGGGAAAATCAAAAGAAATCAGCCAAGACCTCAGAAAATAAATTGTAGAACTCGACAAGTCTGGTTCATCCTTGGGAGCAATTTCCAAATGCCTGAAGGTACCACGTTCATCTGTATAAACAATAGTACGCAAGTATAAACACCATGGGACCACGCAGCCGTCATACCGCTCAGGAAGGAGACGCGTTCTGTCTCCTAGAGATTAACGTACTTTGGGGGCGAAAAGTGCAAATCAATCCCAGAACAACAGCAAAGGACCTTGTGAAGATGCTGGAGGAAACAGATACAAAAGTATCTATATCCACAGTAAAACGAGTCCTATATCGACATAACCTGAAAGGCTGCTCATCAAGGAAGAAGCCACTGCTCCAAAACCGCCATAAAAAAGCCAGACTACGGTTTGCAACTGCACATGGGGACAAAGATTGTACTTTTTTGAGAAATGTCCTCTGGTCTGATGAAACAAAAATATAACTGTTTGGCCATAATGACCATCGTTATGTTTGGAGGAAAAAGGGGGGTCTTGCAAGCCGAAGAACACCATCCCAACCGTGAAGAACCAGGGTGGCAGCATCATGCTGTGGGGGTGCTTTGCTGCAGGAGGGATTGGTGCACTTCACAAAATAAATGGCATCATGAGGAAGGAAAATTATGTGGATATATTGAAGCAACATCTCAAGACATCAGTCAGGAAGTTAAAGCTTGGTCCCAAATGGGTCTTCCAAATGGACAATAACCCCAAGCATACTTCCAAAGTTGTGGCAAAATGGCTTAAGTACAACAAAGCCCTGACCTCAATCCTATAGAAAATGTGTGGCAGAACTGAAAAAGCATGTGCGAGCAAGGAGGCCTACAAACCTGACTCAGTTACACCAGCTCTGTCAGGAGGAATGGGCCAAAATTCACCCAACTTATTGTGGGAAGCTTGTGGAAGGCTACCCAAAACATTTGACCCAAGTTTAACAATTTAAAGGCAATGCTACCAAATACTAATTGAGTGTGTGTAAACTTTTGACCCATTGGGAATGTGATTAAATAAATAAAAGCTCAAATAAATCAGTCTCTCTACTATTATTCTGACATTTCACATTCTTAAAATAAAGTGGTGATCCTAACTGACCTAAGACAGGGAATATTTACTAGGATTAAATGTCAGGAATTGTGAAAAACTGAGTTTAAATGTATTTGGCTAAGGTGTATGTAAACTTCCGACTTCAACTGTATATATATATATATACACAGTACGTTTGGAAACACCTACTCATTCAAAGGTTTTTCTTTATTTTTACTATTTTCTACATTGTAGAATAATAGTGAAGACATCAAAACTATGAAATGACACATATGGAATCATGTATTAATCAAAAAAGTGTTAAAGAAATCAAAATATATTTTAGATTTTGATTCTTCAAAGTAGCCACCCTTTGCCTTGATGACAGCTTTGAACACTATTGGCATTCTCTCAACCAGCTTCATGAGGTAGTCACCTGGAATGGATTTCAATTAACAGTTGTGCCTTGTTAAAAGTTAATTTGTGGAATTTCTTTCCTTCTTAATGCGTTTGAGCCAATCAGTTGTGTTGTTACAAGGTAGGGGTGGTATACAGAAGATAGCCCTATTCGGTAAAAGACCAAGTCCATATTATGGCAAGAACAGCTCAAATAAGCAAAGAGAAACGACAGTCCATCATGACATGAAGGTCAGTCAATCCGGAAAATGTCAAGAACTTTGAAAGTTTCTTCAAGTGCAGTCGCAAAAACCATCAACCACTATGATGAAACTGGCTCTCATGAGGACCGCCACAAGAATGGAAGACCCAGAGTTACCTCTGCTGCAGAGGATAAGTTCATTAGAGTTACCAGCCTCAGAAATTGCAGCCCAAATAAATGCTTCACAGAGTTCAAGTAACAGACACATCTCAACATCAACTGTTCAGAGGAGACTGCGTGAATCAGGCCTTCATTGTCTCTACCCCGTGTAGCTCAGTTGGTAGAGCATGGCGCTTGCAACGCCAGGGTTGTGGGTTCATTTCCCACAGGGGACCAGTATGAAAATGTATGCACTCATTAACTGTAAGTTGCTCTGGATAAGAGCTTCTGCTAAATGACTAAAATGTAATTGCTGCAAAGAAACCACTACTAAAGTACACCAATAAGAAGAAGAGACTAGCTTGGGACATGAAACATGAGCAATGGACATTAGACCGGTAGAAATCTGTCTGATGAGTCCACATTTGAGATTTTTGGTTCCAACCGCCGTGTCTTTGTGAGACGCAGTAGGTGAATGGATGATCTCCGCATGTGTGGTTCCTACCGTGAAGCATGGAGGAGGACGTGTTATGGTGTGGGGGTGCTTTGCTGGTGACACTGTCTGTGATTAATTTAGAATTCAAGGCACACTTAACCAGCATGGCTACCACAGCATTCGGCAGCAATACGACATCCCATCTGGTTTGCGCTTAGTGGCACTATTCTCTCAACCAGCTTCACCTGGAATGCATTTCCAACAGTCTTGAAGGAGTTCCCACATATGCTGAGCACTTGTTGGCTGCTTTTCCTTCACTCTGCGGTCCAACTCATTCCAAACCATCTCAATTGAGTTGAGGTTGGGTGATTGTGGAGGCCAGGTCATCTGATGCAGCACTCCATCACTCTCCTTCTTGGTCAAATAGCCCTTACACAGCCTGGAGGTGTGTTTTGGGTCATTGTCCTGTTGAAAAACAAATGATAGTCTCACTAAGCGCAAACCAGATGGGATGGCGTATCGCTGCAGAATGCTGTGGTAGCAATGCTGGTTAAGTGTCCTTTGCGAGGCATTGGAAAACCTCTCTGGTCTTTGTGGTTGAATCTGTGTTTTTAGTTCACTGCTTGACTGAGGGACCTTGCAGATAATTGTATGTGTGGGGTACAGAGATGAGGTAGTCATTCAAATTCATGTTAAACACTATTATTGCACACAGAGTGCAACTTGTTAAGCACATTTTCACTCCTGAACTTATTTTGGCTTGCCATAACAAAGGGGTTGAATACTTATTGACTCAAGACATTTCAGCTTTTCATTTTTTATTAATTTGTAAAAATGTCAAAACATAATTCCACTTTGACATGATGGGGTATTGTGTATAGGCCAGTGACACAAAATCTAAATTTAATCAACTTTAAATTCAGACTAACACAACGAAATGTGGAAAAAGTCAAGGGGTGTGAATACTTTTTGAAGGCACTGTATAGCATCAACATAACCTAATTTGATTTGCCCTATAATCACTGCATTTAATTTAGCAAATGTTGAAAGTATCTTTGAATTATCCCATTGTTATATTTTATGATGAAAAGATCTGTGATGCATTAACATAAAATATAAGTAGCTTGTTTCTGTCGCTCTCCCCCTTCTCTAGTCACCCCTTTCTCAAGCAGTATGCCCATGTAAAGCTGTGCTGGATGGATTACTTAGTTTTTTTTAAAATTGTGCTGTCAAATCAGTTCTGTGCTTTGCATTCCTTTCAGACATTTTATTAAATTATTGTTGATATATTGTCAAATAGAGGGCTTAGTTATTAAAGCTAGGATCCTTAGTTGCTACCTACAGTGGGGAGAACAAGTATTTGATACACTGCCGATTTTGCAGGTTTTCCTACTTACAAAGCATGTAGAGGTCTGTAATTTTTATCATAGGTACACTTCAACTGTGAGAGACGGAATCTAAAACAAAAATCAAGAAAATCACATTATATGATTTTTAAGTAATTAATTTGCATTTTATTGCGTGACATAAGTATTTGATACATCAGAAAAGCAGAACTTAATATTTGGTACAGAAACCTTTGTTTGCAATTACAGAGATCATACGTTTCCTGTAGGTCTTGACCAGGTTTGCACACACTGCAGCAGGGATTTTGGCCCACTCCTCCATACAGACCTTCTCCAGATCCTTCAGGTTTCGGGGCTGTCGCTGGGCAATACTGACTTTCAGCTCCCTCCAAAGATTTTCTATTGGGTTCAGCTCTGGAGACTGGCTAGGCCACTCCAGGACCTTGAGATGCTTCTTACGGAGCCACTCCTTAGTTGCCCTGGCTGTGTGTTTCGGGTCGTTGTCATGCTGGAAGACCCAGCCACGACCCATCTTCAATGCTCTTACTGAGGGAAGAAGGTTGTTGGCCAAAATCTCGCGATACATGGCCCCATCCATCCTCCCCTCAAAACGGTGCAGTCGTCCTGTCCCCTTTGCAGAAAAGCATCCCCAAAGAATGATGTTTCCACCTCCATGCTTCACGGTTGGGATGGTGTTCTTGGGGTTGTACTCATCCTTCTTCTTCCTCCAAACACAGCGAGTGGAGTTTAGACCAAAAAGCTCTATTTTTGTCTCATCAGACCACATGACCTTCTCCCATTCCTCCTCTGGATCATCCAGATGGTCATTGGCAAACTTCAGACAGGCCTGGACATGCGCTGGCTTGAGCAGGGGGACCTTGCGTGCGCTGCAGGATTTTAATCCATGACAGCGTAGTGTGTTACTAATGGTTTTCTTTGAGACTGTGGTCCCAGCTCTCTTCAGGTCATTGACCAGGTCCTGCCGTGTAGTTCTGGGCTGATCCCTCACCTTCCTCATGATCATTGATGCCCCACGAGGTGAGATCTTGCATGGAGCCCCAGACCGAGGGTGATTGACCGTCATCTTGAACTTCTTAAATTTTCTAATAATTGTGCCAACAGTTGTTGCCTTCTCACCAAGCTGCTTGCCTATTGTCCTGTAGCCCATCCCAGCCTTGTGCAGGTCTACCATTTTATCCCTGATGTCCTTACACAGCTCTCTGGTCTTGGCCATTGTGGAGAGGTTGGAGTCTGTTTGATTGAGTGTGTGGACAGGTGTCTTTTATACAGGTAACGCGTTCAAACAGGTGCAGTTAATACAGGTATTGAGTGGAGAACAGGAGGGCTTCTTAAAGAAAAAACTAACAGGTCTGTGAGAGCCGGAATTCTTACTGGTTGGTAGGTGATCAAATACTTATGTCATGCAATAAAATGCAAATTGATTACTTAAAAATCATACAATGTGATTTTCTGGATTTTTGTTTTAGATTCCGTCTCTCACAGTTGAAGTGTACCTATGATAAAAATACAGACCTCTACATGCTTTGTAAGTAGGAAAACCTGCAAAATCGTCAGTGTATCAAATACTTGTTCTCCCCACTGTACATCACTTTGACTTATAAATAAACATATAATTATATATACCCATTGATTCCTGAAGACTATAACTTATAAATGCCTCATGAGCTTAGTTCAACTGTCGTACCCCACCAGAACCCAAAATATACACTTTTTGTTACTCCCAATGCTTGTAAACAACGTAAATGTAAACAAACACTGTATATCCTCAAAACATGGTTACAACTATAATTGATATCGTAGTTGGGCAGTCCTTGCATCCATAGCTCTGTAGTGGTTACATTTCTCCAGACCCATCCCTCAGCTTTTTTCAACTGCGAATTCTAGCTTTAATACTCACTGAGAATGCAGGCATATTTATAGGAAGCTAAATTAAATGAATTTGATTGTGCTGAAGTGCAGAGATGCCCTGTACAGTAATTCTGGCCTTGGAACGGACCTTGGTCTTCAGCTGTGTCTGTCTGGGAGAAGGCCTCAGACACTAATTATAGGTTACAGTTCCATTATGTGGTTTGATGCTTTGGCTGAGTTGTAAGGAGGGCTAATGATAACTTAATTTCATCAGATGCTCTGAAAAGTAACTCAATGACTTTGCTAACTGTCATTCTGTTTGTCTCTCAAATTCTCACACCTCTCTCTGTCTGCCTCTAGATATAGTAATGAAGTTACTCCATTCTCTCTGTAGCTGCTCAATTTTCCTTGGCTCTTTCTCCTCCTGCCTCGCTACAGCTGTGATTATGTGTTAATATACAGCACATTCGGAAAGTATTCAGACCCCTTGACTTTTTCCAAATTTTGTTACGTTACAGCCTTATTCTAACATGCATTAAATAAATAAAAATCTTCAATCTACACACAATACCCCATAATGACAAAGCGAAAACAGGTTTTTAGAAATGTTTGCAAATGTATTTAAAAATGAAAAACAGAAATACCTTATTTACTTAAGTATTTAGACCATTTGCTATGAGACTCGAAATTGAGCTCAGGTGCATCCTGTTTCCATTGATCATCCTTGAGACGTTTCTACAACTTGATTGGAGTCCACCTGTGGTAAATTCAATTGATTGGACATGATTTGGAAAGGCACACATCTGTCTATATAAGGTCCCACAGTTGACAGTGCATGTCAGAGGTCGAAGAGAGAAGTTTACAGAAGAGGTTGAAGAATTTAGGAAAGGACAACAATTATGAATGTTCAGACTGGAGCTTTCTGACAATTCATTAAAAAACGTATCTGGGAGAAGCCTCAATGGTCTGGAGATAATTATACTGTCTGTTACAGAAGGGAGATTGTCACTCCATGACCATCCCACTCTCAGGGACACTGCTGCTCATCTGGCAAAGGCTGAATGTTGCTCATCATGCCCTCAGAGATCTATTACAGCGCTCCTTCAGACACTGCCGCTAAAGTTACAATCCTCTGGTCTGATTTAATTTCCAAAGATTGAACAAGTAGGCCTAGGCAGGATGTCGAAAAAGTAAATTGTTGTAAATTAGCACTTCCATCCACTTTGAAAATAGAGATGGAGATATGTGATCAAATCTGACCTCTGGCACTTTCACAGTGAATAGGTCAAATTAGTAACTGTTAGGATGTCATTATTTTGGATTGGGCTGCTGCTGAGAACAGTATGTGATGAACTCCTTAGAGTGAATTATTTTGAATAAATCTGTATTGAGGACACTATATTACCAAAAGGCTGGAATATATGGTGACTATGATGCATTAACATGATAAGTTCTGACTGTTAACCAATATCCTTCCATGCTGCACACACACACACACACACACACACACACACACACACACACACACACACACACACATTCACCCCTAGGAAATAATCCTTCCATCAATACAAATGTATATTTGATTACTTATGAAAAAGGCATATCATATCAGAATAAAGGATCATTTTCATCTAATGCACTGAATCCGTTTCATCGAGTGTTGTTTAGCTCCCTTTTATCTGCCCGTGGCTGCCTCTTGCATGGTTCCTGGAAACCTTGCATCATATCAGATGTATTCATTGTGTAACAGGATCAAATATATTACCAAAGCTTGTTACATAGATTTGTTTTTGAAAAGGGGATTTTTCATAAGAACTCTTACTCTGTCCAATTGTTCTGTATGCGTATAGATAAAGATGATTGGCATTCACTCACAGTCAAGACAATTTTTTTGTCAAGACAATTTTTTTATCATCACTAAAGTTGGCCATTCCAGCTATCATGTGGTAGCCTACCCTCTCACACAATTGATTCCTGAGCAGGAGATTAGATTGCTCTTCTGTCTAATGTAATGCAGAGAGCATAATACTCCTGTCTCCTTCCTTCAACTGTTATTACTTTGCTCTCTTGCCTGCTGTTTATATCAGCTTCCCAGTCTTGTTCAATAAGTGATAATGTGTGTGCAATAAATCAAAAGGATACTGAATATTTTGTACACTATGTATTTTTCATATTGATAAATCACATACAATGTATATCCACAGGCAGATGTAAGCTGGCCTAGATCACTGTGAAAGTGTAAAGCTCCTTTTCATTCTCTCTGAGAGTAATCTTGATAGCATCTATTAATTGATTTAAGGAAGACGCTGTCAGCAGCATACCAGCAATATCCACACAAAGATCAAATGGTGTTCCATAGAAATATTGAGGTTTTTCATGGGGACTAATAGTGTATGAGAAAATCAAACAAGAGAAAATAACTCTTCATCATTAAATCAGCTTTCTTTCCTCTCGCATGGACCGGTCACCTGCTAATTTGTTCTATACAGGACCCCAGAGCAGGTCCCAGGTCAGCCTATTGTTGAGATCACCATGACGTAGCAGGTGAGACTCCCACAAGATAGGGGATTAAATTAAATTACAAGAAAACAAGGGGAGTGATTGGGGACATTACCCTGTGTAGGGTGCCGTCTTTTGGATGGGACGTTAAACGGGTGTCCTGACTCTCTGTGGTCACTAAAGATCCCATGGCACTTATCGTAAGAGTAGGGGTGTTAACCCCGGTGTCCTGGCTAAATTCCCTATCTGGCCCTCATACCATCATGGCCACCTAATCATCCCCAGCTTCCAATTGGCTCATTCATCCCCCCTCCTCTCCCCTGTAACTATTCCCCAGGTCGTTGCTGTAAATGAGAATGTGTTCTCAGTCAACTTACCTGGTAAAATAAGGGTAAAATAAAAATTAAATAAAAAGTCATAGGAAAGGGAAAAGGAAGATGAGGAAAATCATTGCACATATCTGTTACATCACTCTGTTTCAGAAAGAGAAGGAGAGCATAAAAGATAACCTGAAATGTTTATGATTAAGAATCCTTGTGTGAGTGTGTATTTAGGGGCTGCACCGATATGATTGAATGCATTGTAATCTGCATAGGCTGACAGAAGACAAGCGCTGGCTGACTACTGTGTAATGATGTGTGTTGGCGGACATCCACTACCAAGTTCAATCATCGCACAGACGCTTATGTGTTGTTTCAATTCTCTCTATTTTCATGATGAAAGGAACACTCACTGTCAAAATGGAGAACATAGACCAGAAATCTATGCTAAATTCACCATATGAGAACTATCAAATTGTAATACAGTGCCTTCAGAAATTATTCACACCCCTTGACTTTTTCCACATTTTGTGTTACAGCCTGAATTTAAAATTGATTACATTTAGATTGTGTCACTGCTCTACACACAATACCCCATAATGTCAAAGTGGAATGATGTTTTTAGAATTGTTACAAATTAATTAAAAATGAAAAGCTGAAATGTCTGAATACTTATAAGGTGTTTTTTTATTTTTTATACATTTGCTGAGGATTTTAATTTCTTTAATCAATTTTGGAATAAGGCTGTAACGTAACAAAATGTGGAAAAAGTCAAGGGTTCTGAATATTTTCCAAAGGCACTGTATTTTCAAGTATAGTGGTGGCTGCATCATGTTATGGGTATGCTTGTCATCAGCAAGGACTGGGGAGTTTTTTTAGGATAAAAATGGAATAGAGCTAAGCACAGGCGAAAAACTAGAGGAAAACTTGGTTCAGGTTGCTCTTCAACAGACACTGGGAGACAAATTCACCTTTCAGCAGGACAATGACCTAAAACACAAGGCCAAATATACACTGGAGTTGCTTACCATGATGACATTGAATGTTCCTGAGTGGCCTATTTACAGTTTTAACTTAAATCGGCTTAAAAATCTATGGCAGGCTTGAAAATGGCGGTCTAGCAATGACCAACTTGACTGAGCTTGAAGAATTTTAAGAATAAATGGGCAGATGTTGTACAATCCAGGTGTACAAAGCTCTTAAGCCTTGTTCACACTGCAGGCCTCAATGCTCAAATCTGTTTTCTTTTTCAAATTTTGGAATACTGACTGTCCAAACAGCAAGTTACAAGTGACCAAATCGGGTGTGTGTGTTCAGACAGCAGTTATTTGCTGACATGTCTACACTAGTTGTCATAGTAATGACTGGTGTGTGCACAGTGATGTAGGCCGATTGGTGGTGGTGTTTGTGCTTCCTATCGCTCAGAAGTTATGTAGCAAGCTAAGGTGACAACAATGCGTGCCATGGACATTTCCCAGTTGCTTTGAATGTTAAAAATCATAGTTTAAGAACACTTTTAAAGCCTCAAAAGGATTAGATGATCCAACTTTAAAGACTAGTCCTTTTTAGCTAGCCACAGTAGTCAACTAGCTAGCTAGGTTGCTGTTTAGCACATTCACTAATTTGTTTGTAAAGAATTAACAAGCTAGTTAGCTACCACAAAACTGTCATAGTAGCTAGCAAGCAACAAGATATGCCAAATAAGTCTAAAAACCACTTGAGTGCAAATAAATCAGTTTAACCATTCAGACAAGTCGTATAGCCAGGAATCAGATTTGTGTCTTATTTCAAACCACCTACGAAGGTGGTTTGAAATGTGGCTTAAAATACTTGATTTCATGTGCTTTTTGGCTGTTCAGACTGCAGGAAAAAGAACAGATTCGATTCAGATATGCAAAAAATAGGATTTGAGTCACTTCAAAACTGCCAATGTGGCTTTAGAGACTTACCCAGAAAGACTCACAGCTGTAATCACTGCCAAAAGTGATTCTAACATTTATTGACTCAGCGGGTTGAATACTTATCTAATCAAGATTAGTGTTTTATTTTCCATGAATACATTCCCCCCCCCCACACTTTGACAGAGTATTTTGTGTAGATTATTGACAAAAACAAACTATTAAATCCATTTTAATCCCACTTTGTAACAACAAAATGTGGAAAAAGTCAAGGGGTGTGAATACTTTCTGAAGGCACTGTATGTAGTGAAGTGTACCCGATGCATCAATTTGTAGCACAGGTGTTGTTCCTCAGAGACTCAGTAATGATATAGAAGGGCACTAGAGTAATATAGGAGGCCACTAGAGTAAGTTATTTTCAGTCATTCAGATGAATGTGTGTGCTGTAGGGGAGCACTGTTATGAGCAGTCTGCAAAGATCTGGCCTGCACATGTAGCCTTAGAAGAGGCTGGTTATGGCACACTGAACAGCAGGGCAACTGGCTTCAACTGGCTACTGTATTGAATAATACATTTCATGTGACCTACATTCAATGGCCTTGTAAAATAACTTAATTGTCACAACAAATAAATCATGAATGAATGCAAAATCTATGCAAAATTTGTGCTGGTGTTTCTAAACTAAATACGTGTTTCATCAAATGCTGTTGCTTATATCAGAGGATAGGCCTTATGCTTTTTTCATGATGATGTACTCCAGCCATTTACATGTACTCATTTAGCAGATGCTCTTATCCAGAGCTACTTACATGAGCAATTAGGATTAAGTGCCTTGCTCAAAGGCACATCGACTTTTCACCTAGGGGATTCGAACCAGTGACCTTTTGGCTACTGGCCCAACGCTCTTAACCACTAGGCTACCTGCCGACCCATAATTAGATGAACTGCGTGCTATTTGCATAATAAGTTAATTACAAGCCAATTATGATTTAATAAGATCACACCTAGCCCAGACAGACAATCTGTTCTGCTTCCTTTGCATATCAGAAGACATACGACACAACTGGAAATCTACAGAAATCCCTGTCCGAAAAGTTAACTCCTGTAGAATAAAGACAATTATTTTAACTTGAGACTGTCAAACAGGCAATGCATAACCGTACTCTGCCACCAGGATGGTGGCTCGAGCATGTCTCTTGCGCTGTTTGGTCCTGACGTCAGCGAGATTGCCTGAGTGCGGAGCCCAAGTGCACTCTCCCCCTACATTGTGAGCTAAGTTAAACGATGCGAGCGCTCGCAGCCGTCGCCGCCGCCCAGTAGTTTCACAGCCCGCGGACCAAGCACGACACCGACGAAAAGAGACCGTGTGAGGGCAATATACGAAGACCAGAGCTTTTTTCAAACAAGTGTCAAACGTTATCGTGGGGGATTTTTTAATGTTTTAGCTAGTTGCCGACAGAGCGCGAGAGAGGGAGAACGAGAGCGAGTCAGCCAGCCTAGAGAGGGATAAGGTATAAAGAGGGAAAATAATTGCTGGTATATTTCGGTCCTCGCCAACCGTTACTTTGGATATCAAGAAGATCAGAGGTTGTGTAGCCATGGGATGTACACTGAGCGCCGAGGAGAGAGCGGCTTTGGACAGGAGCAAGGCTATTGAGAAAAACCTAAAAGAAGATGGAGTCACTGCCGCGAAAGACGTAAAACTACTCCTGCTTGGTAAGATGCTTCAGGAGGAGGGGTGGCCCTCTCGGCTTCTTGGTTTCTTGTCCATAATCTGAAGTGTCCAAATCACACACACGCTTTCTGGTTCTATAGCCAGACGCTAATCTGACTATGAAAATGAATATAAATTAAAACCACAGCATTTATGTACTTTACAGCCCCTTGTCTCTTTTCATCCCTTCAGGGGCTGGGGAGTCAGGAAAAAGTACCATCGTGAAACAGATGAAGTAAGTGCCACGGTCTAGAAATTCTTTGCATTGAATGTGTGTGATGGATAGGCTACACATGAGAGGCTACACACACACACACACACACACACACACACACACACACACACACACACACACACACACAGTGTCTATAGCTTGTGATCGAAGAGGATAGGCTACAGAGTGTTCTTTGGTCCGTCATATTTTAAAGTAATTATTACCTTTACTGGCGAGAAGCGCTTCTAGCCGTGTAATTTATTGGCTTAAACCAACAGCGTTGCGGGTTACGGGAAAATATCGATGAGCTGTTCACAAAAATGGTGCTGAAAACGGAACCTGTTTTGCCTACAGCTAATGCACTTTGGCTTTCACTGAGAGCTTGTCTGTCTCTACAATAAACCGTGCACTGACCAGTTTCGAGAATCCCTCTCTCAATTAATCTTAGTGGCATGTTTTATCGCACATATCTGTCCCTTGGCCCTTCATTCTTTGATCTCGCAAGCTGCTTTATCAAGTTTAGAGAAATAAGCCCCTAGGCTATATAACCGAGGTATAGAATATAGCCTAAGACTGGACACCTTTTGTGGGCGATATCTGCTGGTTTGAACGTTTGAGTGCTGTCAATGCCAAATTAGTTGATTCTGTGAAGTCAACCCAAGTGATAGAGTTGATGAATGTTGAAGATGATATTACATTGTTCTCAAATAGCCTACACACATGTAGGATTTCTGGTGGAATAATTGGGTGGGAACTTCACACGGCCATTTTTATTTGCCTGCCTCAAAGCCAACACCCTTTCTTTGCCGAATTACATGCCTTTAATCAATCAAATCAATCGTTACGCAATTTCAGACATTCATCTAATTAAGAAGTCTGATTAATGTTTTGATGGCTGTCATTATTTCAACTGTATGCGAGCATAGTGTGCGTCTTGGTCTCGGTTTGCTGTGGTGATGCATCTAGATGTGTATATATAAATATTGTCTCGAATAGATTCGTGAGCTCGTGTATGCCTACACTGGCACATTCTTAGTTTTGATTATGGTTTACACAACCTATAATAAAGAAAGGGAAATGTGTAGCTCAGTTGGTAGAGCATGGCGCTTCTAACGCCAGGGTTGTGTGTTCGATTCCCACGGGGGTCCAGTATGAAAATGTATGCACTCACTAACTGTAAGTCGCTCTGGATAAGAATGACTAAAATGTGACTGGGTGTCAGAGATTTGAAAAAGAATCGCCTCACATTTTCAAGTGATTGCAGGGCTGCTGCCATTTTCTGACACCTTCTGAGTAATTGCCGTTTGTGATTAAATAACATCTAATAGCCATAACTTTTTCAGTTTCAACTTTTTTACCACATGAATCGAAGTACCTATTGCATAATAATTTCAGGCGGTTTCGGTGGTGGACAGCGCCCCAAAGCCTGTGCTCAATCGTATCTCTTCGGACATTCTCGACTCTTTCCGTTGTTGCGATCTAGTTCTCAACCTTGAACCCGGAGCGGAATTTCACACCTCTCTGGTCGTCTCTTGGTGTTCAATGATGCGTTGTGTTGTAGTGATTTCCGGGGGCGGGAGGGTTTTTTAGGGTAATGAAATATTGTGTGGATGAAGGGCGGGTGGGTGGCGGGCGGTTGAATAAAGAGAAAACATTGCATAAAAAATCAATTGTATAATTCTTGTGGAATTCACATCTATAGGCTACATTGTCGTTTTTCTTTCATTATTTTTATCTGGCATTAAAGCCTAAGCTTTAGGACCTAACTGTTGCATGCCAAATACACACCAATTGCCAAATGCTTTTGGGAACGTTGGCAGAAAAAGTATTAGCGAAAAGCTGTGAAATGGAGAGATGAACATAAATAGAAGGGAGGGGCAGAACAGTAGTCACATTTTTGGGAAAGATTTAAGTGGTAGAAGAGGATGATGGCGGTGCCGGCTACGTTATGTGTGATGATTGTGAGGCGCTATACAAATTCGACAGTCACAAGACCGGGACTTCAAAATGGCACGTCATGGGATCTGTACTGTTCAGATGGGTTAAATTGAATAGTAGCCCAACTGAAGTCTGGACACTGACTGTAGATCTATAACTTCGTAGCCTAGTATAATATTAACTCCTGCAGATCTAAGCATATCTTGCAGTACAATTATAGACCAAATGTAAATTGACTCGGGAACAGGAGTGGAGAAATATATTTCAGAATCTTGAGAGAATGAATGCATGGTTAGGGATGTCTGTAAAGGTGCCATCGTTATCAGCATCATAAAAGCTGATAGTATTTTTAAAATCACACATAATATTCATCCAAGCCGAATGGAAATCTTATCAAAAACATGTTGGGTCGTTTTAACAGCTTTTAATTTCCTTAAAACCGGCCAAACTGATGTCATTTGGAAATTTGACCCGAAAATGTTTTCCCATTTCTTTTTGTTGAGTTATTTAATTTTCTCCCCAGTCCCTAAACATCTTTGCAACTAGAGAGAAACAGAGATGAAAGAGAAAACAAACTTTACCGATGTCAACTAGATTGAAGCATTCATTCTATCGATTTATGACATTCTGGTGAGCAGGGTTTATTTAGTCTTCAACAAGTAATGACAGAAGAGAAGCTGCATGTATCTAATTATAGACAAGTTGACTAGCAAAATGTCAGAAATAAGCAGAAACATAGGCCCATCACATTTTTTTTTACGCCATCTGACCATACAGTGCATTTTCTATATTTGCGGGATAGGGTCGGGTGCGGGCCTCAGATTTTCACTTCATTACATAGTTGGGCGGTTGCGGATATGTTATTAGCAATTATGGGCGGGTGCAGGTGAACAAACAGCTGACCCACGCATCTCCATCGTGTTGCTTTTTTTTATAGGCTAATTTGTGGCATATGCAACATAATTTCATTATGAAGAAGAAACAAAATTGCATTTGATGCAAAAGTGAGTGAAAAATGATAAGGGAAGGTTTTAAGAGCAATTTTGTAACTACTCTAACCAAATAACATTTTATTTGTCACATGCTTCGTAAACAACAGGTGTAGACTAACAGTGAAACGCTTACTTACGGCCCTTTCCAACAATGCAGAGAGAAAGAAAATAGAGGGTTCTACATGGAACCCAAAAGGGTGCTACCTGGAACCAAAAAGGGTGCTCCTACGGGGACAGCCAAATAACCCTTTTGGAACCCTTTTTTCTAAGAGTGTACAGCCATGTTGATGTTTCCCGTAGTCCACGATCAGCTGGTCTCACACTGCCAGGTCTCTCACCTTCTCTCTATAGGTTGTCTCATTGTTGTCGGTGATCAGGCCTACCACCGTCGTGTCGTCAGCAAACTTAATGATGGGTAATGAAGTAATGCGCGGCCACGCAGTCGTGCGTGAACAGGGAGTACAGGAGGGGCCCCCGTGTTGATGGTCAGTGTAGTGGATATGTTGTTGCCTACCCTCACAATCTGGGGGCGGCCTGTCAGGAAGTCCAGGATCCAGTTGCAGAGGGAGGTGTTCAGTCCTAGGGTCAGTCCCAGGGTCCTTAGCTTGGAGGTTACTATGGTGTTGAACGGTGAGCTTTAGTCAATGAACAGCATTCTCACAAAGGTGTTCCTCTTGTCCAGGTGGGAGAGGACAGTGTGTAGTGCAATAGAGATTGCATCATCTGTGGATCTGTTTCATGGCTACAGATGCTAAAGGGGAAATAGTCATTTAGACAGGTTACCTTGGCATTCTTGGGCACAGGGATTAGGGTTGTCTGCTTGAAACATATAGGTATTACAGACTGGGTCAGGGAGAGGTTGAAAATGTCAGTGAAGACACTTTCCAGCTGGTTGGCCCATGCTCCGAGTACGCGACCTGGTAATCAGTCTGAACGTTAACCTGTTTAAAGGTCTTACTCACATTGGCTATGGAGAGTGTGACCACACAGTCGTCCGGAACAGCTGGTGCTCTCATGGTTGTGTTGTTTGCCTCGAAGCGAGCATAGAAGACATTTAGCATGCCTGGTAGGCTCGAGTCACTGGGCAGCTCGTGGCTGGGTTTCCCTTTGTAATCCGTGATAGTTTGCAAGCCCTGCCACATCCAACGAGCGGCAGAGCCGGTGTAGTAGAATTCGACCTTGCCTGTTTGATGGCTCATCAGAGGTCTTAGCAGGATTTCTTATAAGCGTCCGGATTAGTGTCCCGCTCCTTGAAAGCGACAGCTCTAGCCTTAAACTCAGTGCTTAGCATCCGCTTCATCATACCACTTCTGTATTGAGCGCATCACTGGTACTTCCTGTTTGAGTTTTTGCTTGTAAGCAGGAATCAGGAGGATAGTTATGGTCAAATTTGCCAAATGGAGGGTGAAGGAGAGCTTTGTATGCATTTGTGTGTGGAGTAAAAGTGATCTACAGTTTTGTCTCCTCTAATTGCACAGGTGACATGCTGGTAGAAATGAGGTAAGACCAATTTCATTTTCCCTGCATTAAAATCACCGGTCACTAGGAGCGCCGGCTCTGGATGATCATTCTCTTGTGTACTTATGGCCCTATACATTTTACATTTACATTTGAGTAATTTAGCAGACGCTCTTATCCAGAGCGACTTACAGTTAGTGAGTGCATACATTTTCATACTGGCCCCCCGTGGGAAATGAACCCACAACCCTGGCGTTGCAAGCGCCATGCTCTACCAACTGAGCTACAGGGGACATACAGCAGTGGAGGATGTGGAGGGAAGGACTGCTCATAATGGCTAGAACGGCGCTAATGGAATGGCATCAAACACATGGAAACCATGTGATTGATGTATTTGATACCATTCCAATGATGCAGCGCCAGCCATTACCACGAGTCCGTCCTCCCCAATTAAGGTGCCACCAGCCTCCTCTGCTATACAGCTCATTGAGTGCGGTCTTAGTGCTAGCATCGGTTTGTGGTGGTAAATAGACAGCTACATAAAATATAGATGAAAACTCTTTGTAAATAATATGGTCTACAGCTTATTCTAACTCAGGCGAGCAGAACTTCAAGACTGTCTTAATATTAGAGATCATGCACCAGCTGTTAACGAAATACACACCGCCCCTCCCCCCCTTGAGCTTACCCGAGGCTGCCGTTCGATCCTGCCGATGCGTAGAAAAATCAATGTCCTTGTTTGGCCACGACTCCTAGAAACTTAGGATATTACAGATCTTCAGGTCCCGTTGAAAGGATAGTCTTGAACGGAGCTCGTCCAGTTTGTTCTCCAGTGGTTGTATGTTGTTCGTCAATAGAACGGAGGGTAGAGGGGGTTTAAGAGTGGAGTCTGTTATAGCAGCAAAGGGGGGGGGGGACCAACTCCATATTAATGCCCATGATTTTGGAATGAGATGTTAGACAAGCAGGTGTCCACATACTTGTCATAAGATAGAGGTATAGATGATAGATATCCACACACACAACAAAAATATAAAATTCAACATGCAACAATTTCAACGATTTTACTGAGTTACAGTTCATATAAGGAAATCAGTCAATTGAAATAAATTCATTAGGCCCTAATCTATGGATTTCATAGGCCCACCCACTGGGGAGCCAGGTCCAGCCAATCAGAATAACTTTTTCCCCACAAAAGGGCTTTATTACAGATATAAATAATCCTCAGTTTCATCAGCTGTCTGGGTGGCGAAGAAGATCCCGCAGGCGAAGAAGCCGGATGTGGAGGTCCTGGGCTGGCATGGTTACACGTGGTCTACGGTTGTGATGCTGGTTGGACGTACTACCAAATTCTCTAAAACGACGTTTGAGGCTGCTTATGGTAGAGAAATTAACATTACATTCTCTGGCAACAGCTCTGATGGACATTCCTGCAGTCAGCATGCCAAATGCATGCTCCCTCAAAAGTTGAGACATTTGAGAGAAATAAGCTTTTTGTGCATATGGAACATTTCTGTGATCTTTTATTTCAGCTCATGAAGCATGGGACCAAAACTTTACATGTTGCGTTTATATTTTTGTTCAGTATATCTATCTATCTCATTACATGACCAAAAGTATGTGGACTGCTCATTGAACATTTAATTCCAAAATCATGAGCATTAAATGGAGCTGGTCCCCCTTTGCTGCTATAACAGCCTCCACTCTTCTGGGAAGGCATTCCACTAGATGTTGGAACATTGCTGCGGGGACTTGCTTCCATTCAGCCACAAGAGCATTAGTGAGGTCGGGAACTGATGTTGGGCGATTAGGCCTGGCTCGCAATCGGTGTTCCAATTCATCCCAAAGGTGTTCGATGGGGTTGAGGTCAGGGCTCTGTGCATGCCAGTCAAATTCTTCCACACCGATCAACAAACCATTTCTGTATGTACTTCACTTTGTGCACAGGGGCATTGTCATGGTGAAACAGGAAAGGGCCTTCCCAAACTGTTGCCACAAAGTTGGAAGCACAGAATCATCTAGAATGTAATTGTATGCTGTAGCGTTAAGATTTCCCTTTACTGGAACTAAGAGGCCTAGCCCGAACCATGAAAAACAGCCCCAGACAATTATTCCTCCTCCAAACTTTACAGTTGGCACTATGCATTGGGGCAGGTAGCATTCTCCTGGCATCCGCCAAACCCAGATTTGTCCGTCTTACTGCCAGATGGTGAAGCGTGATTAATCACTCCAGAGAAGGCGTTTCCACTGCTCCAGAGTACAATGGCGGCGAGCTTTATACCACTCCAGTCTACGCTTTGCATTGCGCATGGTCATCTTAGGCTTGTGTGCGGCTGCTCGGCCATGGAAACCCATTTCATGAAGCTCCTGACAAACAGTCCTTGTGCTGACGTTGCTTCCAGAGGCAGTTTGGAACTCGGTAGTGAGTGTTGCAACAGAGGACAGCTATTTCGCGGCTGAGCCGGTTGTTGCTTCTATACGTTTCCACTTCACAATAACAGCACTTACAGTTGACCGGGGCAGCTCTAGCAAGGCAGAAATTTGACAATTGTTGGAAAGGTGGCATCCGTTGAAAGTCACTCAGTTCATCACTAAGGCCATTCTACTGCCAATGTTTGTCTATGGATATTGCATGGCGGTGTGCTCGATTTTATACACCTGTCAGCAACGGGTGTGGCTGAAATATCAGAATCCACTGATTTTAAGGTGTGTCCACATATCTTTGTATTTATATATACACACACATACACATAAACAAAAAAAAAGATTCTATAGGTTGCAAGAATTTTGTATAATAATTTAAAAACTCTCAAGTTTTGAATCCGGCATGGTTTTGTGTATCAGTTCATAAACCGTGCCATGGAATCAGTACATCGAAATTCTCCTCCCCACTATTTTGCAACCTGTATGGCGCAGCTGTCAAGTTTTTGGTCCTTAAATGAAACTGGTATACTTTTTTTATTTTTCACAATCTTATTTCGCCAATTTTGGTCTTTAATGCAGAGCCGACAAACAAGTTCCTTACCTTCAGGGTATTTATTAACTAACTAACAAGGCACAGTACAAGGACACAGGAGCACATGGGGGTAGGATGGAGATTTGATGGCTTGTAAGGCCAGTAGGTAAGTTTGTGATACAACCAAAACAAACAGCAAATGCATCCAACAAATTTGTAGTCAGAAGCTTGATGTAGTCACTGCGTGCTATGAATATGGGACCAAACACTTTTTACTACTTTAATACACAAGTGAATTTGTCCCAATACTTTTGTACAAAAGGTGCTGTAATTTCTAAACGGTTCACCTAATATGGATGAAAATACCTTCAAATTAAAGCTGACAGTCTCTACTTTAACCTCAGTCATTGTATCATTTCAAATCCAAAGTCCTGAAGTACAGAGTCAAAACAACAACAAATGTGCCACTGTCCCAATACTTTTGGCGCTCGCTGTATATACAGGCAAGGAAGTCAGCATTATGCAATCTTATTAACCCATGGAATGGAACTTACTTAAACTCAGGCACGTGGGCCACCAAAAACACTGAACACATGGAAATGAAGCGAGAGGACTGGAGATTATCAGAGTGAGTTCAGGTGTGGTGAGTTGGCAGGAGAGTGGGCGTGTCCAGAGGGTAATTAGGGAATTGGTGAGATGGCATGAACCTTCAGAACAGCTACCCCTGCTTTTTTTTGTAAGTGAAGCGTAGATGAATGGGGAATGGGAGCATTAGTTTTAAAGCCCAGCTAATGAGGGATTTAATTGGATGAGAATGCAAGACTGTGAAATCTCTAGCCAGCAGTGATTACAATACAGAATAATATGTTGCTGCAGGTGCAATGGAAGCATCTCTGGAATGTTGGTGTGTGTGTGAGAATAAATCGGTGTGTTTGTTTGACCTGAGAGGAACAACATCTAGGGCTTGATTATCACACCACGCTTTTCAAGTGAAGGTGTGAAACCATGTCTCTCTTTGTGTTTGTTTGTTTTCTGTGTGTCAGAGAGAGATGTGGACAGAGATTGAGAGGGACAGAGAGAGAGAGTGAGGGTGGGTGCTAATATTTGGAAAGCAGAGTGCATGCAGTAGTGCACATAAAAATAACTTTTGTGGTTAAATTCCCATGTAACCAAAAAAATATACAAGCTAAATGGGTTTGCATTGCATTTTCAACTCTACTGATGGTTTTGTCAGAAAAACTGTTGCTTTATATAGTAAATGTACCCACTCTGGTCTTGCCACATGCGCTCTAGCCAACAGCTCTCAGATACAGTGCGGGTAGGCTAGCCTACACAATGAGATTCTTATGGATAAGCATAAGATATTTTTTATTTGTCAAACGGCAGCCAAGCATCGATCATCCTGTCACCAGAATTAGACCCTCAATATTTATTGGAAAGTAGCATCAAGCTCATCACCTTGGACTTTCACCAACCTGTGAAGTTCATCATAACTTATTTCATCTGTAGCCTAATAAACTGCATGGTTCCCCGAGTGGTAGTGGGAGGACCACACAACACATCGTGTGACTCCAAGTAAAAAATTATGGTTAATATATCAAAATTTGCTTTTAAAGACGTTTCCACCGCCATTCCTTGCATTAATTTTACAGACACCAAAAAAATCCCACCATATCAAACAAACAAATTGTCTGTTGTCCTGTTTCCATCAGCCCAGTTGTGGCTTTTTTCATGCTTCAGGTAATTAATCTGCATTAAATGGTTGAATGGAAACCTGGTGTAATCAGTTACTCCCCAACCCTGCCGAGGGCTCTGTGACGTTTTGTATGTGTAAGAATGCCTCGATGATGTGTGTGCGACACTGCGTGCATGTGTGTATTTTGATTTATTTGTGATTTATCACTTGCACATAAGGGGCTGTGTAAATCATGTTTGGATGTATTAGTAGTGCCCTTGCAGTTTATTAAATGATTGGATAAAGGAAAGGAATTGCTGACATTTAGAGTTTAACAGCATAAAGTGGAGATATAGCCTATATCTACATTTGTATTTTATTAGACCTGAGTTAACTGACATGATCTTTGAAGTTCTAAGGGTAGAGCAGTCTGATGACTCTGCATGCTTATATTGGTCACATTAACTATGTGTCCTCCTCTTTGATTGGACTGTGATGTTCATCACAGCAGTCCCCGCTATTCTCCTTTCAAAATATGACTGAGTTTGTTAGGGAAAACAGTAGGAGAGGTTTTAGATAAATAAATAAAAATAATAAATAATATGCCATTTAGCAGACGCTTTTATCCAAAGCGACTTACAGTCATGTGTGCATACATTTTTACGTATGATAGATCATTCAGAGTGGTAGACAGGCCCTTTCTCTCTCTGAAAACATTCAATTTAATTTCAACAACAATGTAAAACATTTCCATTTCAATAAAGTCAATTGAATTATACTGAACACAAATAAAATGCAACATGCAACAATTTCAAAGATTTTACTGAGTTACAGTTCATATAAGGAAATCAGTCAATTAATTCATTAGGCCCGAATCTATGGATATCACATAGATTACATACACGTCGATCCAGAGCATCCCAAACATGCTCAATGTCTGGTGAGTATGGAAGAACTGGGCCATTTTCAGCTTCCGGGAAGTGTGCTCTGATCCTTGCGACTTGGGGCCGTGCATTATCATGCTGAAACATGAGGTGATGGCGGCGGATGAATGGCACGACAATTGGCCTCAGGATCTCGTCACAGTATCTCTGTGCATTGAAATTGCCATTGATAAAATGCAATTGTGTTCGTTGTCCGTAGCTTATGCCTGCCCATACCATAACCCCACCACCACCATGGGGCACTCTGTTCACAACGTTGACATCAGAAAACTGCTCGCCCACACAACGCCATACACGTGGTCTTAGGTTGTGAGGCCGGTTGGACGTACTGCCAAATTCTCTAAAACGATGGAGGCGGCTTATGGTAGACAAATTAATATTAAATTCTCTGGCAACAGCTCTGGTGGACATTCCTGCAGTCAGCATGCCAATTGCACGCTCCCTCCAAACTTGAGACATCGGTGGCTTTGTGTTGTGTGACAAAACTGCACATTTTAGAGTGGCCCAGCACAAGGTCCACCTGTGTAATGATCATGCTGTTTAATCAGCTTCTTGATATGCCACACCTGTCAGGTGGATGGATTATTTTAGCAAAGGAGAAATGCTCACTAACAGGGATGTATACACATTTGTGCCCAACATTTGAGAGAAATTATTTCAGCTCAACACTTTACATGTTGCGTTTATATTTTTGTTCAGTCTATATTGAAGAGAGTGAGTGAGTTAGTGTGTGTGATGTGCTCACAACAGTCCAAGCTCAGCCTTTTTATCTTCTATTGATCTTCTGAAGCTGTTGAACTTGATTATGTATGTTTGTCAAACATTTCCTCAGCCTATCTGTCTGTATTAGTCTCCATGGTTCTCTGGTCTCTGTTCTGCTCATTAGCAGACTCTGTTGTGTGAGGCAGTCCCAATTGTTCTCTTTACCTCCATCTGTGGTCCAGCCTCTCACACACACACACTACAGCCCTGCATGTGCATGAAATGTAGGCCCGAGCCCTACCCATGCCTGTGACGTTCAGGCCCTACCATATCGGGGCCCAAATTGCTTCTGCCAAATTTAAGGCCCTTCTTGAACCCAAAATCAGAAATAACTTTCTCCATTAGTATATCCATTAAATGCTAGTCTCTATCTGTCCCCTGCATGGTCCCCTCCGTTCTGTTTGTGTGAGAATCCATAGCAACGGCTCTGCTTTTGTCAGCCTGCTTAATGACGAGATGTGAAATAGCTGTTAGCTAGCTACTTTTCATCAGTCTAAACTCTGACAAAACTCATAAAACATTATTGTTTTCTGTGAAATAATTTCAACTCAGACAATGTTTTATTCTAATATTTGACGAGGTTGAAGCTCTTCTAACTCCATGTTATGATCTTAGTAAGATAGGACAGTACAGAGACACTGCGCAGCAGAGCAAGAGCAAATGGCTCAGCCTCAAAATGTAAGTGATCAATTGAGTAATTCTTAAAAATTATACCTGAGCCTGGCCCGTACCCTAGTTATTGATAATTTTAAAAAATCAGGCCCTTCCGGGCCCTAACCCGATGTAGTGTCGGGGCCCGTCGGCCTTGGTTCGGTTAGCAGAACTCTAACACACACACACACACACACACACACACTAGTCATCAGCATCCACCGCCAGTATTTGTCATCCTAAAACATCCACAGGAAACCACAATCTTAAAATAGTGACACAAATGTTCGTCAAAAAACTATTTTTCAGTGGCAATTGACGAGACGAAATAGACCCAGAATAAACTATAACTACACTGAACAAAAATAAAACACAACATGCTACAATTTCAAAGATTTTACTGAGTTACAGTTCATGTAAGGAAATCAGTCAATTGAAATAAATTCATTAGGCCCTAATCTATGGATTTCACATGACTGGGAATACAGATATGCATCTGTTGGTCACAGATACCTTTAAAAAGAGGTAGGGGCATGGATCAGAAAACCAGTCAGTATCTGGTGTGACCACCATTTGTCTCATGCAGTGCGACACATCTCCTTCGCATAGAGTTGATCAGGCTGTTGATTGTTGCCTGTGGAATGTTGTCCCACTCCTCTTCAATGGCTGTGCGAAGTTGCTGGATATTGGCAGGAACTGGAACACGCTGTCGTACACGTCCATCCAGAGCATCCCAAACATGCTCAATGGGTGACATGTCTGGTGAGTATGCAGGCCACGGAAGAACTGGGACATTTTCAGCTTCCAGTAATTGTGTACAGATCCTTGCGACTCTGTGCATTCAAATTGCCATCGATAAAATGCAATTGTGTTCATTGTCCATACAGTGGGGGGGGAAAGTATTTAGTCAGCCACCAATTGTGCAAGTTCTCCCACTTAAAAAGATGAGAGAGGCCTGTAATTTTCATCATAGGTACACGTCAACTATGACAGACAAATTGAGGAAAAAAAATCCAGAAAATCACATTGTAGGATTTTTAATGAATTTATTTGCAAATTATGGTGGAAAATAAGTATTTGGTCACCTACAAACAAGCAAGAATTCTGGCTCTCACAGACCTGTAACTTCTTCTTTAAGAGGCTCCTCTGTCCTCCACTCGTTACCTGTATTAATGGCACCTGTTTGAACTTGTTATCAGTATAAAAGACACCTGTCCACAACCTCAAACAGTCACACTCCAAACTCCACTATGCCCCTTTGACTTGGCTGTGCGAGTAAAATTTGTATTTGATTGTGTGCGAGCTGAACATTCATTACATGGTCACCTCACTCAACATTTTTAAAACTGCCTATTTTATGGGCAGCTACAACCATGATTTGGTCAAACAGTAAAGTGCATTATGATAACCTCATGATTCCTGTAATTAAAGTGTGCCCACACCCTGGGCCTGTTTGCTGGGCCCTGTTCTGCTGTAATGAGTGAGCCACTTTATGTGCCCTCCGGGAGAGAGAAAAAAGGCTTCTGATTGTATAACATTTCAAAATCCAATTGCGGGAAACACATAGCTATGGAAGCAACTACTGTTGTTCTCAGCTTTCTGTGCGTTTACTTTTTATTTGTCATCTCTTAATATTGAGCTCAATAGCAACTATTTTACAACCAAGGTATTTGCTATGGCTTTAAGATATGAAGCGCGCGAAATGCGCAATTGCGCATCGCCCATTGCGAGTGCATAGGGTAGCAGGGCTACAACTGCAAAAAAATATGGGACATTACATTTACTGTTAGATTAATACATGACTACTAACAGTGGGTATTATATTTAGTGTTAGTGAGCTAGCTAATGTGTTTTGAGTTTTCACTTCTTTGTGGTGAATAAGCCCCAAAATAAATTAGCTTATTTTAACAGTAAAATATAACAACAATACCCAAATGTTAACTCACAATTCATGACAATCACTGGATTAGGTTGCACCACAAAATATCTTGAATCATGCATTCCTGCTTGGACCTGTTAGATGAAACAACTTATGTATTGACTAGTCTACCATCACAGTAGTCTATTACACAGTCTAAAGCACTGCAAATGACTTTATAAGGTGAATGATAACACATTTTTTCTATTGCGTGACGCCTAAAAATAAATTGGTATCACCAAATCATGGGCTGGTGCCACTGAAAAAGTTGGTGGCACTGGGGAAAATGTTAGGCTGGAGCCCTGTCAAGGGGTGTGATTTTTAATCTGCTGTTGGCTGTTGGGAAGAAAATCATGCGATAGGATGTTATGCAGAAATATATGTTGATAGAACAAGGCTATGTATGTTGGTGCACATGAAAGTCAGTGATTTATGTTTACTATACAGTACCAGTCAAAAGTTTGGACACACCTACTCATTCAAGGGTTTTTCTTAATTTTTACTATTTTCTACATTGTAGAATAATAGTGAAGACATAAAAACTATGAAATAACACATATGGAATCATGTAGTAACCAAAAAAGTGTTAAACAAATAAAAATATATTTTATATTTGAGGTTCTTCAAATAGCCACCCTTTGCCTTTATGACAGCTTTGCACACTCTTGGCATTCTCTCAACCAGCTTCACCTGGAATTATTTTCCAACAGTCTTAAAGGAGTTCCCACATATGCTGAGCACTTGTTGGTTGCTTTTCCTTCTCTCTGCCATCCGACTCGTCCCAAACCATCTCAATGGGGTTGAGGTCGGGGGATTGTGGAGGCCAGGTCATCTGATGCAGCACTCCATTGCTCTCCTTCTTGGTAAAATAGCCCTTACACAGCCTGGAGGTATGTTGGATCATTGTCCTGATGAAAAACAAATGATAGTCCACCGGTCTAATGTCCATTGCTCGTGTTTCTTGACCCAAGCAGGTCTCTTCTTATTATTGGTGTCCTTTAGTAGTGGTTTCTTTGCAGCAATTCAACCATGAAGGCCTGATTCACACAGTCCCCTGTGAACAGTTGATGTTGAGATGTGTCTGTGACTTGAACTCTGTGAAGCATTTATTTGGGCTGCAATTTCTGAGGCTGGTAACTTTAATGAACTTATCCTCTGCAGCAGAGGTAACTCTGGGTCTTCCATTCCTGTGGTGGTCCTCATGAGAGCCAGTTTCATCATAATGCTTTATGGTTTTTGCGACTGCACTAGAAGAAACTTTCAAAGTTCTTGAAGTTTTCCGCATTGACTGACCTTCATGTCTTAAAGTAATGATGGACTGTCGTTTCTCTTTGCTTGTTTGAGCTGTTCTTGCCATAATATGGACTTGGTCTTTTACCAAATAGGGCTATCTTCTGTATACCCCCCTACCTTGTCACAACACAACTGATTGGCTCAAACACATTAAGAAGGAAAGAAATTCCACAAATGTACTTTTAACAAGGCACACCTGTTAATTGAAATGCATTCCAGGTGACTACCTCATGAAGCTGGTTGAGAGAATGCCAAGAGTGTGCAAAGCTGTCATCAAGGCAAAGGGTGGCTACTTTGAAGAATCTCAAGTATAAAATATATTTTGATTTGTTTAACACTTTTTTGGTTACTACATGATTCCATATGTGTTATTTCATAGTTGTGATGTCTTCACTATTATTCTACAATGTAAAAAATTATAAAAAATAAAGAAAAACCCTTGAATGAGTAGGTGGGTCCAAACTTTTGACTGGTAGTGTAGGTTAATGAGGCAATAAAAATGTGATGTGATAAAAATATGACTAAAAAGAAAAGGACATTTAGTTGACTAAAATGTCATTTTGACAATAACTAGACTAAATAATTCCTCAAATGACAAATGTGACTAAGACAATGATATTTTAGTCATAATGACTAAGGCTAGACTAACTCTAAAAAAATAGTGCCAAAATTAACAATGGTATACCATAGTGCCCTCCATCTTAGTGTAGAACACACTTCATAACTTAAACCTTCTTCCTCTAAACCAGCTGTCTCCTCTCTATATCAGAAAAAGTGATTGTGTTCATGTTTAAGGTTAAACCACCCCTAGCTTCCCTCCCGGTGTAACCTGAAAGGCCACTCTTTCTGATGCAGAGCCAGTGATAAAAGGAGAGCAACGGACACAGAGCTGAGAGAGTTCAGAGCACCCTCCACTGAATTACTGCTGTCAGAGGAATCAATAGCACTGGGCTGTATTGACACAAACACTCACTGTGGATCTCATTGAATATGCAAACTTGAAGGTTTTATTATACAGCTGTCGTTGTGTTTTACATCTATTTATGAGCCTGAATAACAGCTACATTCATATCTGTACTCCGGTCACATGCTAATATGAACCTTAGTTTTCCTATTTCCTAATAGAAAGTCTAGCTATTGAACACAACAGAGATGGTTCCCTTTTCTTGAGTATAGAAAAGAGAACTGTGGAATGAATGGGTTCTATAGAACGTCCCCAGGACAGTCCCAAATGTGAATTGAAATCGAGCTACAATGTAGTGCTAAAATGACAAGCTTTGGAACTGTGTCGAGAGCAGACTGTGTGTGAAAACGTGGGAGTGTGCAACCAGCATGCTTTAGTAGGAGCTGATTTGCATCAATGACTCATTTCTATAGGGACAATACAAATGAAGACCATAAAATGTCATTGTGTGTGTTCTCATCCTGATGGCCCAGGAAAGGGACACTCCCTTTCTCTGCCTTCAGAGGAAACTGACTCACTGAGCTAAGCCAGAGAGGAAGAGGCGAAACAAGAGGGTGCACTCCAATCAAAATCTGTCCACGCGTGAACACACCGATTCTGCTTAATAAGCAGACCACCTGCCTTCCCGCCTTTGGGACAACGACTCCCATTGTTAGAGCGAGAGACGAGACCATCTTGTCATTATATACAGTATCTCTGGCTAAGCTGAGTTGTGAAGCACTGTTCTGTACGCTCAGTCTGGTCTATACTGAACTTCCCCTGCTTCTGCTTATCCTTGTCACTAAGCTCTGGAAACTCCCCCATGCCTACTCTATCTGTTTTGGTGTCAGGCACTATGTCCGCTCTCATCTCTTGAAAGTCTCGCTTTTCTCCTAGACACTCTTTATACACTCGCCCTGCTCTCGTTCACTCTCTGTTCCCTCTCCTCCTCCTGTTTCTCTCTTTTTCTTTGGCTGCTCTCTCGCTCTCTGGGCCCTGTATCTCTGTAGTCTCTCTCTGTTCCTCATTCGGTGCCACTTCCACACTCAGCGTGGGGATGCTAATCGCGTTAAGAGGGCCAGTCCAGCTGCCTCTGATGACGTGATTGGAGGTGACTGACTGGAGCAAGAACAAACAAGGGCCAACCGGCCCGGCTGCACCATTCACAGACCCTTACTGTAATTTTCCCACCATGAGGCCTGGCGCGGTGGGGGTAGGGGGTTGGGGATGCTGATCCGCTCTGGCACGTAGGTTTGCCTCCCTACAGAGCAGGTTTAATTTAGGGCTCAGACGGCAGAGAAGAGGGGGAGGGGGAAGGGTGAGAGCATTCGAGGATGGACACGTTAACTCAAGTGTTACATAACGGGAAGTCACAAATTGAATGTAGCCTATGTATTTGTCTCACACCCGCAGTCGCCATCTAACAGTGCCATGCTCGCCACACATTGGCTGAGCTCTCTTTTGGTTGTGCGTTTGTTTGCTGGTTCAGTGACAGACACCCAGCGCTGCAGAACACTGAAGCTCATGGTAACATACAGTATCTCTAGATAGCTGTCCTTCTGTTGCCATATCATGCCCTGTTTGCATCCACTTTGCATTAGCTACCGTCATAGAGAGAGAGACATGCATAACACAGGGCAAAGACCATGTGATCTAATTATATCCATGCTTGAACTACTTAAGCACAGTGTAGACAAACATTTGACATCACATCGGACCGCAGATCATCACATCACATCAGAACTCAAGACCTAGGGAGAGTTCAGGATGGGATTTTTCCAGCCACTTGAGTCCTCTTAACCTTTTCCCTAAGGGGCCTCGGTGGGTTTTCAATGGGTCAGGGAAGATCACAATAACACAATCTTTGTTCACATTTCAGGCCAACAATGAATTCAACTAGCACTAGCAGTTTATAGTGTTTATCGAATTGCCGCTGCTGTTAAAATGTTGTCTGTAGTGGGGCCCCTGGCTTTTTTTAGGTCTGAGAGGAAAGAAGGTGGAGAAGCCATGCTTCAAAGAAATCTTAAGCTGTTGAGCCATTCATGGTCTCACTTGATTACAGCGAGATATTAATCAGGGTTCGCTTGAAGAGTGTTCCCTTGCGTGTATCTGCACTGCATTATAACGCACAATAATCATCAGCATTCATTATTGTGGACAAATGTTTTTCTTGTGCCTGCCTGAGTAACTGCAGTTCACATGAGATTTGTAGAAAGGAGCTCTATTACAACGTAGTCATACAGTGCATTCGGAAAGTATTCAGACCCCTTCACTTTTTCCACATTTTGCTACGTTACAGCCTTATTCTAAAATGGATTAAATGAAATGTTTTCCTCCTCAATCTACGTTTTACATTTCAGTCATTTAGCAGACACTCTTATCAAGAGCGACTTACAGTTAGTGAGTGCATACATTTTCATACCTTTTTTCATACTGGCCCCCCGTGGGAATCGAACCCACAACCCTGGCGTTGCAAGCGCCATGCTCTACCAACTGAGCTACACACAATACCCCTTAATGACAAATTTGCTCCAGAGCGCTCAGGACCTCAGACTGGGGTGAAGTTTCACCTTCCAACAGGACAACGACCCTAAGCACACAGCCAAGCCAATGCAGGAGTGGCTTCGGGACAAGTCTCTGAATGTCCTTGAGTGGCCCAGCTAGAGCCCGGACTTGAACCCGATCGAACATTTCTGGAGAGACCTGAAAATAGCTGTACAGCGACGCTCCTCATCCAACCTGACAAAGCCTGAGAGGATCTGCAGAGAAGAATGGGGGAAACTCCCCAAATACAGTTGTGCCAAGCTTGTAGCGTCATATCCAAGAAGATGATAAAAAACAATGTCTCTTGGCGCCGACGAAGATAGCAGCCTCGCGACTAGCTCTTAGGAAACTTTGCGGTATTTTGTTTTTTTATGTATTATTTTTTACATTATTAGCTCAGAAAGTGTTTAGTATCTTTACATACAGCCAGGAAAAACTATTGGATATCAGAGCGGCGGTAACTCACCAGCATTACGACCAGGAATACGACTTCCCCGAAGCAGATCCTTTGTTTGCTCTCCCCAGGGCAATTGAACTGATTCCAGCGGCTGACCCAAAACATCGCCGGCGGAGGAGAGGCACTCTGAGCGGCCTGCTGGTTCGACTTAGGAGGCGCGCACACCACCCACCGCTTCCAAGTATATTACTCGCTAATGTTCAGTCTTTGGATAACAAGGTCGACGAGCTCCGGGCAAGGAATTTTTCCAGAGAGACATCAAGGCCTGTAACATATTTTGTTTCACGGAAACATGGCTCTCTGGGGATATTCTGTCGAAATCGTTCCAGCCAGATGGGTTCTCAGTTCATCGCGCAGACAGAAATAAATATCTCTCTGGGAAGCGGAGGTGTGTGTTTCATGATTAAAAGACTCATGGTGTAATTGTAGTAACATACAGGAACTCAAGTCCTTTTGTTCACCCGACCTAGAATACCTCACAATCAAATGCCAACCGTATTATCTCCCAAGATAATTTTCTTCGGTTATAGTCACGGCCGTGTATATCCCCCCTCAGGCCGATACCACGACGGCCCTCAAAGAACCTCACTGGACTTTATGCAAACTGGAAACCACATATCCTGAGGCTGCCGGGGATTTTAACAAAGCAAATTTGAGAACTAGGCTGACGAAGTTCTATCAACGTATCGACTGTTGTACTCAGGCTGCTAAAATCCTCGACCATTGCTATTCGAACTTCCGGGATGGTTATATGTCCCTCCCCCGCCCTCCTTTTGGCAAATCTGACCACGAATCTATTTTGCTCCTCCCTTCCTATAGGCAGAAAAAACAGGAAGTACCCGTGCTAAGGACTATTCAACGCTGGTCTGACTAATCGGAATCCACGCTTCAAGATTGTTTTGATCACGCGGACTGGGATATGTTCCGGGTAGCTTGCGAAAATAATTTAGAGGAATACACTGAAACGGTGACCTTGTTTATCAGGAAGTGTATAGGTGATGTTGTGCCCACTGTGACTATTAAAACCTACCCTAACCAGAAACCGTGGATAGATGGCAGCATTCGCGCAAAACTGAAAGCTCGAACCGCATTTAACCATGGCAAGGTGACTGAGAAAATGGCAGAATACAAACAGTGTAGCTACTCACTCCGCAAGGCAATTAAACTGGCAAAACATCAGTATAGAGACAAAGTGGAGTCGCAATTCAACAGCTCAGACACGAGACGTATGTGGCAGGGTCTACAGACAATCACGGACTACAAAAGGAAAACCAGCCACGTCGCCGACACCGACGTCTCACTTCCAGACAAGCTAAACACCTTTTTCGCCCACTTTGAAGATAACACAGTGCCATCGGCGAGGCCCACTACCAAGGACTGTGGCCTCTCCTTCTCCGTGGCCGACGTGAGTAAGACATTTAAGCATGTTAACCCCCGCAAGGCTGCCAGCCCAGACGGCATCCCTAGCCGCGTCCTCAGAGCATGCGCAGACCAGCTGGCTGGTGTGTTTACGGACATATTCAATCTCTCCCTTTCCCAGTCGGCTGTTCCCACATGCTTCAAGATGGCCACCATTGTTCCAGTAACCAAGAAAGCAAAGGTAACTGAACTAAATGACTATCGCCCCGTAGCACTCACCTCTGTCATCATGAAGTGCTTTGAGAGACTAGTCAAGGATCATGTCACCTCTACCTTACCTGTCACCCTAGACCCACTTCAATTTGCTTACCGCCCCAATAGATCCACAGACGATGCAATCACCGTCACACTGCACACTGCCCTATCCCATCTGGACAAGAGGAATACCTATGTAAGAATGCTGTTCATTGACTATAGCTCAGCATTCAACACCATATTACCCTCCAAGCGTCTCTGGACTTCCTGACGGGCCGCCCCCAGGTGGTGAAGGTAAGAAACAATATCTCCACTTCGCTGATCCTCAACACTGCGGCCCCACAAGGGTGCGTGCTCAGCCCCCTCCTGTACTCCCTGTTCACCCATGACTGCGTGGCCAAGCACACCTCCAACTCAATCATCAAGTTTGCAGTAGTAGGCTTGATTACCAACAATGACGAGACAGCCTTCAGGGAGGAGGTGAGGGCTCTGGGAGTGTGGTGCCAGGAAAATAAAGGAGACTTCAGGAAAAAGCAGATGGTGCACCGCCCCTATCCACATCGACGGGACCACAGTGGAGAGGATCGAAAGCTTCAAGTTCCTTGGCGTACACATCACTGACAAACTGAAATGGTCCACTCACGCAGACAGTGTGGTGAAGAAGGCGCAACAGAGCCTCTTCAACCTCAGGAGGCTGAAGAAATTTGTCTTGGCACCTAAAGCCCTCACAAACATTTACAGATGCACAATTGAGAGCATCCTGTCGGGCTGTATCACCGCCTGGTACGGCAACTGCACCGCCCGCAACCGCAGGGCTCCAGAGCGCGGTCTGCCAAATGCATTACCGGGGGAAACTACCCGCCCTCCAGGACACCTACAGCATCCGATGTCACAGGAAGGTCAAAAAGATCATCAAGGACATCAACCACCCGAGCCACTGCCTGTTCACCCCGCTATCATCCAGAAGGCGAGGTCAGTACAGGTGCATCAAAGCTGGGACTGAGAGAATGAAAAACAGCTTCTATCTCAAGGCCATCAGACTGTTAAATAGCCATCACTAGCACATTAGAGGCTGCTGCTGCCTATTGAAATCACTGGCCACTTTAAGAAATGGAACACTAGTCACTTTAATAATGTTTACATATCTTGCACTACTCATCTCATATGTATATACTGTATTCTATTCTATAATATTCTACTGTATCTTAGTCCATGCCGCTCTGTCATTGCTTGTCCATATATGTATATATTCTTAAATTCCATTCCTTACTAGATTTGTGTGTATTAGGTATATGTTGTGAAATTGTTAGATATTGCTTGTTAGATATTACTGCATTGTCGGAGCTAGAAGCACAAGCATTTCGCTACACCCGCAATAACATCTGCTAAACACGTGTATGTGACAAATAAGATTTGATTTGATTTGATTTGATTTTAAGACTGTAATCGCTGCCAAAGGTGCTTCAACAAAGTACTGAGTAAAAGGTCTGAATACTTATGTAAATGTGATATTTTGTTAAAAATCAGTTTTTGATTTGTCATTATGGTGTATTGTGTGTAGATTGATAAAATAAAAAAACGATTTAATCAATTTTAGAATAAGGCTGTTACGTAACAAAATGTGGAAAAAGTTAAGGGGTCTGAATACTTTCCGAATGCATTGTATACCTACGCAATTTTTTAAAACCTCATCAGTATTATGCTCTCACTCATCTACAGAATAAATGGAGTGAGGAGATGCACTACTTGTGAGGGTTTAGCTAATGTGAGGTCCGTGGCCTCTCTCTCTCTCCACTGTACTAAACTGCACTAGTGTATCACAGTTAATGTATTAGTGTGTGAATCAAGGCCCTTGTACCAGGATGGAGTGAGACAGGTTTTTGAAGGCTGGGTCGGGCAGAGGGACTCAGCTCTGGTTGGCTCTGCTGTTGCTGCTACTGGCAGGAGGGCTGCCTGGAGGACATGATTAGTATCTGGAAAAGAGGAATGTGGCATATTCCCCATATCTCCTCCTCTTTGTCTGTGCACTGAGGGGAATGATGGCAGTACTGCTAGTGCACTGGGACAGTCTCCTACTTCACCCTTGCTCTTTCTACCTCTAACCTTTCTCTATTTCTCAGATTATTTCGCTCTCCCATCTGGACCCTCCCTTGCTCTCTTTATGACTCTCTCTCCCTCTCTACCACCCTCCCTCCCTTTCTCACTGTGCTGGGTCCAGATGCACTCGCCAATTGCAGAGCCAGAGCTGACCGACCAGCCAGTCAGTGAGTCCATGTGCTGGTCAGGTCCATGCAGGGGAACAAAGGGCCTTTGTCTGTGGTCTGGGAGGTGTTTGTGTTGGGCAGCAGATCCCAGGTCAGATCCTGGCAGACCAGACAAAGGGGCCTTGTTGGAACGGCTGTTTGTGTTGGGCCCCTCAGCTGATCTGAGGTCAGGTGATCCGGAGCACATCTGTGATATGTCTGATGTCTGAATTTAGCCAATACCTAACTACTGTAACCATGCACAGTCTAATTATATGCTGCACACAGTGACATACATTACAACACGGAGCTCTTATATCGTTGTGTGAATTGAAACAGCTATTTGAATACTTTGCCATGGATATAATGACAGTCCAGGTGTGGACTAATCAGAATGGTATAACCATGACCGGCTTCTTTAGCTGCTCTGAGTAATAGTCAGTTACGTAGTTGTTCTGGTTTGTGTTGAAGTTGCTGTGAGCAGTGTTAATTGGAGGAGGTTGTGACAGTGTTTACTGGGTTGTGTCAGAATAACCTTTGCCAGGTGGGTGTGGGGCAGCTAAATTGGCCTGTGTGGCGAGCGACGCCCTCCCAATGGCGGCTAGCCTCCAGGGGTACGAGGAGGAGGAGGCTGTAAATTAGCTCTGGCTGCTTTTAATGTTAATTGCAGATGCAGGTGGAACAGCGTGGAGAGGAGGACAGGGCAGGGCGGGGTGAGGGGCAGAGCAGAAGCAATATATGCAGAGGCAGTCAATTCTACGTGGAGTCACTGTGTTTTGCCCTCTACCAGCACCTCTACACCTCAGGCCTGGTGTGTCAGTGTTCATTGTCATCAGACTAGTAGGAACAACTCTCCATGGCAAAAAAAGAAGGCATATTAGCCAGTCACAGAATGGCACTTGATCCAGACAGATAAACTCAGCTACTGTTCTGTTCAATCATTGGGCATCTTCTGAATTCAATATCATTACATTAGAAAATGTGTATGTCCATTTTTCAGGGACAGCCACATATGCATTAATGAATCAATTATAGAATCATAAAATCAATTAGACTTTGTTTTTACCAATCTAACTACATAACATAAAGGTCATCATTTATTTGAATGGTAAATCTATTGATCTCAAGATGCAGTTTAGGCCTATTCACAATACAGGTAAATGCATATTTGATAGAAGTGTCTGCATGCATTCAGTTATTGAGCTTGTTTTGGCTGATTTTATGGGGCTACAGATGACAAACAATCTGTTACCCTTCCATTTGGAAGTGCTGAGCCTGTCCCCATCCACATCGACGGGGCTGTAGTGGAGCGGGTCGAGAGCTTCAAGTTCGTCGGTGTTCACATCTCTAAGAAATTAGCATGGTCCACACACACCAACACAGTCGTGAAGAAGGCATGACAACGCCTCTTCCTCCTCAGGAGGCTGAAAAGATTTGGCATGGGCCCTCAGATCCTCAAAACGTTATACTGCTGCACCATTGAGAGCATCTTGACTGACTGCATCACCGCTTGGTATGGCAGCTGCTTGGCATCTGAACGCAAGGCGCTACAGACGGTAGTGATGCCCAATACATCACTGGGCCCGAGCTTCCTGCGATCCAGGACCTCTATACCAGGCGGTGTCAAAGGAAGGCCCTAAGAATTGTCAAAGACTCCAGCCATTTTATTGTACTTATCAACAACATTTGCATAGAAGTAGCAATCTCTTCTTTTATAAAAGTGTGTGCTGTCTGATTTAATTCACGTAATGATGTCATTCACGAGGCCAAGCGCAAAAGTGACAATTCAAGCAGCACATATCGGGAGATTTATTACCAACGAAAAGCAGGTCTTAGCGTTAATGCGGTTGGTAATGGCATGGATTTTGTGACCGGAAGCGCAACCTATCCAGCCGTGAAGCACAGTGCCCTTATGCTCATGGAACAAGAGAGGAGATGTGCTTTTTGTGCTGGTAACCCTCTGATTAATAAACAGAAGAACAAATGGTTTTTGCCATTTTGTTTCATTTGATTAAAAAACAAGCATAGCCTCACCTCAATGAAGGCTGTATTTTTTGTCATGCCAAATGCGTTCACCAAGTAGACAAGCCTATCAATAAAAGGTTTGACTCATGAGTCTGCTTTGAAATAAATCTTAATCTCCAAAGTCCCCTTTTTATCTGTAGGCCTACATTATTTTAGCTAGCTCCCGTTTTGGACGTCCGTAAAACCCCCTCCATGTAGGCTACATGTGCGCATATGCCCATCATGAAATGAGAGATGGCATGATGCTGGTGACCCTCGTATTTAGAAGTTATTTTCCTGTAACAATTGGCTGTTTTCCGTTTGATATGATTAAAAACCAAGCCCTCCGTAGGCTACCCTTCCCTAGGCCTAGGCTACTATAACGAATGCTGGTTCAACAGCAATGTGTCATGTCTTTTTTATCCTGGTGATTTTTTGATATCATGCTTCTGACCCCAACCTATTTAGAAATATTGTTGTTGTTTGAAAAATACGGATTGCTTGTTTTTCGTTTTAATTTGATTAAAAACCAAACTTATTAGAATGATTCACCGTCCTAACTTTATGGTGAGAATGTCCATGGCTTGCATGCAATGCAATTTAGGAGCCTTCTGCTATTTCTGGAAAAGTGTGAGTGCGATCTGTAAGATGGTTCCATTATGTTTATAAAGCATTTGGGAGCTGTATAACGGTGAGTCGACATTCCACCTTTCTTTTCATATTGGATCTTTGTCCAGCTTCTGTGAAATGTTGGATATGCGTAAAACCCTCCAATCTAAGTTGTCGTAATATTATATGCCCACTGGGAGCAATTACGGTGCCTGTAACTGTGTCGCGACATAGCCTATTTAAAACAAGTTTAGTTTTTATTAGAATTTCATTCAAATTATTCACTGTCTTTTTAGGCCTTATCAATAACAAATGTAATATTGCCTATTGACAAAGTTTGTCATACCCATGGCTGAGACATATGCATAATGCAATTTACAGCAGGCCTAGCCCCTATATCAGTGTGAATGCTATGTTACATTTCCATATTGAAGCCATGCAATTACTTAGAACAATGTGGACTGCAAACGTTCAACATATTTAGCAAGGATGGGATAGGACTACATTTTGTTATTTTGTTTCTGTAGGCTATTTAACAAACTAGGCTATAATGAACTAACATACGAATTGGTCACAACGCAATACATAAACGTAAATACACAACTTGAAGCAACCACATATCTAGCTATGGAGCACATTCTGATTGGCCAGTGATGAGTCAAGCCTCGACACACCTACAACTAATTAATTTACAACTACCTACCGCCAGCTCTTGTGCTCATAATTCCCGCAGTGAAAATAGCAAACATATTTCTGACCCAGGACCTATGCCGCTACCGCCAGCACTAAGATTTACCAGTACGTTAGGTTTGTTAAATAGAGCCTATAGTCAGTTTGAGGGAGAGATGTGAGGGAGAGACGATTAAGTGAATCAGCTTTGAAATCAGCATATTTTGCGTTATGGTTCACAAACAAAGTACTAGGGTAGTGAATTGATGTTAGCTTTAGCTATAAACTAGCAAGGAAAGTACTGTAAGCCTACAAAGCTGGAAGCTAATGGTATATTCTTGAATTGTAGCTAGTGTGTTCTAGGCTAGCCTATATGGACATTGTTTTGCGAACAGTAATTCAGTTTAAACATTTCTACATGCCGTGTTCCATTATTCAAGTGTGTTAACTTCTGTGCAGCATGAGTGGAGAGCTAACATGATGCAGCCCAGACTCCCAGGGACAGGCTAGAGCTAGTAACAAAAACTACGGAACCGTTTTCATGTTTTAGTATGGAAAAAGTACCTACGTTTCAGTATACCATGGAACACTAGTGTATGCAGGGCTGAGATGCCACCCTGTATCCGCCAAAGGGTTAAATATAGCTGTGATCAGAACAGGCTGGTGGGTTAGAGCCCAAAACCCTGCAGGCCTCAAAGATGATATTCTGCTGCCTCAGCAATATACCTCTTATTTTCTTCCCCTGCTCCTCCTCCTCGGGTTCAAGGGGAGATGACAAACGACCAGGAGGGAGAGGAGAGGGGGCGGAGAGGAAGAGGGGTGGAAGCAGAGGACTGTGAATGAGGGGACAATGGCTGCTGTTTTGGGAGGGATTGGGCTGGGATTTAATGACAGCTGTACAGATGCAGATCTGTTGCTGTAATTATTCAGCGTTTGTGACTGATCAAGTCTGGGTGTGACGCAAACTCCAAATTACTTTCACCCTCTCCCAGCAACCAGCTGGCAAGTCCCAACTGATGGAGGACACTTCATAATCTCAGTGACAGAATTTAGCTCTGAGTGGGGTCTGGGAGGGTGAGAGGAGGCATAGTCAGGCCCCCGTGTAGCTCAGTTGGTAGAGCATGGCGCTTGCAACGCCAGGGTTGTGGGTTTGATTCCCACGGGGGGCCAGTATGAAAATGTATGCACTCACTAACTGTAAGTCGCTCTGGATAAGAGCGTCTGCTAATTGACTAAAATGTCAGGAAGATGCAGAGTTTTAGCAAGAGAGAGGGGGAAAGAGAGGGTGAGGGGAAAATACAGTGGGTCCTTAGATACACCCTACAATTACTGTTGTGTGATTGTTGACTTTTGTTGACATTGTGTTTTTGTATGAATATAGACATTGCGGTTTGATATCAGAAAGTTAATGTGAGATGGAAGTTGACTGCAGTGATGGAGTGGTGAGGGAGTGATGTTGTGTGCCTGTTCCAATCTAGGACTAGCCTAGGTGTGGTGCTGCCGTAACCCTGGCTGTGTCTGTGCATCCCAAATGACATCCTGTTCCCAATATGGTGCACTACTTTTTATCAGAGTCCAATGGGGTTTATGGGCACTAAATAGGAAAGGGGGTACCATTTAGGTAGCAGTCTGTGGGTTGACCTCAGGGTGTGGGGGACAGATTGGTGCTAAAGGCTGGAGCAGCTGATGCTTGGGAGGCAGCGCTCCTCTGATTGCAGAGGTTATAAATAGCGCCCCCCCAACGTTGGTAGGGAATAAAAGTAGCTGTGTCCCGGGGCTGATGACAGCAACAGCACTCGAGCACGCTGTGAGGACAAAGCATCTTCTTTGTGAGCAGCATGGAAACCATATACCACTAAAACTGATAAAGACTAACAGGGAGGGTATGTGTACTGGAGTTGGTGTCGATGGGTGTCTGTGTGTGTGCATGGGTGCATGTGTGTGTGTCTGTGTGTTCATGCATGGTGCATATTTGTGTGGCATGACGATTTGCAAACTCAAAATTACTGGTTTAAAAATCCCACTCATCCCCTCGTACTCCTCTCATCAACAGTGAAATGGGTGTAATAAAACTGTACACAATACAAGGCGCTCCATTTATTGCAAGACCAAAAGTGTTATGTAAACATTATTTTTTCTGTGGGGAAAACAAGTATATTGTATTTAGTCAGTCAGTACAGTACATGGCTAGAATGCAAAATCACCACCCCATCACTTCTTAGAACTCCCTCCCTCTGTGTTGTGTGAGAGGCAGTGACAGGAACGTGGTGGCAGAGTTCACAGATCTCCACGTGTCAGACCCCCAGGAGGGCCTAATGTGCTCTCTGTTCTGCCCTCCCCAGCGGCTACCTGCCGACCTCCCCTCCCTCCTCTCCTCTCCACCCACCTGACAGACGGCCCGGAGAGACCAAAATTAGAAAAGTCCTCAAGCATGAAAAGCACAGACCCTTTGAACATTGAGATGATCCTCCAATTTTGCTCTTTCGGCTGCTCCGTTACTCTGTACCTATTTTCTCTTTCTTTCTCTCCCCCTCTCTCCCTCTCTCTCCCTCTCCCGCTATCCGTGACTTAATGAGAATCCCTTTATAAACTTGGTAGGAAGGGAAGGCATTAATAATGATCTGAGCTCTCCTGTAGTGTTCCACCCACACACATTGCCTGATGAGGCTTTGCAGAGAGGAGAGGAAACAAGGGAAGATGACTTGGAAAATGTAACACTAATGAAAGCCATGACGATTCTCAAAGAAATCCCTACTTTTCATGTCCCTACACTCAAGGGCATAGCAGAGGCCGTTTGACCCTTCTTACTGGGAATGCTGGTATTACCATATACTGTAGCAGACTATAGCAAGTTATACTGTACAGTGTCGTATGGTAAATCCTGCAATCTCATTTCAGAGATTTCTGTCACGACTTCCTCCGAAGCTGCCTCACCTCCTTGTTCGGGCAGGCTTCGGCATTCGTCGTCACCTGCCTTCTAGCCACTGCCGCTCCATATCTCATCATTCCATTTGTCTTGTCTTATCAATTACACACACCTGGTTCATATTACTCTCATTAGTACATGGATAAGTGTTCCCTCTGCCCCCTTGTCCTTGTGGGTGATTGTTTCATGTGAGATGAGTGTAGCTCGGTGGAGCTACCCGTACTTTGTATTGCCGGGGTATATTTTCCCTGTGTGCCTGTATTTGTTCCAGTGCGCCTGTTTTGCGCACTGGACTGTTGACGCTATCCAGCGTAACTGTGTACTACGGAATAAACTCTGTATTCTGTGATTTACCCTCCTGCGCCTGACTCCTTCAGATCACACTCTCACACTCTCTTCCTCCACTGCTCTGCAATGGGACACAGGAGGAAAGAGTACTTTTAATCACCCTTGTAGAGCGACTTGTAATCGCTCTGGTATCAGCTCCTGACATGCTCTCTGCAGACTGTACTTTGTGTTGTAGCTAGCTGACCTGTGGTGTGGGCCTGGACCTGCTCTCTCTGACAGGTGGCCTGGTATAAGGACTTGCTGTCCTTTCGGTGTCTCCTATCAGAAACAGATCAATGAATCAGTCGACCCCTGTGGGAACCAGAAACCCCTGGGACACCAGAAACCCCTGGGACATCAGAAACCCCTGGGACATCAGAAACCCCTGGGACACCAGAAACCCCTGGGACACCAGAAACCCCTGTGGGAACCAGAAACCCCTGGGACATCAGAAACCCCTGGGACACCAGAAACCCCTGGGACACCAGAAACCCCTGGGACACCAGAAACCCCTGGGACATCAGAAACCCCTGGGACATCAGAAACCCCTGGGACACCAGAAACCCCTGGGACACCAGAAACCCCTGTGGGAACCAGAAACCCCTGGGACATCAGAAACCCCTGAACATGTCCTTAGCTTTAGTGTGACTTAGAGATTGCCTAAAGACGTGTTGTTTTTAACCGCTGGATTATTAATCAGTCACCTGAGATGGTACGTTTCAGCACAGAGGAAAACAGAGGCACAGCTGGCAGCGGTGCTGGGTGATATTGGCTCAACATGATATTTACTAAAAGTTTGCAAGGTTGCAGGTGTAGAGTGTTGTTTTAATGGTGATTTAGAGATATGTGGTTGTGTAGGGTCAGAGTAGAGCTGTGGTCACTATGGGCCATCCCAATGGGGCAGTGGTCAGTGTGGAGAGATGTGGAGACGGATGTTCTGCTTTCTGTTGGGTCTGTGGTTAAGCCATTGCGCAGCAGTGTTTGTTTAGTAAATGTAATGTCCAGTGTGGTGGTGGTCCAGTGGAAGATGTTGGACAGCGCAGTGCAGCAGACTCATGGTATGTTGGCAGGTCTTTGCCAGGTGGGTTGTTCCACCTCAAAAAACACAAGAAAAATGATTTCGACACCCTCCATCTCAGATTGTTCCGAAATTGTTTCTGTTGTTAGAAACAGATAAGATTTGCATTCCTGCATCAATATTTTTGTCACGATCGTCAGGGAGAGACCAATGCGCAGCGTGATGAACAAACATACTTTAATTAGTTAAAGCGTAAACAAGATACAAAACAAGAAACGACTCGTGAAGTCCACGGTGACAATGACCGAACACGGAACAAAAACCCACAACCACAAAGGGAAAACATACAGTTTAAATATGGCTCCCAATCAGAGACAACCAGCCAACAGCTGACACTCGTTGCCTCTGATTGGGAGTCACTCAGGCAAACATAGAATACAACAAACTAGAATGAACACCAACATAGAAATACACACATAGAAATGAACACACCCTGGCTCAACATAATGAGTCCCAGAGCCAGGGTGTGACAGTACCCCCCTAAAGGCGCGGACTGCGACCGCGCCTCAACCTAAACAAACCAGGGGAGGGCTGGGCGGGCATACCTCCTCGGCGGCGGTTCTGGCTCCGGCCTTGACCACCACCCTCCAATACACCCCCCATAGTGCCCCTGGTCCAGTCTGGCCCCCGCCGGCTGGAGCAGGACTGACCTAACAGGAGCGATCCTTACCAGGCTGTCGACTCGCACCCCCTGGCTTGGTGCGTGGAGGAGGAACGGGCCTTACCAGGCTGACATCTCGCACCCCTGGCTTTGTGCGTGGAGGAGGAACGGCCTTACCAGGCTGACGACTCGCACCCCTGGCTTGGTGCGTGGAAGAGGGACGGGCCTTACCAGGCTGACTTCTCGCACCCCTGGCTTAGTGCGAGTGGCAGGAACAGGCCGGACCGGGCTGGCGACGCGCACCGTAGGTTTGGTGCGAGTGGCAGGAACAGGCCGGGTCGGGCTGGCGACGCGCACCGTAGGTTTGGTGCGAGTGGCAGGAACAGGCCGGGTCGGGCTGGCGACGCGCACCGTAGACTTGGTGCGGTGGCAGGAACAGGCCGGACCGGGCTGGCGACGCGCACCGTAGGTTTGGTGCGAGTGGCAGGAACAGGCCGGGTCGGGCTGGCGACGCGCACCGTAGGTTTGGTGCGAGTGGCAGGAACAGGCCGGGTCGGGCTGGCGACGCGCACCGTAGACTTGGTGCGGGTGGCAGGAACAGGCCGGACCGGGCTGGCGACGCGCACCGTAGGTTTAGTGCGTGGAGCAGGGACAGGCCGGGCTGGGCTGTCGACGCACACCGTAGGCTTGGTGCGTGGAGCAGGGACAGGCCGGGCTGGGCTGTCGACGCACACCGTAGGCTTGGTGCGTGGAGCAGGGACAGGCCGGACTGGGCTGGCGACGCACACCGTAGGCTTGGTGCGTGGAGCAGGGACAGGTCGAACCGGGCTGTGGAGACGGATAGGAGGCCTGGAGTGAAGAGCGGCCACCACCCGTCCTGGCTGAATGCCTACCCCTCACACACTCTGTGTGAGGCATCCGCACAGGACGTACAGGGCGGTGTTACCCCCTGGCCTGGTGGCCTTCTGGATCCGCCCCTTTTCTCCTCCGTCAGCCCGTCGTCCATGCCGTGTGCCCCCCTAAAAATTTTCTGGGGTTGCCTCACGACCGTCCGACGACGACCCTGATCACGCCGTAGCTCCTCTCTACGGCGCGCCTCCACCGTCTCTTCTCCCGGCGCTTCCTCCCATGTCCAGCCCAAGAGCTGCCCCTGGACACGCTGCTTGGTCGTTGCATGGTGGGTTTTTCTGTCACGATCGTCAGGGAGAGACCAATGCGCAGCGTGATGAACAAACATACTTTAATTAGTTAAAGCGTAAACAAGATACAAAACAAGAAACGACTCGTGAAGTCCACGGTGACAATGACCGAACACGGAACAAAAACCCACAACCACAAAGGGAAAACATACAGTTTAAATATGGCTCCCAATCAGAGACAACCAGCCAACAGCTGACACTCGTTGCCTCTGATTGGGAGTCACTCAGGCAAATATAGAATACAACAAACTAGAATGAACACCAACATAGAAATACACACATAGAAATGAACACACCCTGGCTCAACATAATGAGTCCCAGAGCCAGGGTGTGACAATTTTGTTGAAATATAATTTTATCTCTGAGAAATTAAGAGAATTGATTGCACCCAAATTGGCCATTTTAATTTATAGGATTCATATAATATTCAATAAATAGGGTACTTAACATCTGATTTGGACCAAACCTTTTTTTCCAACAATGAGGTAGACATGAGCTGCGGCTCGGAGTATTGTTCTGAGGCCCATTGTCATGCCATTCATCCGCCACCATCACCTCATGTTTCAGCATGAAAATGCACCGCCCCTTGTCGCAATTCCTGGACGTTGAAAATGTCCTAGTTCTTCCATGGTCTGCATACACACCAGACATGTCACCCATTGAGCATGTTTGGGATGCTCTAGATCAACGTGTACGACAGCGTGTTCCAGATCCCGCCAATATCCATCAACTTCGCACATCCATTGGTTTTTGCAACTGCACTTGAAGAATATTTCAAAGTTTTTGAAATGTTCCATATTGACTGACCTTCATGCCTTAAAGTAATGATGGACTGTCGTTTCTCTTTGCTTATTTGAGCTGTTCTTGCCATAATATGGACTTGGTATTTTACCAAATAGGGCTATCTTCTGTATACCACCCCTACCTTGTCACAACACAGGTGATTGGCTCAAACACATTAAGAAGGAAAGAAATTCCACAAATTAACTTTTAACAAGGTACACCTGTTAATTGAAATACATTCCAGGTGACTACCTCATAAAGCTGGTTGAGAGAATGCCAAGAGTGTGCAAAGCTGTCATCAAGGCAAAGTGTGGCTACTTTGAAGAATATAGAATCTAAAATATTTGTATTTTATTTACTATTTTGGTTACTACATGATTCCATATGTGTTATTTCATAGTTTGATGTCTTCACTATTATTCTACAATGTAGAAAATAGTAAAAATAAAGAAAAACCCTTGAATGAGTAGGTGTGTCCAAACTTTTGACTGGTACTGTATATGTAATACTGTGTCTTCAGAATGTATTCATACCCCTTGATTATTCCACATTTTGTTGTGTTAAAGCCTGAATTCAAAATTGATTAAAACAATTTTTTTTCACCAATCTACACACAATACCCCATAATGCAAAGTGGAAGCATGTTTTTAGAACTTTTTGCAAATGTATTGAAAATGAAACACAGAAATATCTAATTTACATAAGTATACACACCACTGAGTCAATACATGTTAGAATCATCTTTGGCAGCGATTACAGATGTGAGTCTTTCTGGGTAAGTCTTTAAGAACTTTGTTCACCTGGATTGTACAATATTTGAACATTATTATTAAAACAATTCTTCAAGCTCTGTCAAATTGTTTGTTGATCATTGCTCGACAGCCATTTTCAAGTCTTGCCATAGATTTTCGAACAGATTTAAGTCAGAACTGGAACTAGGCCACTCAGGAACATTGAATTTAGTATTGGTAAGCAACTCCAGTGTATATTTGGCCTTGTGTTTTAGGTTATTGTCCTGCTGAAAGGTGAATTTGTCTCCCATTGTCTGTTGAAAAGTAAACTGAAGCAGGTTTTCCTCTAGGATTTTGCCTGTGCTTAGCACTATTCAGTTTATTTTAATAAAAAACAACAACTCCCTAGTCCTTGCCAATGACAAGTATAACCATAACATGATGCAGCCACCACCACCATGCTTGAAAAAATGAAGAGTGGTACTCAGTGACATGTTGGATTTGCCCCAAAATAACACATTGTATTCAGGACATAAAGTTAATTACATTTTTTGCAGTATTCATTTAGTGCCTTATTGCAAACAGGATGCATGTTTTGGAATATTTGTATTATGTTCATGATTCCTTCTTTTCACTCTGTCATTTAGGTTAGTATTGTAGAGTAACTACAGTGTTGTTGATCCAACCTCAGTTTTCTCCTATCACAGACATTAAACTCTGTAACTGTTTTAAAGTCACCTTTGGCCACATGGTGAAATCCTTGAGCTTTTTCCTTCCTCTCCGGCAACTGAGTTAGGAAGGACGCCTGTATCTTTGTAGTGACTGGGTGTATTGATACACCATCCAGAGTGTAATTAATAACTTCACCATGCTCAAAAGGATATTCAACTACTGCTTTTTTATTTTTACCAATCTCCCAATAGGTTCCCTTCTTTGCGAGGCATTGGAAAACCTCCCTGGTTTTTGTGGGTGAATCTGTGTTTGAAATTCACTACTCGACTGAGGGACCTTACAGATAATTGTATGTGTGGGGTACAGAGATGAAGTAGTCATTAAAAAATCATGTTATTATGTGACATGTTAAGCAAATGTTTACTCCTGAACTTATTTAGGCTTGCCATAACAAAGGGGTTGAATACTTATTGACTCAAGACATTTCAGCTTTTCATTTTTAATTCATTTGTTAAAAAAAATACAAAAGAAAATACTAAAATTAAACATAATTCCACATTGACATTATGGGGTATTGTGTGTAGGCCAGTGACACAAAATCAAAATGTAATCAAGCTGTAATACAACAATGTGGAAAACGTCATGTGGTGTGAATACTTTCTGAAGGCACTGTACAGTGGGGAAAAAAATATTTAGTCAGCCACCAATTGTGCAAGTTCTCCCACTTAAAAAGATGAGAGAGGCCTGTAATTTTCATCATAGGTACACGTCAACTATGACAGACAAATTGAGAAAAATTCCAGAAAATCACATTGTAGGATTTTTTATGAATTTATTTGCAAATTATGGTGGAAAATAAGTATTTGGTCAATAACAAAAGTTTCTCAATACTTTGTTATATACCCTTTGTTGGCAATGACACAGGTCAAACGTTTTCTGTAAGTCTTCACAAGGTTTTCACACACTGTTGCTGGTATTTTTGCCCATTCCTCCATGCATATCTCCTCTAGAGCAGTGATGTTTTGGGGCTGTCGCTGGGCAACACGGACTTTCAACTCCCTCCAAAGATTTTCTATGGGGTTGAGATCTGGAGTCTGGCTAGGCCACCCAGGACCTTGAAATGCTTTACGAAGCCACTCCTTCGTTGCCCGGGCGGTGTGTTTGGGATCATTGTCATGCTGAAAGACCCAGCCACGTTTCATCTTCAATGCCCTTGCTGATGGAAGGAGGTTTTCACTCAAAATCTCACGATACATGGCCCCATTCATTCTTTCGTTTACACGGATCAGTCGTCCTGGTCCCTTTGCAGAAAAACAGCCCCAAAGCATGATGTTTCCACCCCCATGCTTCACAGTATGTATGGTGTTCTTTGGATGCAACTCAGCATTCTTTGTCCTCCAAACACGACGAGTTGAGTTTTGACCAAAAAGTTCTATTTTGGTTTCATCTGACCATATGACATTCTCCCAATCCTCTTCTGGATCATCCAAATGCACTCTAGCAAACTTCAGACGGGCCTGGACATGTACTGGCTTAAGCAGGGGGACACGTCTGGCACTGCAGGATTTGAGTCCCTGGCGGCGTAGTGTGTTACTGATGGTAGGCTTTGTTACTTTGGTCCCAGCTCTCTGCAGGTCATTCACTAGGTCCCCCCGTGTGGTTCTGGGATTTTTGCTCACCGTTCTTGTGATCATTTTGACCCCACGGGGTGAGATCTTGCGTGAAGCCCCAGATCGAGGGAGATTATCAGTGGTCTTGTATGTCTTCCATTTCCTAATAATTTCTCCCACAGTTGATTTCTTCAAACCAAGCTGCTTACCTATTGCAGATTCAGTCAATTTTGTTTCTGGTGTCCTTTGACAGCTCTTTGGTCTTGGCCATAGTGGAGTTTAGAGTGTGACTGTTTGAGGTTGTGGACAGGTGTCTTTTATACTGATAACAAGTTCATACAGGTGCCATTAATACAGGTAACGAGTGGAGGACAGAGGAGCCTCTTAAAGAAGAAGTTACAGGTCTGTGAGAGCCAGAAATCTTGCTTGTTTGTAGGTGACCAAATACTTATTTCCCACCATAATTTGCAAATAAATTCATTAAAAATCCTACAATGTGATTTTCTTGAAAATAAATTCTCAATTTGTCTGTCATAGTTGACGTGTACCAATGATGAAAATTACAGGCCTCGCTCATCTTTTTAAGTGGGAGAACTTGCACAATTGGTGGCTGACTAAATACTTTTTTCCCCCACTGTATATAATGGTGTGTATAGACAATATGGGCAGTATATGAATATAAAATGTGTACAGCAGTAGTTATATAGGATGAGCCATGACTAGAATACAGTGCCTTCGGAAAGTATTCAGACCCCTTGACCTTTTCCACATTTTGTTAGGTTACAACCTTATTCTAAAATTGATTTAATAGTTTTTCCCCCTCATCAATCTACACACAATACCCCATAATGACAAAGCAAAAACAGGTTTTTAGAAACTTTTGCTAAATTTATTAAAAATGAAACTGAAATATGACATTTACATACACTACCAGTCAAAAGTTTGAACACATCTACTCAATCAAGGGTTTTTCTTGATTTTTACTATATTTACATTGTAGAATAATAGTGAAGACATCAAAACTATGAAATAACATGAATGGAATCATGTTTTATATTTGAGATTCTTCAAATAGCCACCCTTTGCCTTGATGACAGCTTTGCACACTCTTGGCATTCTCTCAAACAGTTTCATGAGATAGTCACCTGGAATGCATTTCAATTAACATGTGTGCCTTCTTAAAAGTTCATTTGTGGAATTTCTTTCCTTCTTAATGCGTTTGAGCCAATCAGTTTTGTTGTGACAAGGTAGGGGGGGTATACAGAAGATAGCCCTATTTGGTAAAAGACCAAGTCCATATTATGGCAAGAACAGCTCAAATAAGCAAAGAGAAACGACAGTCCATCATTACTTTAAGGCATGAAGGTCAGTCAATATGGAACATTTCAAAAACGTTGAAATATTCTTCAAGTGCAGTTGCAAAAACCATCAAGCGCTATGATGAAACTGGCTCTCATGAGGACCGCCACAGGAATGGAAGACCCAGAGTTACCTCTGCTGCAGAGGATAAGTTCATTAGAGTTACCAGCCTCAGAAATTACAGCCCAAATAAATGCTTCACAGAGTTCAAGTCACAGACACATCTCAACATCAACTGTTCACAGGGGACTGTGTGAATCAGGCCTTCATGGTCGAATTGCTGCAAAGAAACCACCACTAAAGGACACCAATAAGAAGAAGAGACCTGCTTTCCAAGAAACACGAGCAATGGACATTAGACCGGTGGAGATGTGTCATTTGGTCTGAGATTTTTGATTCCAACCGCTGTGTCTTTGTGAGACGCGGTGTGGGTAAACAGATGATCTCCACATGTGTAGTTCCCACTGTAAAGCATGGAGGAGGATATGTTATGGTGTGGGGGTGCTTTGCTGGTGACATTGTCTGTGATTTATTTAGAATTCAATTTACACTTAACCAGCATGCTACCACAGCATTCTGCAGCGATACGCCATCCTATCTGGTTTGGGCTTAGTGGGACCTGCCACATCCGACTAGCGTCAGAGTCAGTGTAGTAGAATTCAATCTTAGTCCTGTATTGACGCTTTGCCTGTTTGATGGTTTGTCTGAGGGCATAGCGGGATTTCTTATAAGCTTCCGGATTAGTGTCCCGCTCCTTGAATGCGGCAGCTCTAGCCTTTAGCTCGGTGCAGATTTTGCCTCTAATCCATGGCTTCTGGTTGGGATATGTACGTATGGTCACTGTGGGGACGACGTCGTCGTTGCACTTATTGATTAAGCCAGTGACTGAGGTGGTATACTCCTCAATGCCATTGGATGAATCCCGGAACATATTCCAGTCTGTGCTAGCAAAACAGTCCTGTAGCGTAGCATCCACCTCATCTGACCACTTCCGTATTGAGCGAGTCACTGGTACTTCCTGCTTTAATTTTTTGCTTGTAAACAGGAATCAGGAGGATAGAATTATGGTCAGATTTGCCAAATGGAGTGCGAGGGAGAACTTTGTATGAGTCTCTGTGTGTGGAGTAAAGGTGGTCTAGAGTTTATTTTCCTCTGGTTGCACATGTGAAATGCTGGTAGAAATGAGGTCAAACGGATTTAAGTTTCCCTGCATTAAAGTCCCCGGCCACTTGGAGCGGCGCCTCTGGATGAGCGTTTTCCTGTTTGCTTATGGCCGTATACAGTTCATTGAGTGCGGTCTTAGTGCCAGCATCGGTTTGTGGTGGTAAATAGACAGCTACGAAAAATATAGATAAAAACTCTATTGATAGATAGTGTGGTCTACAGCTTATCATGAGATAGTCTACCACAGGCGAGCAAAAACTCGAGACTTCCTTACATATCGTGCACCAGTTGTTGTTTACAAATATACATAGACCGCCACCCCTTGTCTTACCAGAGGCTGCCGTTCTATCCTGCCGATACATTGTATAACCCGCCAGCTGTATGTTATTCATGTCATTGTTCAGCCACGACTCGGTGAAACATAAGATATTACCGTTTTTAATATCCCGTTGGTAGGATAGTCTTAATCATAGATCATTTTATTTTCTAATGATTGCACGTGTGCCAGTAGTACGGATGGTAGTGGAGGTTTACTCACTCGCCTACGAATTCTCAGAAGGCAGCCCGACCTCCGCCCCCTTTTACTCCGTCTTTTCTTCAAGCAAATTACGGGGATTTGGGCCTGGCCTCGAGAAAGGAGTATATCCTTTGCGTCAAACTCGTTAAAGAAAAAATCTTCGTCCAGTTCGAGGTGAGTAATAGCTGTTCTGATGTCCAGAAGCTCATTTCGGTCATAAGAGACGGTAGCAGCAACATTATTTACAAAATAAGTTACAAACAACACAAAGAAACTAACAAAATAGCACAGTTGGTTAGGAGCCCGTAAAACGGTATCCATCCCCTCCGGCGCCATTAAACAATCAGTCTCTCAGTCTCAGCTTTGATGCACCTGTACTGTCTCCTTCTTCTAGATGGTAGCAGGGTGAACAGACCATGGCTCAGGTGAATGAGGTCCTTCCTTACCCTGTAAGCAGTCTTGGTTTTGTTGTTCACTGTTTCAAATGCTAACCTTTTAGCGTTTGTGGCACAAATCCAATGTAAGTCAATGGTATGTACAGTACCAGTCAAAAGTTTGGACACACCTACTCATAAATAAATCAAAATATGTTTTATGTTTGAGATTCTTCAAATAGCCTCCCTTTGCCTTGATGACAGCTTTGCACACTCTTGGCATTCTCTCAACCAGCTTCACCTGGATTTTTCCCCCAATAGTCTTGAAGGAGTTCCCACATATGCTGAGCACTTGTTGGCTGCTTTTCCTTCACTCTGCGGTCCGACTCCATCTCAATTGGGTTGAGGTCGGGGGATTGTGGAGGCCAGGTCATTTGATGCAGCACTCCATCACTCTCCTTCTTGGTAATATAGCCCTTACACAGCCTGGAGGTGTGTTGGGTCATTGTCCTGTTGAAAAACAAATGATATTCCCAATAAGCGCAAACCAGATGGGATGGCGTATCGCTGCAGAATGCTGTGGTAGCCATGCTGGTTAAGTGTGCCTTGAATTCTAAATAAATCACAGACAGTGTCACCAGCAAAGCACCCCCACACCATAACACCTCTTCCTCCATGCTTTACGGTGGGAAAGACACATGCGGAGATCATCCGTTCACCCACACTTCTCACAAAGACACGGTGGTTGGAACCAAAAATCTCCAATTTGGACTCAAGACCAAAGGACACATTTCCACTGGTCTAATGTCCATTGCTCGTGTTTCTTGGCCCAAGCAAGTCTCTTCTTCTTATTGGAGTCCTTTAGTAGTGGGTTCTTTGCAGCAATTCGACCATGAAGGCCTGATTCACACAGTCTCTTCTGAACAGTTGATGTTGAGATGTGTCTGTTACTTGAACTCTGTGAAGCATTTATTTGGGCTGCAATTTCTGAGGCTGGTAACTCTAATGAACTTATCCTCTGCAGCAGAGGTAACTCTGGGTCTTCCATTCCTGTGGCGGTCCTCATGAGAGCCAGTTTCATCATTGTGCTTGATGGTTTTTGCGACTGCACTTCAGTGGTGAAAACTACTTAAGTCGTTGTTTGGGGTATCTGTATTTTACTTTACATTTATATTTTTGACTACTTTACTTTTACTTCACTACATTCCTAAAGAAAATAATGTACTTTTTACTCCATACATTTTCCCTGCCACCCAAAAGTACTCCATACATTTTGAATTCTTAGCAGAACAGAAAAATTGTCAAATTCACACACTTATCAAGAGAACATCCCTGGTTATGCCTATTGCCTCTGATCTGGCAGACTCACTAAACACACGTGCTTCGTTTGTAAATTTTGTCTGAGTGTTGGAGTGTGCCCCTGACTATCCGTAAATACATTATATAAACAAGAAAATGGTAAAATCTAGTTTGCTTAATATAAGGAATTTGAAATGATTTATACTTTTACTTTTACTTTTGATACTTAAGTATATTTAAAACCAAATACTTTTAGACTTTTACTCAAGTAGTATTTTACTGGGTGACTTCCACTTTTACTTGAGTCATTTTCTATTAAGGTATCTTTACTTTTACTCAAGTATGACAATTGGGTACTTTTTCCACCACTGCTGCACTTGAAGAAACTTTCAAAGTTGTTGAAATTTTCCGTATTGACTGACCTTCATGTCTTAAAGTAATGATGGTCCTTTCTCTTTGCTTATTTTAGCTGTTCTTGCCATAATATGGACTTGGTCTTTTACCAAATAGGGCTACCTCTGTAAAGCCCCCTTACTCCTGTCACAACCCAACTAATTGGCTCAAACACATTAAGAAGGAAAGAAATTCCACAAATTAACTTTTAAGAAGACACACCTGTTAATTGAAATGCATTCCAGGTGACTACCTCATGAAGCTGGTTGCGAGAATGCCAAGAGTGTGCAAAGCTGTCATCAAGGCAAAGAGTGGCTATTTGAAGAATCTCAAATCTCAAATATATTTTTATTTGTTTAACACATTATTGGTTACTATATGATTCCATATGTGTTGTTTCATAGTTTTGATGTCTTCACTTAAGAAAAACCCTTGAATGAGTAGGTTTGTCCAAACCTTGACTGGTAGTGTATATAGTATTTTCACGCTTCATGTCCAAATCATCCTAAAGTATCAAAACATTTATTTTGTAATTCAATTATGTACTTATAGATGATGTGAGTATGAAGCGCGAAATGCTAATATAGGTACCATTGACTTGCATTCGATTTGTGCCACTAATGTTAAAAAGTTAGCATTTGAAACAGTGGCTAGGTAAACAAAACCAAAGCATGGGTTGCTTTCATCCCTTGTCCATACACTGCTTACAGGGTAGGGAAACTAATATGTTATTTTGTAATTTGGGTGAACTATGCCTTTAAAAAAAGCACCTACTAGCAGGAACAGCACCAGCTAGTGGTCAAAACCTGGTAATATCAGGATGTAGGATAGGGACATATATCTAACAACTTCAATGACTAATTTATCTGAACAGGGGGAGAAAAACATCACCAAATTCTCTGAGAATACATTACATAGGATGAATAAACAAAGCTCCAAGCCCAGCACCATACTGCTTGCCAGACATAGAGAATTGATACTGTATATTCGTTGTTGGGGTGGGTTTGGTGTGGGGGTCCGGGAGTGGCTTTTGACAATTTCTTTGGATTCTCATGTTACTCATTGTTAGAAAAAAGTTAGGTCCAAATCGGATGTTAGGTACTATAGTTATTGGATATTATATGAATCCTGTAAATTAAAATGGCCAATTTAGGTGCAATCAATTAGCCTAATTCCTTAGAGATCAAATTATATTTCAACAAAATAATGTTGCCAGAATGCTAATCTTATCTTTCTACCTACATAAATTATTTCACAACAATCTGGGATGGTGGGTGTCATGGCTTGCTGAAATGACATGGAATGACCCAGGTGTTAACCCACCTCTTAGTTCCCCCAATGGAGGTAGGGGGGTCTTTGTGTGACATGGCTGAATAAATCCTTCAAAAACAAAACTATTGCACCTGCCCCTGGCACAGAGGCCTGGCTGGCATATGCCTATCTATGCCAGGGCACACCTGGTCTGCCAGACACAATGCCAGCAAGTAAAGCAAGTCTGTTAAAGAGGAAGGAAAACAGTCTGTGTCTGAGAGTGCCTTCATTTCCCTTGGAGAGGAGCTAAGCTGTGACAATCGATGCCAGAGTCATTGACCACAGGATTATGGGACTCCTCAAAGTAAGGTGACTCACACAACTACACACAGTTTACAGTAGGCTATATAATGCAAAGCTCCCCTCCCTCCTGTACTTTCCTCACCCCTTCCACATATGCTCTGTGCTGGGGAGAGTAGGAACCTTCCCCCCTCTCCTCTGGATCCCCCTGCCCACCAGCCCAGGTGTCAGCAGTGCAGAATCAGTGTGTGCCCACTGCTGTTTATTACACCCACAGATAAAGCATTCGTCATAGGAAGATTATTGTTGAAGGGGATAAAGGCAGTATTCCCTTGTTGTTGACACGTACCTGTCACAGGAGCATTACTGCAGAGCTGTAGGTAAGTCACTGTCACACACACACACACACGCAAGTTTGCTATTTCGTCATGAATCTTGTTCTGGAGGCAGCTCTGCAGAGTAGTCACTAGCTGGCACAGACACAAAGTCATCAAATCTGAAGTGAATTTTTGTTTTCATTAATGTTTACAATAGAGCCAATTTTGACTTTGCAGCTGGCCTATTTAAGGGGGAATCTCTCAGTTCTGCCTCCAGGACAAGACTCATGACAATAAACGTCAGCCTGACACACACACACACACAGCTTTGTTTTTGTGAAATTTCAGGACTTTTTGTAGTGTAACAACCTTAAACCTTAACCCCAAAACCCTAAACCTAACCCTTAAGCTTAAAATAGCATTTTAACAAATTCAGGACTTGTAAAAAGTTGTTTTCCTACCTTTTCAGGACATTCGGGTGAAATGTTAGGACATTGGGATCCTGATAATTTAGGAAAGCAATTGCGCACACACACACACACACACACACACACACACACACACACAGCAGGGCAGGTTTAGGCTTGTCAGTGTATTGAGAGAGTAGTGATATGAGTTGAGACAGACATAGAGTCATTGCAAAGAGTCTTATGAAAGGCATGCTACTGGAGAGCAGGCATATTGCTGTTGGAGGATCACAAACTGTATCTGTGTGTTACAGCCGCAGGCTTCTTGGGCTGGGACACTCTCCCTCTCTCTTGTGCAGTAAGTCAGGGCTTAGGCCACTGACATCTCTCTGCCTTTCTTTTTAAATGCTTGGCCTACTTCAAAGGGCACACACACTCACTTTCACAAGCACAATGGTCAGACTGTACTCTTTGTTGGTAGGAGATCATGCTCCATCTGATCCATTGAATGGACTGGAGACTGGATATCATGACCAGTGGGAGTGTGGGGCTGGGCGGTGAGGTGTTAATGATGCCTGTCGTGTTCTGGTGGAGCCGGGGGTTAGTAGGCTGAGCCTCTCTCTGCTGTGGTGTTTGTGTCGTGGAGGGGAGATTCTCAGGCCTGGGGTGAATGTGTCTCCATGTGTCTCTGCCTAATGGGGTGCACTCTCCACATCTGGTCCTGGACTAGTTCTGGCTGCTGGGTGGGGGAGAAACTCTCAGATCTCCCCACTCTCCCCCTTTCTTCCCTGGCCATCTACAGCAGCAACGGAGCAAATGAAAGGAAAATAGAATTAAGATGGAGCCAGGCTGAGGAATGGAGAGGAGCTCAGGTTTACCTAGGCCTTTGTGTTTCTGTGTGTGTGTGGCTGTGTGTGCGTGGCTGTGCCTGCGTGCTTTGTGTGTGTGTGATACAGTATTTGTGCCTCTGCGTGTCTACCAACAGTATGTACGTGCCGTGGACATGATGTCCCTGTTTAGGTAAATGCCCATCTGATCTGTATGAATCATGTTCATGTTTGCAGGATTATCCACGAGGATGGCTTCTCTGGAGATGATGTGAAGCAGTACAAGCCTGTGGTCTACAGCAACACAATCCAGTCTCTGGCTGCCATCGTCCGTGCCATGGACACCCTGGGCCTGGAATATGGAGACAAGGAGAGAAAAGTGAGTCTCTCTACTACTCTATCTGTACACTGTAGCACCGAAGGAATGGACTTCAACTAGACAGACAGACAGATACACACACACACATGCATACCCACTGTCACGCACATTAGTAAGTAGAGCATTGTGTGCTGTTACCACTGTATACTGTAGTGAACACCTCCCAAACACATTTATATCAACAAATACATTGTCACACACTGACAGACACACCAATATATTCACCCACAGGATTTTAACAAGTGAAACCAGTCAAAACACCCATCCATCCTTATCCATCTGTGAAAATCCATGACCTCAATGTTGTATCAGATAATTGGCCACAAGGCTCTGACAGGATATGGAACAGAGCACATTACTCTCGGCTTGTTGACTGGCTTCTATAAATCTCTTACTGAGAGAAGAAATGTAGATTCACACAACACACTATCTGTCTGTCTGTCTGTCTGTCTGTAAGTCTGTCTGTCTATAGTATTACTACTATTATTACCCAGCACCATGGAGATAAGCAGACAGGTTTCGAATTCTAATACTGCATTCAGACCATGATGAATGAACACTCAAGAAGAACATGAGGTGGATAAATGTGTTTAGTAGACATGTCACTTGTACTGTGCCATGATACGTTTATAGCAGCATTGTTACATTATGGTGGTGCCAACAATGATGATGAATGACAAAGATGGTGAGAATGGTTTGGGATTGGATATTGGTTCTATCCACAATGTTAAACTGCTGATAGCAGGATTGGAGTGTGAGCTGGAGGGTAAAGGGGTCATGGGTCCATAGCTGTGTCAGTACATGGCTTCAGAGTGACCTTATTAAGAGGACAAGACAGGGTGAAGGAAGGTGTACAGTACGATATCTGAGCTGCCGTCCTAATGCCTCCTCTCACGTGTTGTGTTGGGGTTGGTTGGTATCTGTTCCCTTGCCGTGCTCTGTTCCCTCTCTAAAACAGGAGGGACACCACTGACTCTGACCTTTCCAGGAAGTCCTTTATATTTTAATCCAACCAATGCTATCAATACCATGGGACAAGGCCTCTGAAATATCCAGCTGCTATTGATTGTGATATTATCTGTTTCTGCTGCTAGAACCTGAGCCAGGAGATGACAGGCCACAGGGGTTGTGTCCTTAGAAATACTATTCTCTATGGTTTTGCCATTCTCAGAGAAGTAATTTAGAGTGTGTGTGTGTGTGTGTGTGTGTGAGTGTGTGTTCGTGTGTGCATGCGGGAGTTTGTGTGCGTCCGTGCATGCATGCCTGTGTGTGTGTGTGTGTCTATGATCCAAAAGTAAACTCTCCAAAAGCTATTTGTGATATCGGTCGGAGGTCACTGTCCCCAGGTGGAGAATCTCTCTTCCTCTCCCTAATGGAGTGAGAGAACGAGGGACCGCCACAGAAAAAGAGATGATTAGCTGCCTCAGAGAGACGGGCGGGGAGAATTAGAGGAGAGAATGAGTGTGAGAGGGAGAAGAGAGAATGAAGGGTAGGTGAGTCCCTAAAAGGTGTGTCCTGTTGAGGACCCCTGTTTAGACTTGTATGTTAGTGTGAATGTGGGAGTGTTTCTCCATATAGCCTGTGTGTGCAGTAGAGGTTGACATGGGAGTGAAAATGAATTCCTGTCCTGTCTTGTCCCTTAAATTTTTTTTCCCGTACTGTCCTGATCCTGCAACAGTTCTATAACCAAGGAACTTTCCTGTCCTTTCCAGTGGTCCGGTCCCGATAAAAATCACTCCTGTCCCATCCCATGCTAATTTTTACGCGCAGAAATAACTTCCTCCGTTAGCTGCTCGCCGGGATGGGCATTTGACATTTTTTGACTGTTCGAGGATTCGCATTATTTTTTTTTGAGTACTCGAATGGACAGGGTTTGTACGGTCATGAAAATCCTGGAAAAGTCGTGGAAGTTTAAAATGGTGTTTTCCAGGAAAATATTAAAATCTGAAAGGTTTTGAAAAAGTCATGGAAAATAATTTATTTTAATGTAATTTATTTAGGCACCGTTTTTAAATATTTTAACAATCTAATAAAAATCAGCCAGGCTCGGAATTACACTTTAGCACGTCTGTTTGCGCGCATCACCTGCATGTGTGCGAGAAGAGTGGGTCGTTGCTCAAGGAGAGTGAGGCAGTCGGACAATGCAGCAGCAGGCAGGCCTAGCCTATAAAATATGATAGAGAACAGACTTACTAGGTAGGTAGACAATTCAAAACATACAGTGGGGAGAACAAGTATTTGATACACTGCCTATTTTGCAGGTTTTCCTACTTACAAAGCATGTAAAGGTCTGTCATTTCTATCATAGGTACACTTCAACTGTGAGAGACGGAATCTAAAAAAAATATCCAGAAAATCACATTGTATGATTTTTAAGTAATTCATTTGCATTTTATTGCATGACATAAGTATTTGATACATCAGAAAAGCAGAACTTAATATTTGGTACAGAAACCTTTGTTTGGAATTACAGAGATCATATGTTTCCTGTAGTTCTTGACCAGGTTTGCACACACACTTCAGCAGGGATTTTGGCCCACTCCTCCATACAGACCTTCAGGTTTCAGGGCTGTCGCTGGGCAATACAGACTTTCAGCTCCCTCCAAAGATTTTCTATTGGGTTCAGGTCTGGAGACTGGCTAGGCCACTCCAGGACCTTGAGATGCTTCTTACGGAGCCACTCCTTAGTTGCCCTGGCTGTGTGTTTCGGGTCGTTGTCATGCTGGAAGACCCAGCCACGACCCATCTTCAATGCTCTTACTGAGGGAAGGAGGTTGTTGGCCAAGATCTCGTGATACATGGCCCCATCCATCCTCCCCTCAATACGGTCCAGTCGTCCTGTCCCCTTTGCAGAAAAGCATCCCCAAAGAATGATGTTTCCACCTCCATGCTTCACGGTTGGGATGGTGTTCTTGGGGTTGTACTCATCCTTCTTCTTCCTCCAAACACGCCGAGTGGAGTTTAGACCAAAAAGCTCTATTTTGTCTCATCAGACCACATGACCTTCTCCCATTCCTCCTCTGGATCATCCATTGGCAAACTTCAGACGGGCCTGGACATGCGCTGGCTTGAGCAGGGGGACCTTGCGTGCGCTGCAGGATTTTAATCCATGACGGCGTAGTGTGTTACTAATGGTTTTCTTTGAGACTGTGGTCCCAGCTCTCTTCAGGTCATTGACTAGGTCCTGCTGTGTAGTTCTGGGCTGATCCCTCACCTTCCTCATGATCATTGATGCCCCACGAGGTGAGATCTTGCATGGAGCCCCAGACCGAGGGTGATTGACCGTCATCTTGAACTTCTTCCATGTTCTAATAATTGCGCCAAGAGTTGTTGCCTTCTCACCAAGCTGCTTGCCTATTGTCCTGTAGCCCATCCCAGCCTTGTGCAGGTCTACCATTTTATCCCTGATGTCCTTACACAGCTTTCTGGTCTTGGCCATTGTGGAGAGGTTGGAGTCTGTTTGATTGAGTGTGTGGACAGGTGTCTTTTATACAGGTAACGAGTTTAAACAGGTGCAGTAAATACAGGTAATGAGTGGAGAACAGGAGGGCTTCTTAAAGAAAAACTAACAGGTCTGTGAGAGCCGGAATTCTTACTGGTTGGTAGGTGATCAAATACTTATGTCATGCAATAAAATGCAAATAAATTATTTAAAAATCATACCATGTGATTTTCTGGAGTTTGCCAATGACCATCTGGATGATCCAGAGGAGGAATGGGAGAAGGTCATGTGGTCTGATGAGACAAAAATAGAGCTTTTTGGTCTAAACTCCACTCGCTGTGTTTGGAGGAAGAAGAAGGATGAGTACAACCCCAAGAACACCATCCCAACCGTGAAGCATGGAGGTGGAAACATCATTCTTTGGGGATGCTTTTCTGCAAAGGGGACAGGACGACTGCACCGTTTTGAGGGGAGGATGGATGGGGCCATGTATCGCGAGATTTTGGCCAACAACCTTCTTCCCTCAGTAAGAGCATTGAAGATGGGTCGTGGCTGGGTCTTCCAGCATGACAACGACCCGAAACACACAGCCAGGGCAACTAAGGAGTGGCTCCGTAAGAAGCATCTCAAGGTCCTGGAGTGGCCTAGCCAGTCTCCAGAGCTGAACCCAATAGAAAATCTTTGGAGGGAGCTGAAAGTCAGTATTGCCCAGCGACAGCCCCGAAACCTGAAGGATCTGGAGAAGGTCTGTATGGAGGAGTGGGCCAAAATCCCTGCTGCAGTGTGTGCAAACCTGGTCAAGACCTACAGGAAACGTATGATCTCTGTAATTGCAAACAAAGGTTTCTGTACCAAATATTAAGTTCTGCTTTTCTGATGTATCAAATACTTATGTCATGCAATAAAATGCAAATTAATTACTTAAAAATCATACAATGTGATTTTCTGGATTTTTGTTTTAGATTCCGTCTCTCACAGTTGAAGTGTACCTATGATAAACATTACAGACCTCTACATATTTTGTAAGTAGGAAAACCTGCAAAATCGGCAGTGTATCAAATACTTGTTCTCCCCACTGTACTTATTATGGACACAGTATGCTTTATAATAGTTATCTTGTTGTTGTTATTAGTCCCATCCTTCAGCTCCATTCAACACCTCCCATCTATCTCTTAACACCATCCATATTGGATTTCTATTTGCCATATATTTTTCAACTGTACTGTGATGTTTTACAAAAGTTCTGAACCTTTCTATTCTCATTGTTTCTACAGATCGTAAATTGAAAATAAACATTTTTGCTAAAAGTATTATTATATTATTGATCGATTGACTATGACTTTTCAGATCACCCAGTAGTGCTATCTGCAGGGTTAGCTCCAGGTAAATATTGCAATCCTTTAGCCATTCCTGGACCTGTGTCCAAAAGCAAGCTACAAATGGACAGTACCAAAACAAATGATCTAATGATTCTGTCTCTTCGCAGCAAAATTTGCAGAGCTGGGAAGATTGGATCCCCCATATAAATAACATTCTATTGGTAGCAAGAATTTTATATAATAATTTAAATTGAAAATTATACGTTTTGAATCCGGTGTCATTTTCCGTATCAGTTCATAAACACTCTGCCATGGAATCGGTACGTCATAAATCTCTTCCCAACTATTTTGCAATTTATTTGGGACGGCTGAAAATCCTTTGATCCTTAAATGAAACTGGTATACTTTTTTATTTATCACAATTTTCTTTAACCAATTATATTCTTTAGTGCAAGGCCGACAGACAAGTTCCTTACTTTTTCCGCCTTCCACTTTCCTTTTCCATTTTTGCGGTAATGCTATATACCGGATTATACCTTTTTTAAACATTTTGTCAAAAAAAAAAGGTTTTTTATCAATTAGTATATTTGAGTTTAACCACAATATTTGTTGCATTATTTGTTCTGTCGTTTCTGGAGGATTAAATTGAAATTGCAACCAACTTTATATGGCTTGTTTTAGAAATAGTGATATTTGGGAGATTATTTCCTTTTCAAATAACTTAAAGTGAGAGGTTTTAATCTGAATAAAGGGAAAAAGGGCATTCTTGAACATTGGGTGAGACAATCTTAATAATTTGCTAGAGAACCAGTTCGGATTTAAGTATAACTTTAGTATGACTGAAGCTTTTAGTGATAGGTCTAATGCTTTAATATTTAATAATTTATGTCCCCCGAATTCATATTAATTATATAAATAGGCCTGTTTAATTTTGTCTGGCTTGCCATTCCAAATAAAATGGAATATTTTTTTCTCATATAATTTTAAAAAACTGTTCTCTAGGCGTAGGCAAGACCATAAGCAAATAGGTAAACTGGGATAATACTAAAGAGTTAATCAGTGTGATTTTTCCACAAATTGACAGGTATTTACCTTTCCATGGTAGCAAGATCTTGTCTATTCTGCTAACTTTCTATTAAAATGTATTGGAGTGAGATCATTTATTTCATTTGGGATATGTATTCCGAGTATATCCACATCACCATCAGACCATTTTATTGGTAAACTACATGGTAATGTAAAAATTGTATTTTTTAGTGATCCAATACATAATATAGTACATTTATCATAATTTGGTTGTAATCCAGAGAGGTTAGAAAATGTATCTAGATCCTCTATGAGTCTGTGGAGGGATTCAAGTTGTGGATTTAAAAGAATGAATCATCAGCGTACAATGACACCTTTGTTTTTAAGCCCTGGATTTCTAATCCCTTGATATTATTGTTGGATCTGATTTTAATAGCTAACATATCGATAGCAATAATAAATAGATATGCCGATAGTGGACAACCTTATTTCACTCTTCTTGACAGTTTAAAACTTTCTGAGAAATAGCCATTATTTACTATTTTACACCTAGTGTTACTATACATGATTTTAACCCAATTTATAAGAGATTGTCCAAAATTGAAATGCTCCAGGCATTTATATATAAACCCCAGTCGTACTTTATCAAATGCCTTTTCGAAGTCTGCTATGAATAGTAGGCCTGGTTTCCCAGATTTTTCATAGTGTTCTATTGTTTCCAGTACATGCCTTATATTATCTCCAATGTATCGCCCATGTAAAAAACCTGTCTGATTAGAATGAATAATGTCCGACAATACCTTTTTAATTCTATGCGCTATACATTTTGCTAGAATTTTTGCATCACAATACTGAAGTGTAAGGGGCCTCCAATTTTTTTAATGGACTGGATCTTTATATTTTCCACTTGTATCCTGTTTCAGTAATAATGAAATCAGACCTTCTTCTTGAGTGTCTGATAATCTACCATTTACATAGGAGTGGTTAAAACATGCTAATAACGGTCCTCTGAGTATATCAAAAAAGGTTTGGTATACCTCGACGTATGCCATCCAACCCTGGAGTTTTCCCGGACATAAAGTGTTTAATTGCATCCAGAAGTTCCTCCTCTGTAATTTCACCTTCACATGAGTCTTTCTGTATGGCTGTTAATTTTACATGATCAATATATTTTTTTGTTTGTTGCTTCAGTTAGAGGATATGGAGGCGACTGAATCGAAAACATATGCTTAAGTACTTTGTTTCCTCCTTCAAAATATCATTTGGTGAATCATGGGTGACTCCGTCATTTGTAACCAGTTTCAATAAATTATTTTTGGTAGCATTCCTATGTTGAAGATTAAAAAATAATTTGGTGCATTTTTCCCCATATTCCATCCAGTTTGCTTTATTTTTATAATATATTACACTCGATCTTTCTTGAATAAGTTTCTCCATTTAATTTTGTTTTTCCTCAAATTTATTCTGAGCCTCTATGTTACAGTTTTTATTGCTATCTATCTGTTCTGTTAGACCTTCTATTTCCTTTGTTAGTGTGGACTCTTTTGACCTAAATTGCTTTTGTTTTCGAGATGAGTACTGAATTGCATGGCCTCTAAAGGCACATTTAAAGGTGTCCCATACAATAAGGGGATTTTCTGTACCTATGTTATGTCGGAAAGAATCAGTTATAAATTCCTCTGTCCTAGTTAAAAACAAGTTATCATCCTTTGATAAAATTTCCAATATCCTCGCCCACATGGAAATTCAGTAAGAGTAATGTATATGCCAATTATATGATGGTCCGACCGCATTCTGTCCCCTATCAACACTTTTTAAACTTTTGGTGCCAACGAGAATGACATAAGAAAGAAGTCAAGACGACTAGCTTGATTGAGTCTCCGCTATGTATATCTCACTAGATCAGGATATTTAAGCGTCCATATATCTACTAGTTCTAATGTATCCATGACATTCACAATTTCCTTAAGAGCATGAGGGTGATTGTTTGTAGTGTGATTTCCTTTACGGTCCATTGAGCTATTTAAAATGGTATTATAATCGGCCACCATAATAATAGAGTCTTGAATTGCTTGCAGAGTTGATCATTTATAATATATATTGTCAAAGAAGTGTGGATCAGCATTATTTGGTCCGTAAAGGTTAATGAGCCATATCTGTTTATGATCCAATAACATATTTAAAATAATCCATCTACCTTGCGTATCTATTTGGACAATTTGCACGTTCGGATCGAAATTACTGTTAATTAATATCATCACCCCTTTTGAGTTTCTTTGCCCATGGGAGAAGTATATTTCGCCCACCCCCCATTCCTTTTTCCATGCAACTTCATCTAGAATTGTTGAATGAGTTTCCTGTAAAAAATTGATATTATATTCCTTCTCTTAGAGCCATGTAAATATTGTTATTTTGTTATTATCTGCTAAGCCATTACAATTATAACTGGCTATACTTATTTCACCACATACCATAATGGGATACAAGTTTCAAATCTATTTATCATTATATATGTTTGTAAATTTACCAATAAAAAATACCATAGCGATTGACTGTCCATATAGCTGTACCATGATATTTGCATTGCTACTAAGTAACCCTCCAATTGTTCTCCACTAATTCCCCCGCTAAAGCCCCTCCCCATCCCAAGTTGGGCCGTCATCCCAGTGTTCAGCATACCACCCCCGTCCCCCCGAATCCCTAGGCCCCCGAGAGGCCAGGACCCATCCATCAAAAACAGCACACAGTGCCACCCACAAAACAGAAGCAGGTCAACCGCCAAAAGCATTTCCAATGCTCTCACCTCAATATATATATATATATATATATAGCTATTTAAATATATATATCCATTCAAATATCTTGCATATCTTATTTTCCATCATTATCGATTAATATGCGTAATAATGTCGGCAGTTCATGCGTAGTATTTTAACCTATAACCCGGATTGCCATTGTATTACATTACATTTTTGACAAGCAATTATTATTTTTGCAAACAATTATTCTGGTTCATCCTATATTCTCCCTAACATCCTTACCCCCTTGCAACAGATGTGGGATAAACATACATGCACATACTCTAACACACTCAACCCCTTTCCTCCACAATCAACCATAAGATCAGATGCTCAACGGTTGTTACATCCCAGAGCCCAACTCAAGAAAGGACCTGATTTACGAATGCATATACAGTTACAGCTGTTTGAGAAAGCATGCAAGATTGAGCCAAAATGGACAACAATGTGATATTTGATTAATCTATTTAATCTATGTCAAGTCCTAGGTGATGGAGATCAGATCCACCCTCTTCACCTGAGACACAAACACTCTGGTACCCCGTTGTAACCATTTCCCCCAAGCATCTCCGTGCAGTCAGACCTTTGATTATTTTGTGCCACTTGGGCCACAATAATAATCCCCCTCTCTGATTGTTCGAGTGTGACCCCCTCCCCATGGGTTACTGCAGCCAGTGTTGCCAGCACTGGCACTACCTGGGTGGGGGTACCCCACCGGAATCCCCACCGGCTAGGTACAAGGTCGTCAAGGTTCTCATTTGCAGCTTTGAGAATTTCCTTGTATATTATGCTCTCCCAACAGGGGGCTCTGGCTTTGTAGGACCAACCCTGCCAGGCAGGCTCAGAATCTTGAGGGGGCGGAGCTGCTCAAATAGGTCTCTGACCGCATTTATTTTTCTGTTTAGGCTGCATATAGGCAACTCACAGCAGGTCCATAAAACAGATGGGGACTTCTCTTTGGTGTATGGGTCACTCAGGTGGGTGTCTAGGATATAGGGTTGGGGATCGTTCCATCATGATAGGACAATAAAAAAATAGATATAGATATATTTTAAAATGTATATCCCTTATCTGCACAAAATTGAAAGCTCTCTCTCACAACCCCTGCTCACAGACACACGTTGGTTCTGGGATATGCAACCATTTCCTTTCTCACTCAACGCCACACTTATTCAAACACAAAAATGCACACCACACCTTCCATCACAATTCATCCACACATACCCACATACTGTGCCTTCTAATATTTTTGATGAAACTAATGATTCACTTTGTATTAGTTGGGATTCGGTTCACTCGCGTTGAATCGATTAATTCGCTTTTAATCGAATAATGTGAATCAAAATAATTATTTGTGAATCGTGAACATTCATTTCAGGAAAAAATATTATATGTAGCCTTTCTTTTGGATTATGATTATACAAAACTTGTTTTGTAGATTCTTCCAGTTGATTTGGGGATCTAATGTATGGGGCACTGTAACTAAATGATGCTAGTCAGCCTGCAAAGTAAACACTTCTAAGGTAGCTAAATATGATTGCAGCTGAATAAAAAGATTTGTAGCCTACAATAGCCATTTGATCTTTAAAATATTGAATGAGCAAATTATTTTAAAAAGGCATAAAATGTATTTGATTGTAATGTTGCAATGTTTTACATCAAGGGTGGTCAACCATCCCCCAGGAGAGCTAATGGGTGTCCAGGCTTTTATTCCTGTTCCTCTCGAACAAACCACATTTTAGAAATGAGTTGCTCAACCGACCTTGATAAGCCCGGGTGTGCGGGCTTGATCAAAAGCCTGCACACCCAGTAGCTTTCCAGACTGAGGGTTGACCACATGTGTTTTAGACAGTTGCCTAACAGCTATTCTACTTTGTGGGAGGTTAAGTGCCTTGCTCAAAGACAGGAGATGGGACATGGAATCAGAGAGCAGCCTCCGGTGTCGATACTACATTATGCATACTTTTTTATGCGTACTGTACATAGAGAGGCCGCCAATTGTTGGTCATGGAAATTTGGTTAAAAGTCATGGAGAACTCATGGAAAAGTCATGAACTTCCATCTATCAAAATGTGTATGAACCCTGAATGGAGGAAAACAAATATGTGACTCATTTCAGGAAACTAGGCGAAAGTCGCGGGTCACTACTTCACAGGAGAATGTAAACCTTTTTTTAAAAAAAATCTAAATGCGTTTTTTGGCAGAAATGCCTTCTGGAACATGTGAACTTTCATGTGCCTTAATAACAAACTTGTATACCATCTGTAAATACGAGCCTAGTTGGTTTAGCCACAGAAAAAGACAGGAACATTCCCGCTAGCCATGATTGGCTGAGATAATGGGTGGGCTGGACATGCCAAGAGATGAGTTCGGATTGGTCTGCCATGTAGCAGGCTTCTGTCTATAGCATGAGCTGGTCAGTATGTGTAGGTAATCCTTTCTAACTCAGCTTTTTTGAAAGATATCACGTAGTAGAACTGCAAAGGTGTTGCTCTCCACTTTCTGGAGGACAGAGTTTTGAAATCAGTGGAATGCATGGTGGAATTAGAGTATGATAGCTAAGGAGAAGGAAAAAATTCTGCCGTTTGATTGCAAATATGCAGACGAAGTCGAAAAGAGAACACACAGAAGGCTGTTGTATAAAACACCTGTCTCCGGATTACATCTTAAAACTAAGGCAACCATGGCATCCGTGACAGAGAGGGAGAAGTGTCCATCCATGTATACGGGTAAGGTAGTCTAGCTAGCTACATTTTCATATATTACACGTTTCTAATTTTGTCAGAAAGTCGTTTTCATTTCAAGTTAATGCGTACTGTTAGCTAGCTAGCTAGCTAACGTTAGCTGGCTGGCTCGCTAATTAACGTTACGTGTATGATCTGTGTAGTAATATTATTCATATCTCAGATCTATTTGCATAGCTAGTTATAGCCTAATGTTAGCTATCTAGCTAACATTGAACCTGGTGGTTAGCTACCTGCAGATTAATTGCAGGGTAGTAACGTTATGAGTTGGGGTTATGGTTCATTGTTTAGTTAGCTAGCTAGCTACATGTCTAAACAAAAGACTCCACTATGCAAGTAACCATTTCAATAGAATGTTCATGTCACTGCGACAACTGTCGATAGACATAGCTGGTAAATTCGCTCTGGCTATCTACTCAGATTTCAGAGCACTCGTCTGAGTATGCCAGAGCGCAGAATAACTGACGAATTTATGAACGCTGAACACCTGTTGAATATGGCCGGTGTCAGTAAACGTTGGCAAAAAAACGTAATTAAATCTTTGCCAGCATCACAGTTGCAGTCACCAACACTCTGGATAACATAAAAACAGCCTAACCAGCTCTGCTAGGGCGAGTAAAATGGTCAGAGTGAGCTGTTCCTTCATTTGTGTCTGGAAGTAGCTAGCAAGCTAGCCAACGTTAGCCAGTTAGCTTGGGTGCTTGACTGCTGTTGTTAGGTCAGAACGCTCGATCAACCCTACTCCTCAGCCAGAGCGTCCAGTGTGCGCTCTGAACACTCTGAGTGGGAAACGCTCTGAATTTACTAACGGACAATCTGACAACGCTCAGAGTTTACGAACTTCCAGAGCGCACTCTGAACACACTGGCACTCCAGATTGAATTTACGAACACACCCGTAGTATAAACCAGCCTTTAGTCTTGAAATCTTTGGTTGTTTAGTACATGGCCTCACATGTGAATCCTTAAAGAGCTGGGTGGGGCTAAAGCTTAAGAGGGTGTGAACGATGCTGAATGGTGTAGACAAAGAAGAGCTCTCCAGTAGGTGTACCAAAACATTCAAGGGCCATTTTCTCAAAAGTGAGGTTACAAGTTTATCAACTTTCAAAGCAGAATTACTTTCCCATTGTTCCTCAACTGTAGTGTATGATATACCATTTTCTAGCTCTGAGTCTCTACTTTATCCAATGTAAAAAACACCATTTCAAATTTTGCTACATAAGACCGAATCGAGCCAGTCGGTCACATATATTTTTAGAACACAAGACCAGCACTAGAAAAAAATGTGAGCTTTTATCTATATGCCAACAGATCGCAACATTGCCTTATTTATCATAACCATTACAGATAACAAATCCTAATTGCTAAATTGCCCCATATATATTCAGTCAATAAAAAACAAGTGCCATTTAAAATACATTTATTGAAACCATAATATTAACAGGTTATATTATATTGTGGAACACAATCTTCAAAAAGGCAGTAAGCTCAGCAGTGGCGCTTGCTTGTAGAAGCCTATGGCTGTGCAATGGCAGTTATTCTCAAAGAGTAATAATTTGAAATGGGGCTCAATTTGTCTTCCCGCTTAACCCGGAAGCCAGCCGCACCAATGTGTCGGGGGAAACACCGTACACCTGGCGACGGTGTCAGCGTGCACTGCGCCCGGCCCGCCACAGGAGTTGCTAGTGCATGATGGGACAAGAACATCCCTGCCGGCCAAACCCTCCCCTAACCTGGACGATGCCAGGCCAATTGTGCGCCGCCCGTGGGTCTCCCGGTCGCGACAGAGCCTGGACTCGAACCAGGCTCTCTAGTGGCACAGCCTTAGACCACTGCGCCACTCAGAAGGCCTGTAGGAATGTGATTCTGATGAAAATACTCTCTCTATCTTTATCAAACTAATGTTTTTGTATATTTTCATTGTGGAACCTGTTTGTTTAGGGGGGTTATAGCCTAGGACAGGGGTCTCCGACAGGTAGATCATGAGCTACCAGTAGCTCGCAACCCACCTATGTGTAGCTCGCCAAGCAATTCTCAAAGTACATGTATTTTTTTCATGTGTTCCATCGCAAACTGTCATAAACATAAAGCTCCTGGCTACTATCCAATCAAAGCCACATTGACATTATTCCACTCCTGGTTAGCCACTATTGGCTTGAAAAGCCAAACGGAACACAATATCTGCCAGTTAATTTCCAGCAATATTGCCCTTGTCTGTCTGTTTGGTGCGCACATTGTCTATCACTCCGTATGTAGCCAGTTAGTGATGCTAATGATAACCATCTTGTGGGTAGACAGAAAGACTTTCCCCAAAAAACCTTATCAATTAAATGTTAACTGCAAAGTAGGTTTACCTGACAGAAGATATCATTATTATTTGTATCAATTGTGTGGCCATTGTTTTGCAAACTCTGCCATGACATGTGCTGCAGCAGTAGGCCTAACAGCAGACACATTGCTAGACCGACACATTCCTCTCTTGCTTATTACGTCGCAATTAAAGGGGAATTACACTAAAAAAATCTAAATGTTTTTGTTTTGTTTTGTGACCTCAAAATTGGTTCTCTGATGTGATTTAAGCATTGGCATGGACTCAGAACATCTATTTTTGTTGTTTCTCTATGAATAACTGTAATATTGAAAGTAAAAAACAGAAGATCAAATACTAAAACTAGAAGAAAGAAGAAAAAACTGAAAACTGAATTCCAGAAAATACAAAACATACTTTTATGGGGCTCCCTTAGAGTTGTTTATTAACGATAATTTTACCAGGTATATTGACAGAAAACACATCTCTTGTACACCAAGGACCCGGGGAAGAGTTGCAGGGTAGAGGAGAAGAGAAGAATGTGCCTATTTGAAATAAGGAGCTTACTCATGCCGTTTGGCTGCTGCTCAGCACTAGAGTTCTGCTACCCGACCGGAGCCCAACGGGCCACGATATTATACATTGGGTTAGGGCCGGGTAAGGCCTGTTTTTTCATCCATAACTAGGGTACGGGCAGGGCTCGGGTATCACTAACATTTTGATGCTGAGCCTTTTGTGCGTGCTCTGCTGCGCAGTACAGTCATATCTGACTAAGATCATAAGATGGTGTCAGAAGTGCTTCAACCTCGCCAAATATAAAACAGGAGAGATTATTTCACAGAAAATAATGTTCCTTGAGTTTTATCGGAGTTTAGAGTGACGAAAAGTAGCTTACAGCTAACTGCTGTCTCATGCCACTTCATTGAGCAGAGCAGCCAATGCGGCGCCGTTGCTATGGATACTCAGAATCAGAGCCGCCATGAGCAGAGTGGAGTGAGTGACAGACAGAGAGGAGCAGCTAATTTATTTACTAACGGAGGAAGTTACAGTGCCTTCAGAAAGTATTCATACCCTTTGACTTATTCCACATTTTGTTGTGTTACAACCTGAATTCAAAATGAATTACATTTCCATCTACACACTATACACCATAATAGCAAAGTGAAAACATATTTTTTGTAAATGTATTGAAAATGAAATACAGAAATATCACATTTACATAAGTATTCACACCCCTGAGTCAATACTTTGTAGAAGCACATTTGGCAGCGATTACAGCTGTGAGTCATTCTGGGTAAGTCTCTAAGAGTGGTCCACACCTGGATTGTGAAACATCTGCTCATTATTCTTTAAAAAATTATTCAAGCTCTGTCAAACTGGTTGTTGATCATTGCTAGACAACAATCTTCAGGTCTAGCCATAGATTTTCAAGCAGATTTAAGTCAAAACTGTAACTCGGCCACTCAGAAACATTCACTGTCTTCTTGGTAAGCAACTCCATTGTAGATTTGGCCTTGTGTTTTAGGTTATTGTCCTGCTGAAAGGTGAATTCATCACCCAATGTCTGGTGGAAAGCAGACTGAACCAGGTTTTCCCTAGGATTTTGCCTGTACTTAGCTCCATTCCTTTTCTTTTACCCTGAAAAACCCCAGTCCTTAACTATTACAAGCATATCCATAACATGATGCAGCCACCACTATGCTTGAAAACATGGGGAGTGGTACTCAGTAATGTGTTGTATTGGATTTGTACAGAGATGAGGTAGTCATAAAACAAACATTATTATTAAACATTATTATTGCACACAGAGTGAGCCCATGCAACTTATTATGTGACTTGTTAAGCAGGTTTTTACTCCTGAACTTATTTAGGCTTGCCATAACAAAGGGATTGAATGCTTATTTTCTGAAGACAAATTTTTTTCTAAAAACATACATCCACTTTGACATTATGGGGTATTGTGTGTAGGCCAGCCACAAATAAATCTAAATGTAATCACTTTTTAATTCAGGCTGTAACAACAAAATGTGGAAAAAGTCAAGGGATGTGAATACTTTCTGAAGGCACTGGATTTCGGGCTTTAGGCAGGGCCGGGCCTTAAATTTGGCAGAAGAAAACGGGCCTGAGTAGGGTAGGGCCTGAATGTCGCGGGCATGGGTAGGGATCGGGCTTAAAATTCATGCCCGTGCTCTACTCAGCGCCCAAGAGAGTTACCTGCACAGTGCACACACAGCTCACAACAAGCACGTTACGAGATTTTGGCAATGAAGGCAGCCCTTCTCCTTACCCAGAGTCGGATGAACTCATGATATGGACATGTATAATTGTGTATGTCTCCGTGTGCATCTGAGGTAAAGTAGTGACTGACTACAACTGGAGCGAGGCGCGTGCAAGAGTGAGCGGACAGAAGGGGGAGGGGGAAATGACCTTTTTTTATATATATTTTTGTAAGTAAACTATACTGACTGGGCATGGCTCCCAAGTGGGTAGGCCTATACCCTCCCAGGCCCACCCATGGCTGCGCCCCTGCCCAGTCATGTGAAATTGTTGCATGTTGCGTTTATATTTTCTTTCAGTATATATTAGGCCCACACACAGTTACTAGAACTTGACTCCCATTCCTGTGCCTGTTCTCATGTCAACCTCTAATGTGCAGACAGGGGTGTGGCAGCATGAAACGGAGTGCCGCTTCTCTCTCTCTCTCTCTCTCTCTCTCTCTCTCTCTCTCTCTCTCTCTCTCTCTCTCTCTCTCTCTCTCTCTCTCTCTCTCCCTCCTGGCTGGCCAGCTGGCTCACACCTCTTTAATCTGAAGTGTGAAGCTTTTATTGGAGCCGCTCTCTCAACAGCCAAGCAACCGCTCTCGCTCCTTCTGTCTTTCTCTCTAACTCTCTCGCTCCCCTCTTTTCTCGCTCCTGCCATCTTTCTCATTTCTCTTTAGCCTTTCTCTCTCTCCCTTCCTCTCACTACTCATCTCTGATTGTCTCCCTCCTCTACTTCCTTCTCTCAGTATCTCTTCTCTCAACCTCTTCTTTCTCTCAGTCCAAGCCTGTTGCCATGGCTACCCTGTGTTTTGCCTTCCTCTCAGCACATTCCGCAAGTCTGTGTCCTAGGGCAATGTCACTTACATGAAGGGAGAAACCACTCCTATACTTCAGCCCTAGAACCGTGGAGAGGCAGTCCATGCAGTCACTCACTGCTGTGTGACCGAGCGTACTGCATCAATCTACTCTAGCATTTATGCCACACCAATTCCTTCATGTATGCAGCCATATACAGTTGAAGTCGGAAGTTTACATACACCTTAGCCAACTACATTTAAACTCTGTTTTTCACAATTCCTGACATTTAAACCTAGTAAAAATTCCCTGTCTTTATTTATTTTAAGAATGTGAAATGTCAGAGTAATAGTAGAGAGAATTATTTATTTCATCACATTCCCAGTGGGTCAGAAGTTTACATACACTCAATTAGTATTTGGTAGCATTGCCTTTAAATTGTTTAACTTGGGTCAAACGTTTCGGGTAGCCTTCCACAAGCTTCCAACAATAAGTTGGGTGAATTTTGGCCCATTCCTCCTGACAGAGCTGGTGTAACTGAGTCAGGTTTGTAGGCCTCCTTGCTCACACACGCTTTTTCAGTTCTGCCCACACATTTTCTATGGGATTGAGGTCAGGGCTTTGTGATGGCCACTCCAATACCTTGACTTTGTTGTCCTTAAGCCATTTTGCCATAACTTTAGAAGTATGCTTGGGGTCATTGTCCATTTGGAAGACCCATTTGCAACCAAGCTTTAACTTCCTGACTGATGTCTTGAGATGTTGCTTCAATATATCCACATAATTTTCCTTCCTCATGATGCCATCTATTTTGTGAAGTGCACCAATCCCTCCTGCAGCAAAGCACCCCCACAGCATGATGCTGCCACCCCCGTGCTTCACGGTTGGGATGGTGTTCTTCGGCTTACAAGCACCCCCTTTTTATTCCAAACATAACAATGGTCATTATGGCCAAACAGTTCTATTTTAGTTTCATCAGACCAGAGGACATTTCTCCAAAAAGTACGATCTTTGTCCCCATGTGCAGTTGCAAACCGTAGTCTGGCTTTTTTATGGCAGTTTTGGAGCAGTGGCTTCTTCCTTGCTGAGAGGCCTTTCAGGTTATGTCGATATAGGACTCGTTTTACTGTGGATATAGATACTTTTGTACCTGTTTCCTCCAGCATCTTCACAAGGTCCTTTGCTGTTGTTCTGGGATTGATTTGCACTTTTCGCACCAAAGTATGTTAATCTCTAGGAGACAGAACCCATCTCCTACCTGAGCGGTATGACGGCTTCGTGGTCCCATGGTGTTTATACTTGCGTACTATTGTTTGTACAGATGAATGTGGTACCTTCAGGCGTTTGGAAATTGCTCCCAAGGATGAACCAGACTTGTGGAGGTCTACAATTTTTCTTCTGAGGTCTTGGCTGATTTCTTTTGATTTTCCCATGATGTCAAGCAAAGAGGCACTGAGTTTGAAGGTAGGCCTTGAAATACATCCACAGGTACACCTCCAATTGACTCAAATTATGTCAATTAGCCTATCAGAAGCTTCTAAAGCCATGACATCATTTTCTGGAATTTTCCAAGCTGTTTAACGGCACCGTCAACTTAGTGTATGTAAACTTCTGACCCACTGGAATTGTGATACAGTGAATTATAAGTGGAATAATCTGTCCGTAAACAATTGTTGGAAAAATTACTTGTGTCATGCACAAAGTAGATGTCCTAACCGACTTGCCAAAACTATAGTTTGTTAACCAGAAATTTGTGGAGTGGTTGAAAAACTAGTTTTAATGACTCCAACCTAAGTGTATGTAAACTTCCGACTTCAACTGTATAGGCCTACTTGATGTGTTTCTATCAGTATGGTTTAATGATGTTCTGACTCTGAGCCCTGCCAGTGTTATCATCTCCCTGCTCATTGGAGAGTGTGGATGACTTCAGTCCCATAGCTGGCAGAACTATTTCCATTGTTCCAGCTTCCGGAGCTCTTCACTCTTTATGATCCTTTTCCCTGTGCTCACCACACATGATAAAACCCCAATGAGCCAGCATCCATTTCCTCCCTGGCTCCCTCCCTCTGTCCAGCCCAGTGACTCTCTGACATTCATCTCTGCTACGGCTCTGCTCACTAAAGCAGCCATAGTGGAGCATTCAACTGATCCAATATTGCAATGTTTAGTTAAGGTAAGGAAAACCACTCTTCTTTCACTGTAATCTCTGTGTTCCTGGACCATATGGGTGTGATTTGCATGGTTGGTGGTAGAGGCCTCGTGTCGTGCCTTGATAACCCAGTCAAAAAGCCAGTCTCTGGCCTGGCACGGGTCACTACTGCTGGCCATCCGATGGCACCCATGTGGCGTCCCCTGGTCCTGTTACATTTCACTGCCAACATGGTTAACTTGACCAACACCCCCATCTGGGAACAATCAGACTGTGTGCTACAAATATATGCAGAAGGGATCTGAAATAGACCTGGCAGCACTGACATTATAATAGCAAGTTTGAGTTTGACTCTGAGAAAGTCACTATCTAAATAATTCACCTAGTAGTTCTTCAGCGTCACTGACTGATTGACGCATGCAATTGCTCATGCCGCCATTTATTATCTTGTTTATTCACTTATCAGATGCCCAGAACAAATTACATAGGGCACATTTCTTACACAGCATCTTATTTATAGGTCAGCTGCACTTTATTAGCAATGCGGTTTATGTAAGTAGTGGCTGAAGGGCACATCAGAGCAGAGCAGAGACCATGGCCGTGTCCGAATACCAATACTTGCGTCCTAACTAGTAGGCCGTTTGAGTATGCTAAAAAATAAAGTTTAATAATATGTAACATTTTGAAAATCAAGTATACTTTAAATGCCCGGATGCCATACTCATTTCGGCTTTGACAACAGCTGATCAATTAGATATGGGGGTGTGCTATCGAAATCAATGAATAGCGGGAAACAACACAATCGCACATGACGCATTCTCAGTATGCGAAAATATGTGTTATAGTATGTGAATTTTCCAAAATCGAGTATGGTTTAAACGGCAGGATGTTATACTCATTTCGGCTCTTCTTTTAGTAGAATTCAATGCACACAATGCATTGGAAGAGGTGGGCTGAGAGTGATAGGCCCTAGTTCTCTTCAAGTAGCCAAACAACAAAACTAGGCTACTTAATTGGGAAGATGCCGACTAGCGAAGCTTCTGCAGTGGTGTTCAAATGTACGCTAAGTAGTTTTTGTTCTCCTTAAATTGATAACGAGTATTGCATCCTAGGCTACGTCTTTGAAAACAGAAGTCATTTTTTTAATTATAATTTTTTGGATTCGTGTTCTCATTGAAAAGTGTTTCTTGTTCTGTTGGCCTTTGTCAGTGCTTTTAAACTAAATACTCAACCATCTTTTGATTTCTGAATGTGTCGGCACCGGGGACTCGGGATGTGGCTGCGGTATTGATGTCATGTTAATCAGGCCTTTTGATTTGAACATATGGACTGTTTTAGTTTTGTAGGCTAGGCTACCTATTTAATTATTTAATTCATTGTTCAAGCCTTAGCAGTCATTCTGATCTCGTTCCCAATGATCGGCGCTTTACATTATTATGTTGCTTTTCAGCGATTCTGAATATGTGATGCACCCGACTGTCCACGTTTTTCTGTGCAAATAGCCTTTTGATTTGAACATTTGAAAAGTGTTTCTGTATGTCCTAGGCTATTTGATTTAATTTATATACACTACCGGTCAAAAGTTTTAGAACACTTACTCATTCAAGGGTTTTTCTTTATTTTTACTATTTTCTACATTGTAGAATAATAGTGAAGACATCAAAACTATGAAATAACACATATGGAATCATGTAGCAACCAAAAAAGTGTTAAACAAATCAAAATATATTTTATATTTGAGATTCTTCAAATAGCCACCCTTTGCCTTGATGACAGCTTGGCACACTCTTGGCATTCTCTCAACCAGCTTCACCTGGAATGCTTTTCCATTAGTCTTGAAGGATTTCCCACATATGCTGAGCACTTGTTGGCTGCTTTTCCTTCACTCTGTGGTCCGACTCATCCCAAACCATCTCAATTTGGTTGAGGTCGGAGTATTGTGGAGGCCTGGTCATCTGATGCAGCCCTCCATCACTCTCCTTCTTGGTAAAATAGCCCTTACACAGCCTGGAGGTGTGTTGGGTCATTGTCCTGTTGAAAAACAAATGATCGTCCCACTAAGCCCAAACCAGATGGGATGGAGTATCGCTGCAGAATGCTGTGGTAGCCATGCTGGTTAAGTGTGCCTTGAATTCTAAATAAATCACAGACAGTGTCACCAGCAAAGCACCCCCACACCATAACACCTCCTCCTCCATGCTTTACGGTGGGAAATACACATGCGGAGATCATCCGTTCACCCACACCGCATTTCACAAAGACACGCGGTTGGAACCAAAAATCTCAAATTTGGACTACAGACCAAAGGACACATTTCCACCGGTCTAATGTCCATTGCTCCTGTTTCTTGGCCCAAGCAAGTCTCTTCTTAATATTGGTGTCCTTTAGTAGTGGTTTCTTTGCAGCAATTCGACCATGAAGGCCTGATTCACACAGTCTCCTCTGAACAGTTGATGTTGAGATGTGTCTGTTACTTGAACTCTGTGAAGCATTTATTTGGGCTGCAATTTCTGAGGCTGGTAAATCTAATGAACTTATCCTCTGCAGCAGAGGTAACTCTGGGTCTTCCTTTCCTGTGGCGGTCCTCATGAGAGCCAGTTTCATCATAGCGCTTGATGGTTTTTGTGACTGCACTTGAAGAAACTTTCAAAATTGTTGAAATGTTCTGTATTGACTGACCTTCATGGCTTAAAGTAATGATGTACTGATTTGCTCAAACGCATTAAAAAGGAAAGAAATTCCACAAATTAACATTTAAGAAGGCACACCTGTTAATTGAAATGCATTCCAGGTGACTACCTCATGAAGCTGGTTGAGAGAATGCCAAGAGTGTGCAAAGCTGTCATCAAGGCAAAGGGTAGCTATTTGCAGAATCTCAAATATAAAATATATTTTGATTTGTTTAACACTTGTTTGGTTACTACATTATTCCATATGTGTTATTTCATAGTTTTGATGTCTTCACTATTATTCTACAATGTAGAAAATAGTAAAAATAAAGAAAAACACTTGAATGAGTAGGTGTTCTAAAACTTTTGACCGGTAGTGTATGTTATAGGACTTTGGTTTCACTAGTAAATATGTTGAAATGGAACCAAATGATCAGTTTCTGTCTTCAGTCCTTTTTAAATAGGATAGATGGGCTATATGGGCTACGGTATAGGTCGTATTTGATAGTCTGCCTATAACCAGCTTGAGTAGGTCTATGACTCCATTCCTATTCTATGCAGAATTTAGAGAAATTAATTGAATTGGAAATGAGCTATTATCAGTCTGGTTAATGCGATGCATGTTTGTTGAATTTGGAAAAATCCACCCCACTCGGCCCCGACCCACCTACTCAGCCAGTCAGGAGCCGCTACTGCATTGCGTCCGTGGCATACTGCATACTTGGTACGTGCTAAATAGTATGCGACGATGAGTACATAGTATGTAGTACGTTAGTATGGGTATTCGGACACGGCCCATGTTTCTTCCAGTGGCTTGCTTTTGCTCACCACCCAGGGCCAGTTGCAGTCTGCAACCTTCAGTGATGTTTACCACTGACATAATACATTTTACAAATTTAGCAGACACTCTTATCCAGAGCGACTAACAGTTAGTGAGTGCATACATTTAATACTTTTTCATACTTTTTTCATACTGGCCCCCCCGTGGGAATCGAACCCACAACCCTGGCGTTGCAAGCACCATGCTCTACCAACTGAGCAACACAGGGCCAGTATAGCTGCACCGTATAGTGTTTTAAAGCTGCAATCAGCAGTAGAAACAATAACAAAGCATATTCCCCACCCATGTTTCGGTAAAAAGCTAAGGGATGGGGCTGGAGAAATGGAAGCACTCTCAAATTAATAGACAGAGCTATGGATGCAAGGACTGACCATCTATGATATCAAAATTGTAGTTTTAAACATGTTTTGAGGCTATATAGTGTTTGTTTACATTTACTTTGTTGACAAACATTGGAGTAAATTTTTTTTATATTTTTGGTTGTGATGGGGTACAACAGTTGAACTAAGCTCAAAAGGCATTTATAAGTTACATTCTTCAAAAATCAATGAGTACATATAATGAATTTATAAGTCCAAAATTGGATTTAGCAACTGCTGATTGCCCCTTTAAAGAGGCAGTGCTGTCAATGCTGGGTTAGTCAGAGAACACAACAGAACAACAGGCAGAGGAAAGGAGGGGCAAGGGCTCCCTGTGGACGGGTGAACAGAGGGAGGAGGGAGGGCCTCCAGTGAGGAGAGGAGGTGGCAGATGTCCACAGTGCCTCAGCCAGCCGGGAAGTCTGGGTGTCTGTTGCTGTTGAGGGAGACGAGTGATGTGGGTCTTAGGCTCTGGGATGGAGGTCTGGAAGGGGAAGTGGTGTGAGTGTGATGGTATAGTCCATCTGGCTTCCGCTTGCCCTGTTGTCCCCCAAGCTGTGTTTTAGGTGGGTAGAGGGCAGAGTGGTTGCCATGCCTGGGGAGGCTAAGAGGAGGGCTGGCGCCTGTCTATTCCCACATGTCACAGCGACACTGTGGTGCTGATAACACTCCCACTCCTCATTAGAGGAAACAACCACAGAGACAAAGAGACAAAGGGTCAGGTAAAAACACACACACAATTCGCTCTCTGTCAAAGCGACCCAACCCAGTCTTCATATTGAGAGCAACTGCCTTCTCAGCCTGAAAAATAGCCCCCATATCCTTTTGTTTTGCAAACATATTTGTTTTATGTGCTATGATCTGTTATGATAGCTTTTTCCCAGTATCACCAATTATTTGTGAATGTACTATAATACCTGTCTAAATATCAGTCCCTTGCATAGCCAGACATTTGTCCCTCCCCTGGGAACACAGCCAATTTGTGTTTAAGGGTTAATACATCACTGTTCTGTTGACATCCTGCCTCCTACTGGAAACCCATGCTTCATGCCATTTTCTCTGTATGCGTTGAATTGTCAGTCGTGTTCTCTGTAAAATACACTTCTGGTGTGTGTGTGTGCCTGTGCAAGTGACAGACATGAGAGGCTTTTGATGAGTGTGTGTGGTGCTTTGAAGGTCCCCCTGTGGGGGTGAAAGCAGTATGGATTCTCTAACCAGGTTATGAAGGTCTTTTTTGTTGTTGAAAAAGCCCTCCACATTTAGAGGGAGCTCATCGACTCGGAGCTGGGGAGAACAGATCACATTTTTTTCAAGTGTATGGTCTCTCTCATCTCTCATCTGTGCAGCTGGCTGTAGTCCAGCAGAGGTGGGCACCTTTCATCTGTCCTCTCCTTCCCCTTTACCCTCCCCTCCTCTGATCCCCTCTTCTTCAGCAGCTCTCTGCCAGAGAAGGTTCCAGATCTCCCCAGTAGCACACAAACAGTCCTAAAGGATTGATCCATTAGACTTTTAAACAATCAGTGGATAATCAATCAATCACCTCTGATGTTTAGAGCAGGTTCCTGCCTCCCACTGGTGATCTCCATGTTGGCCACATTTCTAGCCAGCCAGCTCAATGAAGTCATATCATTAATGCTGCACATCCCAGAAGACGTCATTAAAACTCTGGGTTACCTGTTGGCTTATTAGCAGAGAAACTAACTGTATCTTAGCAGAAACATGAACAGTTTCTTAGCAACTGTGATAACTGATGAATACCTGAAAAATGTATTCCTGCATCATTGTTGCATTTTTGTCAAATTTTGTAACCCCAAGTAAATAATATTATCATACTGTTTGGCCGATGTGCTTATGATTCATTGTGATAGCCCAGGAAAATAAATGTGTTTGCTGAATAAACCCTAACACACGGTAGGCATAGCTTATTAGTGATGATTACACTACACATGCAACTCCCATTTATGGGACATAATTATAGATGTGGTGGATATGAGTGGCTACCTTCACATTAGCAATTAGCTGCTTTTTGCTTAGCCAAGGTTTGTATTTAACCTGACATAGTAAACCATAAACATAAATAAATTACTTTAGATTATTGATAAAACACTTGTGTATTTTACTGTGTCAGAAAGGGATGACATTTCCAATGCAGTAGAATTATTATCACACTATACTATCTAATGCCATACTGCGTATAAATGCAAGCCTCTGTAAGATTTCCACTGATATCAGATATTACTTTACTGAACTTCAGTAATTTTCAGTAATGAGCAGCTCTGATGGCTACAGTGGGGGAAAAAAGTATTTAGTCAGCCACCAATTGTGCAAGTTCTCCCACTTAAAAAGATGAGAGAGGCCTGTAATTTTCATCATAGGTACACGTCAACTATGACAGACAAAATGAGGGAAAAAAATCCAGAAAATCACATTGTAGGATTTTTAATGAATTTATTTGCAAATTATGGTGGAAAATAAGTATTTGGTCAATAACAAAAGTTTCTCAATACTTTGTTATATACCCTTTGTTGGCAATGACACAGGTCAAACGTTTTCTGTAAGTCTTCACAAGGTTTTCACACACTGTTGCTGGTATTTTGACCCATTCCTCCATGCAGATCTCCTCTAGAGCAGTGATGTTTTGGGGCTGTCGCTGGGCAACACGGACTTTCAACTCCCTCCAAAGATTTTCTATGGGGTTGAGATCTGGAGACTGCAGGACCTTGAAATGCTTCTTACGAAGCCACTCCTTCGTTGCCCGGGCGGTGTGTTAGGGATCATTGTCATGCTGAAAGACCCAGCCACATTTCTTCTTCAATGCCCTTGCTGATGGAAGGAGGTTTTCACTCAAAATATCACGATACATGGCCCCATTCATTCTTTCCTTTACACGGATCAGTCGTCCTGGTCCCTTTGCAGAAAAACAGCCCCAAAGCATGATATTTCCAACCCCATGCTTCACAGTAGGTATGGTGTTCTTTGGATGCAACTCAGAATTCTTTGTCCTCCAAACACGACGAGTTGAGCTTTTACCAAAAAGTTATATTTTGGTTTCATCTGACCATATGACATTCTCCCAATCCTCTTCTGGATCATCCAAATGCACTCTAGCAAACTTCAGACGGGCCTGGACATGTACTGGCTTAAGCAGCGGGACACGTCTGGCACTGCAGGATTTGAGTCCCTGGCGGCGTAGTGTGTTACTGATGGTAGGCTTTGTTACTTTGGTCCCAGCTCTCTGCAGGTCATTCACTAGGTCCCCCCGTGTGGTTCTGGGATTTTTGCTCACCGTTCTTGTGATCATTTTGACCCCACGGGGTGAGATCTTGATGCCCCAGATCGAGGGAGATTATCAGTGGTCTTGTATGTCTTCCATTTCCTAATAATTGCTCCCACAGTTGATTTCTTCAAACCAAGCTGCTTACCTATTGCAGATTCAGTCTTCCCAGCCTGGTGCAGGTCTACAATGTTGTTTCTGGTGTCCTTTGACAGCTCTTTGGTCTTGGCCATAGTGGAGTTTGGAGTGTGACTGTTTGAGGTTGTGGACAGGTGTCATTTATACTGATAACAAGTTCAAACATCTGCCATTAATACAGGTAACGAGTGGAGGACAGAGGAGCCTCTTAAAGAATAAGTTACAGGTCTGTGAGAGCCAGAAATCTTGCTTGTTTGTAGGTGACCAAATACTTATTTTCCACCATAATTTGCAAATAAATTCATTAAAAATCCTACAATGTGATTTTCAGGATTTTTTTTTCTCAATTTGTCTGTCATAGTTGATGTGTACCTATCTCATCTTTTTAAGTGGGAGAACTTGCACAATTGGTGGCTGACTAAATACTTTTTTCCCCCACTGTATATGGTCAGTTCCATGGGCTTCATACAAGGGGTAATGTGGTAATTTATACAGTGAGGGAAAAAAGTATTTGATCCCCTGCTGATTTTGTACGTTTTCCCACTGACAAAGAACTGATCAGTCTATAATTTTAATGGTAAGTTTATTTGAACAGTGAGAGACAGAATAAGAACAAAAAAATCCTGAAAAATGAATGTCAAAATGTTATAAATTGATTTGCATTTTAATGAGGGAAATAAGTATTTGACCCCCTCTCAATCAGAAAGATTTCTGGCTCCCAGGTGTCTTTTATACAGGTAACGAAATGAGATTAGGAGCACACTCTTAAAGGGAGTGCTCCTAATCTCAGTTTGTTACCTGTATAAACGACACCTGTCCAGAGAAGCAATCAATCAATCAGATTCCAAACTCTCCACCATGGCCAAGACCAAAGAGCTCTCCAAGGATGTCAGGGACAGGATTGTAGACCTACACAAGGCTGGAATGGGCTACAAGACTATCGCCAAGCAGCTTGGTGAGAAGGTGACAACAGTTGGTGCGATTATTCGCAAATGGAAGAAACACAAAAGACTGTGAATCTCCCTCGGCCTGGGGGTCCATGCAAGATCTCACCTTGTGGAGTTGCAATGATCATGAGAACGGTGAGGAATCAGCCCAGACCTACACGGGAGGATCTTGTCAATGATCTCAAGGCAGCTGGGACCATAGTCACCAAGAAAACAATTGGTAACACACTACGCTGTGAAGGACTGAAATCCTGCAGCGCCCGCAAGGTCCCCCTGCTCAAGAAAGCACATATACAGTCCCGTCTGAAGTTTGCCAATGAACATCTGAATGATTTAGAGGAGAACTTGGTAAAAGTGTTGTGGTCAGATGAGACCAAAATGGAGCTCTTTGGCATCAACTCAACTCGCCGTGTTTGGAGGAGGAGGAATGCTGCCTATGACCCCAAGAACACACCATCCCCACCGTCAAACATGGAGGTCGAAACATTATGCTTTGGGGGTGTTTTTCTGCTAAGGGGACAGGACAACTTCACCACATTAAAGGGACGATGGACGGGGCCATGAACCATCAAATCTTGGGTGAGAACCTCCTTCCCTCAGCCAGGGCATTGAAAATGGGTCGTGGATGGGGATTCCAGCATGACAATGACCCAAAACACACGGCCAAGGCAACAAAGGAGTGGCTCAAGAAGAAGCACATTAAGGTCCTGGAGTGGCCTAGCCAGTCTCCAGACCTTATTCCCATAGAAAATCTGTGGAGGGAGCTGAAGGTTCGAGTTGCCAAACGTCAGCCTTGAAACCTTAATGACTTGGAGAAGAGTGGGATAAAATCCACCCTGTGATGTTTGCAAACCTGGTGGCCAACTACAAACAAATGTCTGACCTCTGTGATTGCCAACAAGGGTTTTGCCACCAAGTACTAAGTCATGTTTTGCAGAGGGGTCAAATACTTATTTCCCTCATTAAAATGCAAATCAATTTATAACATTTTTGACATGCGTTTTTCTGGATTTTTTTGTTGTTATTCTGTCTCTCACTGTTCAAATAAACCTACCATTAAAATTATAGACTGATCATTTCTCTCTCAGTGGGCAAACGTACAAAATCAGCAGGGGATCAAATACTTTTTTCCCTCACTGTAGATTCTGCAAATCAATCATACGTAGACAATGAATGCCCCCGAGAAGTATTAGCAGACTTCTTAGGGGAGAGAATGTCTCCCTGAAAGGATTAGGTCTGTGTTAATTGATACACTTTAATTGATACAAATCACTGAACCTCATTGCAGAGCTGAGAGTTTGGAGGGAAATCTCTGATCCTCTAATATTCAGAATGGTCTCATCCAATTTGCATAAGACTAATTCATTTCAGTCTGTAAATGAATGGAGCTCAGCTAGCTAAGCCGGTGCTGCACAGACCTTCTGACTGAGACTAGTAATATTGGAGGATGACTGGTGTTGGGTCATCTGGTTCCTCCCTGTCAATAGCCTTCACGAGCTGTGATAAATGTTCTGTCACTCAATTAATATATTGACCCTGGACTAATTTTAGCTGGGGCTTAACCAATCACAATGATTTGCTGTGTACCTACCAATCATAGACTTCACACATTACAGTAGCTTAAGCTTAATGTCATGGTATCAAGTTCCTTCAGTGATTTTCATGGGTTCTGGCCAGACTGCCAGTGATGATGCCCCTGCCATGGGGTTTAAAAAAGAACGCAGTTAGAACAACAAATGATACCTCGTCCAGATGATCTTTGGAGTGGTGACGAGCTAGCCACCAATCACACCCACCAGACACCTCTCATTAGAGCACAAATACTGTGTGTGTATGTGTGCGAGTGCGTGTGTGTTTGTCATGGTAACGCTGTAGTAACCAGTCTATGAAATGGCGTGTGTGGTTTTGCTTTGTTTAGGAAGAGTTTTCTCTCTCAGATTTAGAGAGATAGAGAGAAAGAAAGAGTGATAGAGAGAGAGAAAGAGTGATAGAGAGAGAGAAAGAGTGATAGAGAGAGAGAAAGAGAGCAGCACACAGGCAGCTTTAAAGAAATAACCTACATACATTATTTCTGCAGCTGTTAAAATATTCCCTGTTGGCCTCCCCTCATCTTCACAGAGACTATAGCTTCACCAGGCAACCACCATCCCAGGCTAGCATCTAGCGTGACAACATTTTTAAATACCCAAATACAGGACAAATACAGTGTTGCCTACATTAATAAAAACAACAACACAACAATCCCCCTCCCATTCATGGTGTAGTGCAATTTCTTTAGGTGCCGGAGAGCAATACAAATGTAAATTACGTCATCATTTCTCAGTTGGTACCGACAGATGTAGCCTATTGAATATCATTATAGAATATGTATAACATGCATCCTCCAATTGCAACGTTTGCCTATGCCCACACATATTGTCTCAATAGTATTTTCTATTTTTAATACCCTCAAACACCAAGTTAGGCATACCTCATTTCAAAATAGGCCATCATCACTGTCAATCGTGAATTATAATTCTTCACGTTTTACCAGTGTAATGTTCAAACTGCGTCTGCATGCCAATCGATCTCAATCAGTTTCATGGGAATATGCATTTAGAGCTTCTTCAATTACTAGTGGCGCGTGCTGTTGAGTTTTGGCCGCATTATCTTTTTTTTATTCAGCTAACCATCCTAAAATCTCAGAAGAAATGAAGTGGTTTGATTCTGTTATGTAGAATACTAAAGAATCATTATGTGATCTTCCAAGATTCAGCTTTGATCTAACTTCGCTAAACAAGCACTATTGTGAGAAGTGGCGGAGCAACGCTCTGGTGCGCTCCGGCAGGCAGCACTACACCCCTGCAGTCCGCTGCACCAAACTAGCAATTGAAGTGCACCTAGCCTACTCTTTTGCTTCACACAAAATTTGATGATGCAGAAAAGACAGACCACATGTGTGGCTGTTTTATGAAAATCTGGGAATATTTGACCAAGGAAACATTTCTGGTTGGTCTCAGGGAATGTAAAACAGTTAGGAAGGGAGATTTGTTTAACGGGATTGAGTGAAGTAGCAACCAATCTGTTGAATGAGCAACTAATAAGCATGGAGAGCCTCACATGTTTGACGAAATTACCTTATATTTCAGTCTAATACGGCTATTTACAGTGCATTTGGAAAGAATTCAGACCCCTTGACTTTTTCCACAATTTGTTACATTACAGCCTTATTTTAAAATGGATAAAATAAATACAAATTCTCATCAATCTACACACAATACCCCATAATGACAAAGCAAAAACAGGTTTTTAGAAATGTTTATAAATGTATTAAAACTAGAAAACAGAAATGCCTTATTTACATTAGTATTCAGAACCTTTGCTATAAGACTCAAAATGAGCTCAGGTGCATCCTGTTTCCATTGAACATCCTTGAGATGTTTCTACAACTTGATTGGAGTCCACCTGTGGTAAATTCAATTGATTGGACATGATTTGGAAAGGCACACACCTGTCTACATAAGGTCCCACAGTTGACAGTGCATGTCAGAGCAAAGACCAAGCCATGAGGTCGAAGGAATTGTCCGTAGAGCTCCGAGACAGGATTGTATCGAGGCACAGATCTGGGGAAGGGCACCAACAAATTTCTGCAGCATTGAAGGTCCCAAGAACACTGTGGCCTCCATCATTCTTAAATGGAAGAAGTTTGGAACCACCAAGACTCTTCCTAGAGCTGGCTGCCCGGCCAAACGGAGCAATCGGGGGAGAAGGGCCTTGGTCAGGGAGGTGACCAATAACCTGATGGTCACTCTGAGAGAGCTCCAGAGTTCCTCTGTGGAGATGGGAGAACCTTCCAGAAGGACAACCATCTCTGCAGCACTCCACCAATCAGGCCTTTATGGTAGAGTGGCCAGACGGAAGCCACTCCTCAGTAAAAAGCACATGACAGCCCGCTTGGAGTTTGCCAAAAGGAACCTTAAGACTCTCAGACCATGAGAAACAAGATTATCTAGTCTGACGAAAGCAAGATTGAACTCTTTGGCCTGAATGCCAAGCATCACATCTGGAGGAAACCTGGCACCATCCCTATGGTGAAGCGTGGTGGTGGCAGCATCATGCTGTGGGGATGTTTTCAGCAGCAGGGACTGGGAGACTAGTCAGGATCGAGGGAAAGATGAACGGAGCAAAGTGCAGAGAGATCCTTGAGGAAAACCTGCTCCAGAGCGTTCAGGACCTCAGTCTGGGGCCAAGATTCACCTTCCAACAGGACAACGACCCTAAGCACACAGCCAAGACAACGCAGGAGTGGCTTCAGGACAAGTCTCTGAATGTCCTTGAGTGGCCCAGCCAGAGCCCAGACTTGAACCCGATCTAAGTCATCAAGGCAAAGGGTGGCTATTTGAAGAACCTCAAATATAAAATATATTTTGATTTGTTTAACACTTTTTTGGTTACTACATGATTCCATATGTGTTATTTCATAGTTTTGATGTCTTCACTATTATTCTACAATGTAAGAAATAGTACAAATAAAGAAAGTAGGTGTGTCCAAACTTTTCACTGGTGCTGTATATATACAATGGGGAGAACAAGTATTTGATACACTGCCGATTTTGCAGGTTTTCCTACAAAGCATGTAGAGGTCTGTAATTTTTATCATAGGTACACTTCAACTGTGAGAGACGGAATCTAATACAAAAGTCCAGAAAATCACATGGTATGATTTTTAAGTAATTAATTAGCATTTTATTGCATGACACAAGTATTTGATACATCAGAAAAGCAGAACTTAATATTTGGTACAGAAACCTTTGTTTGCAATTACAGAGATCATACGTTTCATGTAGGTCTTGACCAGGTTTGCACACACTGCAGCAGGGATTTTGGCCCACTCCTCCATACAGACCTTCTCCAGATCCTTCAGGTTTCGGGGCTGTCGCTGGGCAATACAGACTTTCAGCTCCCTCCAAAGATTTTCTATTGGGTTCAGGTCTAGAGACTGGCTAGGCCACTCCAGGACCTTGAGATGCTTCTTAAGGAGCCACCTCTTAGTTGCCCTGGCTGTGTGTTTCGGGTCGTTGTCATGCTGGAAGACCCAGCCACGACCCATCTTCAATGCTCTTACTGAGGGAAGGAGGTTGTTGGCCAAGATCTCACGATACATGGTCCCATCCATCCTCCCCTCAATACAGTGCAGTTGTCCTGTCCCCTTTGCAGAAAAGCATCCCCAAAGAATGATGTTTCCACCTCCATGCTTCACGGTTGGGATGGTGTTCTTGGGGTTGTACTCATCCTTCTTCTTCCTCCAAACACGGCGAGTGGAGTTTAGACCAAAAAGCTCTATTTTTGTCTCATCAGACCACATGACCTTCTCCTATTCCTCCTCTGGATCATCCAGATGGTCATTGGCAAATTTCAGACGGGCCTGGACATGCGCTGGCTTGAGCAGGGGGACCTTGCGTGCGCTGCAGGATTTTAATCCATGACGGCGTAGTGTGTTACTAATGGTTTTCTTTGAGACTGTGGTCCCAGCTCTCTTCAGGTCATTGACCAGGTCCTGCTGTGTAGTTCTGGGCTGATCTCTCACCTTCCTCATGATCATTGATGCCCCACGAGGTGAGATCTTGCATGGAGCCCCAGACCGAGGGTGATTGACCGTCATCTTGAACTTCTTCCATTTTCTAATAATTGCGCCAACAGTTGTTGCCTTCTCACCAAGCTGCTTGCCTATTGTCCTGTAGCCCATCCCAGCCTTGTGCAGGTCTACAATTTTATCCCTGATGTCCTTACACAGCTCTCTGGTCTTGGCCATTGTGGAGAGGTTGGAGCCTATTTGATTGAGTGTGTGGACAGGTGTCTTTTATACAGGTAACGAGTTCAAACAGGTGCAGTTAATACAGGTAATGAGTGGAGAACAGGAGGGCTTCTTAAAGAAAAACTAACAGGTCTGTGAGAGCCGGAATTCTTACTGGTTGGTAGGTGATCAAATACGTATGTCATGCAATAAAATGCAAATGAATTACTTAAAAATCATACAATGTGATTTTCTGGATTTTTTTTAGATTCCGTCTCTCACAGTTGAAGTGTACCTATGATAAAAATTACAGACATCTACATGCTTTGTAAGTAGGAAAACCTGCAAAATTGGCAGTGTATCAAATACTTGTTCTCCCCACTGTATGACTAGGATAATGCCTTTGGCTGCTAGACAATGAAATAAAGTTGACTTGAAAACCAATAGATCAGGAGAGTGTTTATGAGGAACTGTTTATAAAATATTTTCTGTGGTTTGTTTTGCAAACTCCATCTCGCTAACCAGACAACAGTGCTAGGTGCCTGCACACTTGAATTAAAGGTTAACTACCCTAAACAAAAAAATCTTAGATTTTTTCCAGACCTCAAATGTGGTCTCCTTTATGTATTTTAAGCGTTGTTGTGGACTTTTTCTATTTAAAAGTGCGACTTTGAGAGTGAAAATCTGATTTTTTTTTGAAAAAACAAAAGTTGACAGCCTCATTTATCTATTTCAATAGTCAGCCTACTGCACAGTACACCTTGGGTTGGCCCGACTGAAAGACCAATATGGGATATATAATTTTAGGTCATTCAGAGTATATCTCACAATTTTTTCATCGAATCTTTCACACAGGCTACCTTTCCTTCGCCGGGCGGGCGAGTATACCCACTTTTTCAGGCACCACTACACCACTGGTTTCAACCAATCAGAGAATTCACATTCACATTTCTCATCCATCAACTCTTCAATATTATCATCAATTTACACTATATATGGGTTTAACTTACAGAGCTCTAGTGTCTCCAGGCAAGACACCTGGGGCCAATTGCAACCATTGATTGTCACCAGATTATCGCTAGCTGATCTGTCGTTAAACCATCAATACATGCTAAAATCACCTCCACAGCTGTGTAGCTCAGTTGGTAGAGCATGGCGCTTGCAACGCCAGGGTTGTGGGTTCGATTCCCACGGGGGGCCAGTGTGAAAAAATAATTATGCACTAACTGTAAGTCGCTCTGGATAAGAGCGTCTGCTAAATGACGTAAATGTTTATCTCAATTGCAACAGTCATTGGCCACTGATTTACCACACCATAACATTTTATGAATGGAATAATCATTTACATTTACATTTACATTTACGTCATTTAGCAGACGCTCTTATCCAGAGCGACTTACAAATTGGTGCATTCACCCTATAGCCAGTGGGTTAACCACTTTACAAATATGTTTTTTTTTTTTTTTTTTTTTTTTAGGGGGTAGAGGGATTACTTTATCCTATCCCAGGTATTCCTTAAAGAGGTGGGGTTTCAAATGTCTCCGGAAGGTGGATGAACGCAGTGCCCTCGTTTGGGTGTAGGGACTGATCAGAGCCCGAAGCGGAGGTGCGCGCCCCTCACAGCTCCATAGGCAAGCACCATGGTCTTGTAACAGATGAGAGCTTCAACTGGAAGCCAGTGGAGTGTGCAGAGGAGCGGGGTGACGTGAGAGAACTTGGGAAGGTTGAACACCAGACGGCTGCGGCATTCTGGATGAGTTGTAGGGGTTTAATGGCACAGGCAGGGAGCCCAGCCAACAGCGAGTTGCAGTAATCCAGACGGGAGATGACAAGTGCCTGGATTAGGACCTGTGCCGCTTCCTGTGTAAGGCAGGGTCGTACTCTCCGAATGTTGTAGAGCATGAACCTGCAGGATCGGGTCACCGCCTTGATGTTAGCGGAGAACGACAGGGTGTTGTCCAGGGTCACGCCAAGGCTCTTCGCACTCTGGGAGGAGGACACAACGGAGTTGTCAACCGTGATGGCGAGATCATGGAACGGGCAGTCCTTCCCCCGGGAGGAAGAGCAGCTCCGTCTGCCAAGGTTCAGCTTGAGGTGGTGATCCGTCATCCATACTGATATGTCTGCCAGACATGCAGAGATGCGATTCGCCACCTGGTTATCACAAAGGGGGAAGGGAGAAGATTAGTTGTGTATCGTCAGCGTAGCAATGATAGGAGAGGCCATGTGAGGATATGACAGAGCCAAGTGACTTGGTGTATAGCGAGAATAGGAGAGGGCCTAGAACTGAGCCCTGGGGGACACCAGTGGTGAGAGCACGTGGCGCGGAGACAGCTTCTCGCCACGTCCCTTGGTAGGAGCGACCGGTCAGGTAGGACGCAATCCCAAGAGTGAGCCGCCCCGGAGATGCCCAGCTCGGAGAGGGTGGAGAGGAGGATCTGATGGTTCACAGTATCAAAGGCAGCAGACAGGTCTAGAAGGACAAGAGCAGAGGAGAGAGAGTTAGCTTTAGCAGTGCGGAGAGCCTCCGTGACACAGAGAAGAGCAGTCTCAGTTGAATGACCAGTCCTGAAACCTGACTGGTTTGGATCAAGAAGGTCATTCTGAGAGAGATAGCAAGAGAGTTGGCTAAAGACGGCACGCTCAATAGTTTTGGAAAGAAAAGAAAGAAGGGATACTGGTCTATAGTTGTTGACATCAGTGGGATCGAGTGTTGTTTTTTTTGAGAAGGGGTGCAACTCTCGCTCTCTTGAAGACGGAAGGGACATAGCCAGCGGTCAAGGATGAGTTGATCAGCGAGGTGAGGTAGGGGAGAAGGTCACCGGAGATGGTCTGGAGAAGAGAGGAGGGATGGGGTCGCGGGCAGGTTGTTGGGCGGCCTGCAGTTACAAGTCGCGAGATTTTATCTGGAGAGAGAGGGGAGAAAGAAGTCAAAGCATAGGGTAGGGCAGTGTGAGCAGGACCAGCAGTGTCATTAGACTTAACAAACGAGGATCGGATGTCGTCAACCTTCTTTTTCAAAGTGGTTGACGAAGTCATCCACAGAGAGGGAGGAGGGGGGATTCAGCAGGGAGGAGAATGTGGCAAAGAGCTTCCTGGAATTTAGAGTGGTAGAAAGTGGCCTTAGCAGCAGAAACAGATGAAGAAAATGTAGAGAGGAGGGAGTGAAAAGATGCCAGGTCCGCAGGGAGTCTAGTTTTCTTCCATTTCCGCTCAGCTGCCCGGAGCTCTGTTCTGTGAGCTCGCAATGAGTCATCAAGCCACGGAGCTGGAGGGGAGGACCGAGCCGGCCGGGAGGATAGGGGACACAGAGAGTCAAAGGATGCAGAAAGGGAGGAGAGGAGGGTTGAGGAGGCAGAATCAGGAGATTGGAGGGAGAAGGATTGAGCAGAGGGAAGAGATGATAGGATGGAAAAGGAGAGAGTAGTGGGAGAGAGAGCGAAGGTTGCGGCGGCGCATTACCATCTGTGTAGGGGCAGAGTGAGTAGTGTTGGAGGAGAGCGAGAGAGAAAAGGATACAAAGTAGTGGTCGGAGACATGGAGGGGAGTTGCAGTGAGATTAGTAGAAGAGCAGCATCTAGTAAAGATGAGGTCAAGCGTATTGCCTGCCTTGTGAGTAGGGGGGGACGGTGAGAGGGTGAGGTCAAAAGAGGAGAGGAGTGGAAAGAAGGAGGCAGAGAGAAATGAGTCAAATGTAGACGTAGGGAGGTTGAAGTCCCCAAAACTGTGAGGGGTGAGCCATCCTCAGGAAAGGAGCTTATCAAGGCGTCAAGCTCATTGATGAACTCTCCAAGGGAACCTGGAGGGCGATAGATGACAAGGATATTAAGCTTAAATGGGCTAGTGACTGTGGCAGCATGGAATTCAAATGAGGAGATAGACAGATGGGTTAGGGGAAAAATTGAGAATGTCCACTTGGGAGAGATGAGGATTCCTGTGCCACCACCCCTCTGACCAGATGCTCTCGGGGTATGCGAGAACACATGGTCAGACGAGGAGAGAGCAGTAGGAGAAGCAGTGTTTTCAGTGGTAATCCATGTTTCCGTCAGCGCCAGGAAGTCGAGGGACTGGAGGGTAGCATAGGCTGGGATGAAGTCAGCCTTGTTGGCAGCAGAACGGCAGTTCCAGAGGCTGCCTGAGACCTGGAACTCCAGGTGTGTGGTGCGTGCAGGGACCACCAGGTTAGAGAGGCAGGAGCCACGCGGTGTGAGGCGTTTGTGTAGCCTGTGCGGAGAGGAAAGAACAGGGATAGGCAGAGGCATAGTTGACAGGCTGTAGCAAATGGCTACAATAATGCAGAGGAGATCGGAATGAAATGAACTAAACATCAGGGAAAGGAGAGAGCGGGGCCTCCCTCACCACAACTCCCAAATATAAATCTCCCAACTTCCACCTCAGAGACTATAATTGTTTCACTGAAACACCCGAATAAAACTCTCCCAACTTCCACTTTAGAAATTAGAATTGTTGTAAACTACAGCGGTTCAATGTTTCAAGGAATAGACTCAACTTACTTTATTCAGCTTGCTAACTATGACGCCATGGCTAACTAGCATGCTAGCATCCAATAACACACGGTTTAGCACCAATACTTGGTTACAACAAACTACCAATAGAGTGTTAACACACTAAACAGATAATTAGTGTCCGTGTCAAGTTCCTTTCATAACGCAGCAATAATTAAACGTTGGCTAGCTAGCACAAAGATATTGTATTTAGCTGCTACAGTACTGCTAGCTGGTAGTGTTGGCTAGCTAGCAATGGCTGCTGTGTTGACTTTGTTTGAAAAACGGCGTCGCTGCGAACGAATGTAGCTGGCTAAAATTATATTGTATTTAGTTGCTATAGTACTGCTAGCTGGTAGCATTGGCTAGCTAGCAATGGCTGCGGTGATGACTTTGTTTGAAAAACGGCGTCGCTGCGAACGAATGTAGCTGGCTAAAAGGATATTGTATTTAGTTGCTACAGTACTGCTGGTAGTGTTGGCTAGCTAGCAATGGCTGCGGTGTTGACTTTGTTTGAAAACGGCGTCGCTGCGAAACGAATGTAGCTGGCTAGCTAACCTCGATAGTTACTCTATACTACACCTTTATCTTTGATACAAATACAACTATGTAGCTAGCCAACATTACACTAATCAAATCGTTCCATTGTAATGTAATGTGTCATATTACCTGCGGAGCGAAGTACAGCATGACTACTCACCTCGCCTCACATACAGTCATGGTGTAGGATTATTTTTTTTTTCTCACATTTATGTAATCCATTAATGATTTTACTTGTCCTAATAAAATGTGGCCATTTCTGATCAAAAGGGGGAAAGGAAATGTTATTTAACTATTTGCTACACATTTGACATTTGAAACTAAATCATGATTGTGTTGGATTCTATTTTAGATTTAACTATTTGACAATAATTCATTACAGTTGAAATAGTTTTTCCTCGTTTACCATGGCAAATCTGTGGCAATTTATCCAAACATTTTATTAAATGTAAACTCATGTTGGTGCAGCCTCTTTCATTTTTCGTGTCGAATTTATGTATTTAAGATGAAACGTTTGAATGAAGTATAGGCCTACTACTCCTATATTCTTATAATAAATATTTTACATTCAACCTGATAGGTTGTTATTTCATGGGGGGGTGGAATATAGAATCTAAACAACGAGAGGTGCAGCTGTCTGGTATCAACGTAAGATCAGCTAAATCGCTGGTTTATTCTTGTGAGTTTTTCATTGAAATCAAGCTTATTTCAGCACACAGGTGCATATGATCTCCCGTCAATATTGTTTTAAGAAAAGCAGCGCTAACACGGTGGTCCATGTGAAATTCCGCGTCTTCATTGCAATCCATCCCAGATGTTCTGAATGTAAAGCCATGTACTAAATAGAGGCTGTGAGACTGGGTCTGAGAGGACTGCTAGCTGGACTGATTACTCTACAGGCCAGGAAAGCAGTCTCAGTGTCTGTCAGCCTGGTAGATAGTGATGGGGGGAAAACATTATTACAGTGACATATAACAATCTTATTTTGGATAATATTATAATTGATACTTTGACTCCAAGTATCGATTTGTAAAAAACAACATACAGTGTGTGTGTATATACATATATAATAATATATCTTTTTTTTTTTACTAGGTAGCGTTAGCTAGCGGTAGTCGGCTGTACCCGCGCCAAAACTCCAGTCTTTTTCATCCTATAGATTGTTCTCCGTCTTCTTTTTAAATAGTGAGCCAAAATGTTTTCAGCACTTTTATTTCCATGACTGATCAAAACTCGTTTTCTCATACTCTGTGTTCTCTGCAGGAGACATATAGTGAGAAATATGTTTGGAACATCAAATCGCAAAATAATATCAAGGATCGAATCGAAATACATATAGAATCGTGAGAATTGCAATACATATAGTATCGGCACCTAAGTATCGTGATAATGTCATATCGTAAGGTCCCTGGCAATTCCCAGCCCTAGTGGTAGATGAGGCCAGGGTCTCTCTTTACTGCTGCCCCAGGCTAACAAACTTTCTGCATTCATTTAAAGGGCCATGGAGCGTGGGCAAGAGCTGGCCCAGCTTCAAAAGCAGAATGACACAAATTAGAAAAAATTGCTGGTAATAAGAAGTCGATATATGTAGGCGTGAACTTACCCTTTCAGTGCTTTAATGACAGGAGACAATTTATCTTGTTTTCAACTACCAAGACCTTCTTCACTGGTCGTGTGAACACCCACTGTTCTGTCAGTCACTGATGAGGGAGTGGGAAGACAGACAGAGTAGGGTGGAAGCTCCTTGGACATGAGAGGGTAGTTTATATACTGCCTAACTCTACACAAGATCGCAGGATTCAGCACCTTGCATCCACAGATACCATGCAAGGCAGAAAAGAACAGTGATTTGTTACCTTCATCAGACAGCAGCACCTTGGCAGTGGTTGTGGTGTTCTGTAGCTCAATTGGTAGAGCATGGCGCTTGTAATGCCAGGGTAGTGGGTTCGATCCCCGGGACCACCCATATGTAAAAATGTATGCGCACATGACTGTAAGTCGCTTTGGATAAAAGGGTCTGCTAAATGGCATATTATTTATATTATTTTATTATTAACTCCGGTGTAGCTGAGGTCCATGGACAGTCTGAGGCATAATGCTGCTGCTGTGTGTCTGCGTCATGACTGGTTTGAAGTGGTGGGTTCAGCCACCACAATTGCTGGGCACTTATCCTGTAAGAACAGCCCCCTCCGGCTGGAGGCCAGCTTGAGTTGAAGGCCAGTTTTTTAGGATTATTATTTGGAGCCGCCTGAGCGACATCATTGTCTTTGTTGCCAGGACCGATCCCTCACATCATATGATCCACTCAAAAAGCACAGCCCATCCAAGGTGGTCATTGCTGCAAAAAATGGACCCATGATGCTTTGCTTTTGTCTCCCCTTGTTTGTCAGACACCATCATAAGGTGGTGAAATTAGCTGGAGTTCACAGAGGAGACGGGGGAGGTATGCATGATCTTGGTAGTTTGTTATGTGTGAATAGTACTGTAGCTAGTGATAATAACAGTAGGGTAAGGAAGTGAGTGTATTGTTCTATTTGGGTATCACACTAAGCAGACTGCACTTCCATGGCTCGGTGCTGGCATTTAAAACAGAGCTGTCACAGTGAGTGCTGTTACATGCACACAATAATGTGATTAATATAGTAGTTTGATTAAAACGTTTACATGCTTTGCAAGAAGAACGATTTCCCTAATAATTCTGTTTACATGGACACATCTGAAATCAGTCTACCTGATGGCACTCTGATAAATGCAGAAAATCGGCAATCAAAATAAACGTTCTACATAAAAAGTACAGACATATAAAGTTTGTATGTGAAAACTACTTCTAAGATGCATACATTCAGTTGTTCCGAACACACTTCACTTGCGCTAAAGAGGGAGGCTCGCTTGGCTGGTGGAAGCACATGCGCATATCAAATATACCGCTGGAACGCCGACTAAGGTGTTTACATGTCCTAATAATTCGAAAGATTGCTTTTAATCGGTTTATGCTTACTTTGATTTTGACCTGACACCGATTAAGATAAGCAGAGTAAGGTGTTTACATGACTATTGCAAAATCTGCCTACTGTCATAATCAGTTTAATATCGAATTATTAGTGTGCATGTAAACATACTCAGTGACTCATCTGGAGGGAAGAGGTGTGAAATAGGTCATGTAGAGATGCGATCTTAAGAGCAGATATTCAGAAGGAGGCAGAAGCTTCTGGTGCAAAGGTGGCCATATTTATTTTCAGTGATAGTGATAGCCGGCAATGAATATTTAGACAAACAGGTAGACAATAGACTTCTCAAACTAAATAACAAACCGCAGTATAAGCCTAAAACAGGCTTACATTGTAGCTTCTATCGTTATTACAGGTTGGTGGTGTACCTGGCTCAAGCAGGCTCCCCACTCTATCACCAAACACAATCTTCTTAGAAACCCAAAACAGGCGCTTATATTTTTATTTATTTTTATTTCACCTTTATTTAACCAGGTAAGCCAGTTGAGAACAAGTTCTCATTTACAACTGCGACCTGGCCAAGATAAAGCAAAGCAGTGCGATAAAAACAACACAGAGTTACATATGGGGTAAAAAAACATAAAGTCAAAAATACAACAGAAAATATATATACAGTGTGTGCAAATGTAGCAAGTTATGGAGGTAAGGCAATAAATAGGCTATAGTGCAAAATAATTACAATAGTATTAACACTGGAATGCTAGATGTGCAAGAGATTATGTGCAAATATCCTCTAAGCCCCTCCCTGGGACATACCCATGTCCAATGACAAGTAACCACATAACTGGTATACAAATGTACCTGGTTTCCTCATAATTACCCCATTACATACATTCCGTCTAAAACAGACGTGACCACTTCCATGTACACTTTAAATTTGGCACACGTTAAACATTAATCATGAATTCTTACATGAATAAAACGGCCGATTGACAGCAATCCAGTAACATATAGCAGTGCACAAAGGCACGTGCGCTCCTGCCACACAACTAAAATGACACAGACAAGACAGGACACATGGAGCTCCGACACAACGTGGGTAGTATGAACAAAGGAAAGCATTAACAGAATGAAACAGTTTCTAGCTCTTGAGTGTTACAATTATTATGTGCACCTAAACAACGTTTCACTATGGTAGGTTAGCATTTATGTGTGGAACTGATTATATATACTGTGAAAATGTTCCAACCGAACTGAGCATGAACTATAAACAGTAACTTACTGCTAACAAAGGAGCTAAATAATAATATAGCCATGTGCAGTATAATGCTTCTAGAAATAAATGACAAAATGCATAAGAGACACAGAATGAGCTATTTTAATATAGGGCCTAATGGCAGATTAGACAGTGTGCGCGCTCGTGACAAGTGGGCATAAATCCACATCGTCACAAGGATAATTTACTCTCTGTTGTAATAATGGGCAGGTTGGGATTCGACTTGATTTCCTCTGGGTAGAGATGGCATTGACGATTCTGTGAAAGATTGAAAATAGCCCCAAAAAACACATCAATCCATTTTGATAAAGGGCACTTAATGCTGCTCTCCCTCCCCGGAATAACTGTTTACTCCTTGCCACTGCTAGGTTGAACTTCACATTTAAGCCAGTTATTGTAATAATTCAACATTGTGCTTGTGCTTAGATAGCATAGAGATCCTTCAATTTTCCTATATGTAATTATATGGTTTTCAGTTTCTCTATGGCCTTTTTATGTTTGCGTTAACAACAGGCCATGTACATGTTTGTATGGTATGTCTGTAAAAAAAAAATACAAAATTGGTGGGTGCTTATATTTGTCATTGTTTTGCTCTGTCAAAATAATGCCCTACCTCAGTACCTCTATAGTTTCATAGCTAGATGCAGGGCTGCTCTTTGTTGCTCTCTTTGTTCGAGTGTGGCGCCGTTAGGGTGAGGAGGGGAGGCTCAGCAGAGGGTGGATGCTCTGCTCTGCATCACTCTTCATGTTTGTGAGCCACAGCCACTCTCCACAGAGGAAGTGGTGGTCCACACAGTTCTCCTTATAAGGAGGGGTATGCAAAGCTCCAAACCCCCTCTGTACAGTAACTATGAGCCCACTGTAAATCAAGCTCTTTTTTACCACTGCTTTCAGCAAGGTGAGGATCAGTATTGTACTTGCAGTAGATGCTCTATTTGGGTGGTACTATGGTGCTCATTGTGTAACGCACAGGATATGAACCCAGGTCTCCCACGTGAGCAACTAACGTCTTAGACCAAGAGTGGGCCGAGGGCAGACACTGGTTTTGAAGTTCACAGGCGGGGCTACCTCATCACCCATGACTGACTCATGTCCGCTACAGTTGCATGGTGCTGGAAATGTCATGCAAAATGTTTTATCACATCCGGAATTGGCTACTAAGAAAGCTTTGGGTGAATTGATCAAATTTTGGAGAGTGTGTATTCTCAACATCTCTCAGCAGAATTGTTTGGAAATGTGCCATTTGTGATTTAGAGGTCCAATTACCGAAGAGAAGCAACTAGAGAAATGCCATTGTTTAATTAGGCTAAATCTTGTTAAGCATCTCACAGATGCTGTTTGTTATAACTGTGTTAGTATTCAGTTAATCTAGACCCTTTTCCCTTCCTTAACTCAGATTTCTCCATATCTCTTTGTGACACTCCCTAGGATGACATGCCGCTCCCCCAGGTGATGGGTTCTATTCATTGGCCACCTTGGCCATCCTGTCTCTGTGATTGGTTCCCTGTGTTCATTGTGTCTGAGCCCCTTCTTTGTGTATATTGCATGCCATCTATCAGTCATGTTGATGGGCCCTCAGTGAGCTGGAGCGCTGCATTCTAATGGACTGCAGACCAAGGGGAGGAGAGGTGAGGAGAGAGAGACTGCGGACGGGGGTGGCAGAGCAGAGCGGGGGTGTTGACTGACTGTCAGACACCGCCTGTTATCCCAGTGTTGGTTGTTTTTTATTTCCTTGTTTACTCGGTAGCTGTGGGTTTGTTCGAGGCAGTGCTGTGGCTCTGTCTCTGGGAGCTTTCCTATGGCTCGGTGGGCTCACAGCTCAGTCAAACCATTAGACAAGATTTATCATCACCATTAGAGGACCCAGTCAGAGAGGATTGGCTCTGGGGCTGTACACCTCAGCTCCTCTGCAGCCAGGCAGATAGTATTAAAGATAGATGAGATGACTTCTGCTCTGTTCTGCCCGCTGCGTGGTGGGGTCTTTCTGTCAGCACATCACCACATCTCTGATCCTGGGTGATGAGGAGGAGGAAGAGATACTGCCTGGCACTCATTCCAACACTCCTCAGTCAATAGACTTGAAACTCGAAGGATTTTCCAAATTATCCACATTATAATGAGTTATGAAAGTGCTGCTGGTGGCCAACCCACTAGGTAGTAAGGAGTTTTATTGTAGTGGCCTTGCTTTGTGGTTTGTCCAGATCTATACAGAACATGATACCCTTATTATTTATTCAGTTTTTCTGGCTCTGAACAGTTGATGTAACAAATCAGATGTGGTCAGGTCTAGTATTGTGGTCATTCATAGAAGGCTTATACACAGTGTATCCGGTGTGTATCCCATGTGTGTTTCAGATGTGTGGTGGAGGCTTGACGCCAGTGTGTGCGAGGGTATGTCAGGTCAGATATCTATGGGGAATAACATGCCATCAGGGATGGTCACAGATGTCAACAGTCAGAGAAATGAACATCGCTCTCTCCCATGAGACCTCAAGCACAGAACCCAGTTGTCCATTCCTCTGCAGAGCAAGGGGTTTAGTTGGGTTGCGGCGTGCGTCCCAGCATTAAGTGTGCCTCGAGGAACAGTTCCTCATCACACAACTCTGCTCCGCTCAACGCTGCCGACTGGCTCTGTCATATCAAGGAGGTCAGGGTGAAACTGGATGTCTGATGAACTGGATTAATCCCCCTAGAAAACAGCTGAGCCGCCATGGCTCTGTTAACCAGAGCTGAAAGGACAAGGGGGCCACAGTGTTCTCTAAATGGATCTACACGCTCGGCTCCACACACTGGGGACTACAGGTTCCTGCTTCTGTTTCCCTCAGCCATGAGAAGTCATGAGACACACAGATAGGAGAGTTATTAAAGAGGGGTTTAGAGAGGGGGAGTAATCTCTGTCCCACTGACTGGAGGTGGGGGAGTGAGAGAAATGAGAGAGAGAGAAGAGGAAACAGTGAAGGGAGAGAGAGCGAGAGGGAAAGATGGGGGATGGGAGAAAAAAGGCAGGGGAGAGAGAAAAAGAGATGGAACATTGATCAAGTAGAGGACCCAGTGTTCTCTTACTACGTGCTTCACTGTGTTTTTGGTTGTCTGTTGACTGTTTGTTTTGCGTGTGTGTGTTGCTGTTTACTTTATACAGTATGTGAGTTGGATGTTCTCATTGCTCATATGAGAATACCATATTTCTGGATTTTCGTCAGCTCAATTCCACATAGGAAAATATGTTTATCGTTGATTACAACCTGGAATGTAGAAACAAGTGGATTTTCCAGAATCCAGCAACAGAAAAATATGTCTTCAATAATGCATCAGCCCTCAGCCAGCAGCACAGTCTAAATATAAAACCAGTGTGTCAGTAATGAATCTGAATGCCTGGCATTAATTAAGGAGCTAAAGATAACTAACTGGGAATATAATTAAGATATAAATCCTCTCTAACTGGATTCCTGCTAAATGTTAGGATTGTAAACATCATGGGGTTGTGGAAGCTGAGGAGAGGGGTAGTGGGGCGAGGCAGGAAGGGGGTGTTGGCCGGAGCTCTGAGGAGTCTGAGAAGGCCGACACATCACAGAGAGGAAGTTAAGGCGTCTCCCAGCAGGTGGGGAGGAATGAGAAGGGCAGCCGGGCCCGTCAGATAAAAGAGGAGTGGAGAGAGCCGTTCTCCGTCACAGACTGGGGCTAGGACTGGGGGATGGAGGGGTTTAGAGAGGGGGAGTAATCTCTCTCTCCTCCCTCCCCTGTCCCACTGACTGGGCCTAGTAAACCCAAAGTCGGAGCTGGTGGAAACGGGGACCGGGAGAGAGCACGCTGAGCGGAGGGCCTTTTTGGCCAAGCTTGCTCAGTTTCCCTAGTTTCCTACTTCGTGACGTTTATATACCCCCCCTCCCCACCCTCATCCCACCTACACCCCTCCTTTCCCCCGTCTTCAATTCATGTCCCGACTGAGCTGCCTATGAACGATGATTTTGCTTGTAGCACTAAATAATACAGAATCTGTGAATTTATATTTAATTATTTAATGTTATTTATAACTGGCTGATACATTTGGCAGCTTTGAGGCAGGATTAGAGGTGTTGTTGGATCAGAATAGGTAAAAAAGTTAAAGCCATGTGGGTCTGTGCCCAGTCAGTGACTGTTTCTGCTCCGAAGGTTGGCTCACTGTCCCGGTGGCAGACTGAGAGTTCTGTCAGTCAGTGTGTTCTTATGTGGGCTAAGATTGTTTTGTTATGGGCACAATTTGCACTACACAGAAGGGACTTTGGGCCATGTGGTTTTGTGCATGTGTGAACAATTGTGTACAGTGTACTGTATGTGATGTAGTGTAGCTCCAGCCTGTCCCAGAGAACTCCAGACTGCCTGTCTGCCTAACAACGTGTCCTTCCCAAATTCCGCTTGGCTGCCACGCCCGTGCCATGACAGGCCTGTAGAATAAATGATGTGTGTAGAGGGTATGTGGTGCAGGGGGTGACTGGTGGATGAGGGTTACTCACAGGATGAAAGATGAGTTACCGTACCCTACATTTTCCAAGAAATGCCCTCAACCGTACAGGATGTAGACACTTGCACCAGTGAGTACTGTATGTGTATTCCTCTGTGTATAGTATATCAAAGACAACTCCCACATTGATTGACAGATCTGTGTCCTTGACAAAGACAAACAGATCCATCTTGCCAGGATCACTTTCAACCTCCGACAGTGTTATTGAACCTCAGTACAGGTGATACGTCACTTTGCACCCCTTCCCACACTCCATGTCACTCAACTGTTCTGACATTACTGATTTCTTTGCTCATAGCTCTTTCTTTAGTATTTTATTTGGATTCTAAGCCATTCCTAGTCTCCTGAGAACTACCGCGTTACATGGAGTTGGTCTAGTCCCCTGTCTCCCCTTGCTCATCTTGTCACTCAGCTTGCTATCTAGCTCAGTGGACTATACCACCTCAGCAGCGGTGCACCGATAGTTCCCAGCTCTTTGGGTGTCAGATACTCTTCATCAATGGAGATCATCTCCAAGCTGTGTCCCTTATTATCCTGACACATAGTAACCACACACACACACACACACACACACAAACACACACACACTGCTCAGCAGTGTTATGCATATTTAACAGTCTGACTGCTCTGGGTAGGAGGTAGGTGAAGTAAGGCACACTCCTCTCTTTGTAGATTGGACCGATGGAAACATCTACATCTGGTTTGGGACTATAAGAGGGATTATCTTTAGCATCTTCTGTGGGGGAAAAGAGAACTGAACATGTGACTGTTTGTTAAACCTCCTTCCTGATGAGAAAACACATCCATGTTCCCAGCCATCCACAGGGCAGAGGTGAGAGCAGTTCCTCTGAGCAGACCAGCATACCCTGACTCCTGAATCCGCTTTATTACTGTGACCTTGACTTCAGCTGGCTTTTTCCATTGTCAGAATAATTCATTTCTAGCATGCCTTCAGTGAATGTAAAAACACAGGTTCTGTAGTCGTTGGTACCAGTTGACTCTGTTGTACCAGTTGTTATCAAGATGTTTTTTGGCAGAGTTTTCCACGATGATACCATTACTTGTCATTGTTTCTGTTTTGTGTGTGTGTGTGTGCGTGTGTGTGCGTGTGTGCGCGCGTGTGTGCATGCAACCGTGCGTGTGTGTAAAGTTGATTCAGCACAGGCAGCTTAATGATCCTTGGCCTTGTGCTACTGCAGGTAATGAACAAACTGACTCAGTGCTTTCAAAGACCATTCTCGGCTGATGTCCACAATGAGATACAGCACTTCCCCAGAGTTGGCTCTCTATCCACCTCACATAACCTTTATAGAAGCACATTTGGGCCATAGCACAGCCTAGTAGACAGCTTGTTGATGTGTTGTGATTGGATGTTATTTTCAGTGGTGTGAATAGGATGTGTTGAGGAGCATGTTTGAGCATGTTAGTATTGGTATTGTTGTTTGCTATTTTGTGTGTGTGTGTGCGTGTGTGTGTGTGTGTGTGTGTGTGCACGCGTATCTCTCTGTCCAAACCGGCGCTTTAATTAGTGGCTGGTCTTCAATAATGCAGGGCCCAAGGAATACCCTGACTGTGTGACTGAGTGTAGCGCTGGTGTGTGGGTACGCGCTGGCATTTAGCTGCCTGGTACTGCTAATTGAAGGTTATGAGAGAACAGCAGCATGAGCCGGGGCTCACTGTGGCACAGAGCAGAACACCGTCAGCCACAGCCTCTCTCTACCTCACTCTTTTACTCATCTCTGCCCTTTTACATCCTGTTTGAAATCAATACAAGGCTACCTAGCTATTTATTTCTGGGTATCTTCAACACCGCTGGTCACATGAGCCAGGGGTTTACAAATGAATTTGAGCTGTCAGTTCTCTGCTGACGGAATTGTCAGAACACAGAGAATAATGATTGCTGGCTGTGATAGGACTGTGATGCTGCACTGTGTCAGCAGCAGCAGAGGAGCGGGAAAAAACCCTGCTGCAGGTGATTGATGATTAATTCTGATGTCTGGTGGTATTCTCTCGCCCTCCACCTCTAGAGGGGGGCTCAGATTAGAGGAATGGGAGAGGAGAGGAAGAGAAATAGACAGTGTAGATAGAGACAGAGTGTGAAATGTTAAGACACACAAATAGAGGAAAAGAGAGTGCTGTTGAAAGGACCTGACTGGCCTTGCCTTTGTTTGACGAAGAGTTTGGGCAGAATACTTAGAACAGTGTGAGGCTAATCTGGCAACATACTGTTAGCATTTAGATTCCAGGTCTGTGGTGCTTAAGGGAGGATAAATAACTGGTGTTGAAGCAGATAAAGATTGTTTCCTCTTTGAAGACATAGAGCACAGTACCGTAAAACTTCAATTAATAGCCCGGCCGTTTATTTGCTTCAATCACTGAACACAACCAGTGCTTATTAGAGACAGACTTATTTTTGAGCCAGGCGTCTATTTCCTTAATGCACACAGCTTTTGCTCAATAAAATGTTGAAAAGACGACCACACTGTTTATTGTGACCAGTATGATCAGTATAAACATTATAATAACAAATCCATCGCAGATCAGATTCGCAAAGAATAGGCTGCCTATCAAACACCCCCGATTTGGCGCTTCAGCACCGTGGGCAGCGGTACCGCTGCTAGCTTGAATTTGATGTTGTGTTTTCATTTTGGTGGTGCCATGGCTACCATGACAGAATACAAATATCATGTTTTTAATGCACATGACCATGGGAATATCAGAGCTGTGCCCATTGTAACCTCGTAAACAATTAATTTAGACACGGTATTGATTTGAAACAGGCGTTTATTTGTGTGCCGATGCCTGGTTATTAAATGGGACAGGCAGCTATTTGAGAGACTGCGTTTAATTGAAGTTTTACGGTATATGTATGTCCAGGGGCTAAATCATGTGTTTCTTTTATCCAACCAACTACAATGAGGGTCTGTGTTGTTGTTGTTGATCATCATTTGTTGTTTATTTGTGTTGTCTTTACCATCATCCCTTTCCCTCCCACATGCTTCTCTCTCCCCCCTCACACATTATCAGAGTCAACACTCTCTCTCTCCCCCCTCACACATTAACAGAGTCAACACTCTCTCTCTCCCCCCTCACACATTATCAGAGTCAACACTCTCTCTCTCCCCCCTCACACATTATCAGAGTCAACACTCTCTCTCTCCCCCCTCACACATTATCAGAGTCAACACTCTCTCTCTCCCCCCACACTATCAGAGTCAACACTCTCTCTCTCCCCTCACACATTCAGAGTCAACACTCTCTCTCTCCCCCTCACACATTATCAGAGTCAACACTCTCTCTCTCCCCCCTCACACACTATCAGAGTCAACACTCTCTCTCTCCCCCCTCACACATTATCAGAGTCAACACTCTCTCTCTCCCCCCTCACACACTATCAGAGTCAACACTCTCTCTCCCCTCCACTCAGAGTCAACACTCTCTTCCCCCTCACACACTATCAGAGTCAACACTCTCTCTCTCCCCCTCACATTATCAGAGTCAACACTCTCTCTCTCCCCCCTCACACACTATCAGAGTCAACACTCTCTCTCTCCCCCCTCACACACTATCAGAGTCAACACTCTCTCACTCTCCCACACATTGAACAAGAGTGCATTATTATGGCATGGAAATTGCTGTTGTAAATAAGACCATTACAGTGTTGTATAATTGGGTTTGGTTAATGACTGCGGTTGCTCTTGAGATTTGGGTTCACGCAAACAGTAGCTTTCAGTGTGTGACACCCCCATCCATCTGACTAGCTGGTCAACACAACAGACACACCTCAGAATCGGAGCTGTGTTGTGTGTTATGCTTGTTTCTGTATTTGTGTGTTTGTGTGAGCCACAGTTAGACGTATTTCCATAAGCTAGTAAATGAGGGGAAACAGTGCAATAAAGACATGGAGGAGCCTCTCGTTCATTATGTGCAGCCAGTGAAATGAAAAGGGGAATAGGAACGGGAGCCTGGGAGAGGGGCACCATTTTGAGTTGTGAGGCACAATAGGCCTCCATTCCCTTTCGCACTGAGCAGGGCCCACCAGGAAGCGGCTAGGATAGAGGGCTGCTGCACTGAGCAGGGCCCACCAGGAAGCGGCTAGGATAGAGGGCTGCTGCACTAGACAGGGCCCACCAGGAAGAGGATAGAGGGCTGCTGCACTGAACAGAGCCCACCAGGAAGAGGATAGGATAGAGGGCTGCTGCACTGAGCAGAGCCCACCAGGAAGAGGATAGGATAGAGGGCTGCTGCACTGAGCAGAGCCCACCAGGAAGAGGATAGAGGGCTGCTGCACTGAGCAGAGCCCACCAGGAAGAGGATAGAGGGCTGCTGCACTGAGCAGGGCCCACCAGGAAGGGGATAGAGGGCTGCTGCACTGAGCAGAGCCCACCAGGAAGAGGATAGAGGGCTGCTGCACTGAGCAGGGCCCACCAGGAAGAGGATAGAGGGCTGCTGCACTGAGCAGGGCCCACCAGGAAGAGGATAGAGGGCTGCTGCACTGAGCAGAGCCCACCAGGAAGAGGATAGAGGGCTGCTGCACTGAGCAGAGCCCACCAGGAAGAGGATAGAGGGCTGCTGCCGAGGCTTAGGCAGCACAGATCTACATTGGGGGAAGTAGCTTTTAATTATGAACTCAATAAAAAGCTGCATCGGTCTGCGGATAAATTATTTACTGTTGAAATGGGTGTTCAACTGGAGAGGAGGTAGAGAGTGGCAGGGAGAGGAGAGCAGGGTGTACCAGTTGTATCAGCCAGCCCATATACTGGATCTCCATCCATCCTACTAGCCAGACAGGGAGATCTAGTGGTAGTGGTACGATCAGAGCAGACAGGACTGGAGAAACACGTGTGGATGTTACAGCCTTCCACGCTCCATTACTGAGCCCAGTGAGATTGCTAGACCATATTGTCCAAGTAATGTTCTTCTTAAAGAGGTGCTCTGCTCTCACCACCAGTCCACAGCTCCACACCAAGAGAGATCTGTGCCCTAGGTCTCACTCATTTTCAAGAATAATTCAAAGGCAGATCATTCCCATTACCATGTGATCAGCCAACTGGCTGACAAACATAAATGATTTTGAAGCTAATATAAGGAACCCTACTGTTTGAGATCAATTACCTTGCTTATCTAAACCAGTGAACTCAGTAGATAGCCTATTAGCCGACATTGCCATTGAGCAGAATGATAAATACATTTAGTAGGCTATTGAATTTTGTGGTTTGAGATAATATCAATGCTGTGTAACTGTGGAGCGGTTCACAATTGGAAACCTGTGGGTAAATGGCTGCTGATTCAGGTAGTCAGTAGAATTTCACAGTCTAGACAGTAACCTACAGTATACAATAACACAAACACGATCCAATATAATCATGATGCATCTGCAGCACTTACACTATCATAGGCAATGTTGGTATCACTCCGGATCATCATGGACCTTTCAGTTAGTGATAAGGGTTAATAGCTGTGGGAGCGTCATTCAGTATGGTGTGTGGACTATACTCCATCTCTACAGCTATCCCTCCCTCCCAAACCCCACCATTATGAGTGTAATGAGCAGCTAGGCCTCTCTCTGGCTTTAATGCTCTTTGTGTTGCAGTTTAAAGTGCTCCACTATTGATTCAATGGGAGAGTGTTGTGCTGGGCTGCTGGAGGAAGGGAAGGGGGTTGTATGGGGAAGAGAAGAGGCTGAAGAGGGGATGAAGGGGAGTGTGAGATGACATAAGAAGAAGACAGCCCCAATGTGTCTGCACTCAATGGAGTGCTCTTCTACAAGTCTCTTTCTTTCACTCTTGCTTCCCGTTCCCTTTCTCTCCCTCTTTCTCTCTCCACCCCTCCTCTCTCTCGCTCTTCTCCTCTCCTCTCCCTCTTTGTCTTTCTATCTATCTCTCTCAGTTTCTCTCTCTCTCTCTCTCTCTGTTTCTCTCTCTGTTTCTCTCTCTCCCTCTCTCTCTCAGTTTCTCTCTCTCGGTTTCTCTCTCTCTCTCTCTCTCTCTCTCTCTCTCTCTCTCTCTCTCTCTCTCTCTCTCTCTCTCTCTCTCTCTCTCTCTCTCTCTCTCTCTCTCTCTCTCTCTCTCTCTCTCTCTCTCTCTCTCTCTCTCTCTCTCTCTCTCTCTCTCTCTCTCTCTCTCTCTCTCTCTCTCTCTCTCTCTCTCTCTCTCTCTCTCTCTCTCTCTCTCTCTCTCTCTCTCTCTCTCTCTCTCTCTCTCTCTCTCTCTCTCTCTGGTGTTAGACAGAGCCCTCTAAACACTGTTGATGCCAGGCAGCTAGACCAGGCAGTGGCCTGCTCCTAGCCCCCAGGCCTGCATTGACCTGTTTACCCTCCAAGTGGAAACGCCTTTCACATATTTCTGATGCTAGACAACCCCACTTGTTTAATTTAGATGCTGTTTGAATTATTGAAGAGCAAACAGTCAAATAGCAGTCTCCCTGAAACGGTTTACAACATTTGCCCAATCTGAAATGGATTGAGAAAAATATGCATCTGAAAATAATCGGACTCTATAGCTCACAGTGACCGATATACAGTGCATTCTGAAAGTTTTCAGACTCCTTGACTTTTCCTACATTTTGTTACGTTACAGTCTTATTCTAAAATTGATTAAATAAACATTTTCCCTCATCAATCTACACACAATACCCCATAAAGACAAAGCGAAAACAGGTTTTTAGAAAAACAACAGTATTCAGACCCTTTGCTATGAGACTCGAAATTGAGCTCAGGTGCATCCTGTTTCCATTGATCATCCTTGAGATGTTTCTACAACTTGATTGGAGTCCACCTGTGGTAAATTCAATTGATTGGACATGATTTGGAAAGACACACACCTGTCTATATAAGGTCCCACAGTTAACAGTGCATATCAGAGCAAAGACCAAGCTATGAGATCAAAGGAATTGTCCATAGAGCTCCGAGACAGGATTGTGTCGAGGCACAGATCTGGGGAAGGGTACCAAAAAATGTCTGCAGCATTGAAGGTCCCCAAGAACACAGTGGCTTCCATCATTCTTAAATGGAAGAAGTTTGGAACCACCAAGACTCTTCCTAGAGCTGGCTGCCCAGCCAAACTGAGCAAGCGGGGGAGAAGGGCCTTGGTTAGGTAGGTGACCAAGAACCCGATGGTCACTCTGACAGAGCTCCAGAGTTCCTCTGTGGAGATGGGAGAACCTTCCAGAAGGACAACCATCTCTGCAGCACTCCACCAATCAGGGTTTTATGGTAGAATGACCAGACGGAAGCCATTCCTCAGTAAAGTGCACATGACCGCCCACTTGGAGTTTGCCCAAAGGCACCTAAAGGACTCTCAGACCATGAGAAACAAGATTTAACTCTTTGGCCTGAATGCCAAGCGTCACATCTGGAGGAAACCTGGCATCATCCCTACAGTGAAGCATGGTGGGGATGTTTTTCAGCGACAGGGACTGGGAGACCAGTCAGGATTGAGGGAAAGAAGAATGGAGCAAAGTACAGAGATCCTTGATGAAAACCTGCTCCAGAGCGCACAGGACCTCAGACTGGGGCGAAGGTTCAACAACGCAGGAGTGGCTTCGGGACAAGTCTCTGAATGTCCTTGAGTGGCCCAGCCAGAGCCCGGACTTGAACCCGATCTAACATTTCTGGAGTGACCTGAAAATAGCTGTGCAGTGACGCTCCCCATCCAACCTGACAGCGCTTGAGAGGATCTGCAGAGAAGAATGGGAAAAATTCCCCAAATACAGGTGTGCCAAGCTTGTAGCGTCATACCCAAGAAGACTCAAGGCTGTAATCGCTGTCAAAAGTGCTTCAACAAAGTACTGAGTAAAGGGTCTGAATACTTATGTAAATGTCATATTTCATATTTCTTTTTCTAAAAACCTGTTGTCATTATGGGGTATTGTGTGTAGATTGATGAGGGAAAAAAACAATTTAATCAATTTTAGAGTAAGGCTGTAACGTAACAGAATGTGGAAAAACTCAAGGGGTCTGAATACTTTACGAATACTGTCGGCCTTGGTTTAATGTTCCACTGCAAGCCAAAGAGCAACAATATTTATGTAAGTATGTGTCACGACTTCGGCCGAGGCTGCCTCCCCTCCTTGTTCGAGGAGGCTTCGGCGTTCGTCGTCACCGGAGTACTAACCACTGCCGCCCAAATCATCATCACAATTGTCTTGTCTCGTTATCACACACACCTGGTTCTAATCCCCTCATTAGTCAGTGTATAAGTGTTCCCTCTGCCCCCTTGTCCTTGTGGGTGATTGTTTATTGTGAAGGTTAGTGAAGCTCGGTGGAGCTCGTGTATTTTGTTCGACAGGAGTATTTTCCCGTGTGCCTTGTATTTTCCAGTGCACCTGTTTTGTGCCCTGGAGTGGGTTTGACGCAGTTCTCAGTAAACATGTATTTTGCGGATTAAAGCCTGTTTTTCTGTGTTTTACCCTCCTGCGCACTGACTCCTTTAACACCACCACATCACAGTATGTATCTGCTCTGCCAGTTCTTTGATTATACATCAGGATAAGTGCATTGTATGTTGATGTAGAAGCTGTACTTAAAACTGCTAGAGGAGCAGAGCAGACTTGACATCACATCACCTTAGCCATACCCATCACTCTTCAACCACAGGCCCTGGTGAAAACCTCAGGAACTGTACAGTATCATCTCTTTCTATTAGTCAACTGATATTTTAATATTATCCTTTGTTTGGGCTCACATCCCGTGAATAGAACAACAGCACTGCTCTGCAAATGTATGCATTGGATTCCTTATGGGCAGGCATGTTCCTGTTCTGCATACGTTTTTATGCCTCTGCCGGGTTAGTGTGTAGCTCCACCAGTGGGGGGTCTGTGTGTGTGTGTGTGTGTGTGTGTGTGTGTGTGTGTGTGTGTTTGTGAAAACAGTGCCTGCCGATTGTTGTGGGTTAATGTAGAACACTTTTCTCTTCTCGATCTAGCCCCTGACAGCGGTGCTCCATGCAGGTCCCAGCTGAGAGCAGACTGGAAAGCAGAGTGGGTAGCTAGTGTGAGGCCCAGGCTTAATAGAGCCAGAGTGAATGCCAGTAATGGGTTGGAGGGAGAATGGAGAGGGGGATGGGGTGGAGAGGAGAGGAGAGGAAGAGAAAGGACAGAAAAGGATGGAAGATGTGAAATGTGTTGGGGGGAGGGGGGGGCAAAGGGTGAACGCTCAGCACATGAGTGCTGAGCCCATGTGCTGTCTTCCAGGAGTTCTACACACACACTATCTCTCTCTCACACACACACTATCTCTCTCTCACACACACACTCTCTCTCACACACAGTTGCACGCACACACAACCACATGCATGAGCGCAAACCACACATACACACATACATACATGATTACATACAGAGACAGACACACAGACACACTCAATGGTTTTTCATTTGTTCCGTTGCCTTGCTGGCTGGCAACGCTCTTACAATAAGCCTTGCTTGCTAGCTAGCCAACTACGGCTAACACAGTCACGTCAAACTGTGCAGCTAGAATAACAGCAAAGTAGCTGCATTTCATTTCGTTTGACCTGTTTTTTATTGACATTTCTTTGTATATACCCATACAAATTATGCTAATTAATGATTTCGTCCTGACACGTTCATTCTCAATAGGACAGTGGAGGTCGAATTTCAATATTGAAACAATGTTGCAAATGTCGAGAGATAGACAGCAACATTTGTACAAACCCCGTTGTTGCAAACCAAATGTTAGGTTAGAAGCAAGGGGAAATAATGTCAGCTCTACCGCACCCTACCTCTCAATGGGCAGATGAGGAAAGAAGCCATCATCAGCAATTAATAAAAATCACTCCAAATTGAAAAGCACTGGCTAAGCCTAAATAGCTTAATATCGTCCCCGAACCCTGTGCTCATGCAGATTGAATCGAAATTGACATCCCAAATAATCTGGCCTTTGTGTAATTGAAATGGTTTGCAGATTAAAATAAACATAAGAACACAATGCTGAGCTAAAAATCATTTTGATTTGATTGAAATATGGATGGGATTGGCCACGATGAAAGGACAGGTGTCAGGTACAGTAGGCTTACCATTAGACCCTTAGGATCAGACAGTAGTAGTAGTAGTTTTAGTAGTAGTAGTAGTAGTAGTAGTAGTAGTAGTAGTAGCAGTAGTAGTAGTAGTAGTAGTGTCACGATACCAGATTTATGACTTCAATACCAGGTTTAGTATCACGATACCAAGGCAACTAAAAAAAAGAATGTGTATTAGCTAGCTTCCCAGAATAACCACTTGGCTTTATTATGATTTTTACATTGAACAATATGTTGATAACTGGTAGAACAACTAAAATAACAAATAGAATATATTCTATTCTACAGTGGGGAGAACAAGTATTTGATACACTGCTGATTTTGCAGGTTTTCCTACTTACAAAGCATGTAGAGGTCTGTAATGTGTATCATAGGTACACTTCAACTGTGAGAGACGGAATCTAAAACAAAAATCCAGAAAATCACATTGTATGATTTTTAAGTAATTAATTTGCATTTTATTGCATGACATAAATATTTGATACATCAGAAAAGCAGAACTTAATATTTGGTACAGAAACCTTTGTTTGCAATTACAGAGATCATACGTTTCCTGTAGGTCTTGACCAGGTTTGCACACACTGCAGCAGGGATTTTGGCCCACTCCTCCATACAGACCTTCTCCAGATCCTTCAGGTTTTGGGGCTGTCGCTGGGCAATACGGACTTTCAGCTCCCTCCAAAGATGTTCTATTGGGTTCAGGTCTGGAGACTGGCTAGGCCACTCCAGGACCTTGAGATGCTTCTTACGGAGCCACTCCTTAGTTGCCCTGGCTGTGTGTTTCGGTCGTTGTCATGCTGGAAGACCCAGCCACGACCCATCTTCAATGCTCTTACTGAGGGAAGGAGGTTGTTGGCCAAGATCTCGCGATACATGGCCCCATCCATCCTCCCCTCAATACGGTGCAGTCGTCCTGTCCCCTTTGCAGAAAAGCATCCCCAAAGAATGATGTTTCCACCTCCATGCTTCACGGTTGGGATGGTGTTCTTGGGGTTGTACTCATCCTGCTTCTTCCTCCAAACACGGCGAGTGGAGTTTAGACCAAAAAAGCTCTATTTTTGTCTCATCAGACCACATGACCTTCTCCCATTCCTCCTCTGGATCATCCAGATGGTCATTGGCAAACTTCAGACGGGCCTGGACATGCGCTGGCTTGAGCAGGGGGACCTTGCGTGCACTGCAGGATTTTAATCCATGACGGCGTAGTGTGTTACTAATGGTTTTCTTTGAGGCTGTGGTCCCAGCTCTCTTCAGGTCATTGACCAGGTCCTGCCGTGTAGTTCTGGGCTGATCCCTCACCTTCCTCATGATCATTGATGCCCCACGAGGTGAGATCTTGCATGGAGCCCCAGACCGAGGGTGATTGACCGTCATCTTGAACTTCTTCCATTTTCTAATAATTGCGCCAACAGTTGTTGCCTTCTCACCAAGCTGCTTGCCTATTGTCCTGTAGCCCATTCCAGCCTTGTGCAGGTCTACAATTTTATCCCTGATGTCCTTACACAGCTCTCTGGTCTTGGACATTGTGGAGAGGTTGGAGTCTGTTTGATTGAGTGTGTGGACAGGTGTCATTTATACAGGTAACGAGTTCAAACAGGTGCAGTTAATACAGGTAATGAGTGGAGAACAGGAGGGCTTCTTAAAGAAAAACTAACAGGTCTGTGAGAGCCGGAATTCTTACTGGTTGGTAGGTGATCAAATACTTCTGTCATGCAATAAAATGCAAATTAATTACTTACAAATCATACAAGGTGATTTTCTGGATTTTTGTTTTAGATTCCGTCTCTCACAGTTGAAGTGTACCTATGATAAAAATTACAGACCTCTACATGCTTTGTAAGTAGGAAAACCTGCAAAATCGGCAGTGTATCAAATACTTGTTCTCCCCACTGTATATAACATTTCTGGCAAAAAATAAACACCATATTAAATAACAGAAGAATATCAAACATTTTCCTCATGCAAAACCATATCTGAACCATACAATTATATCTAAACTGTTTTAAAATGTAATTTGATACATATCAGGGTTAATTTGCTCATCTATGTCCATAATATTAGGTCAAATTACATGCATTAGACCTATGATTCATTATTCATTACAGCTAAATCATTTTATGTATTAAATTAATAGTTTAGTTCCCAAACGACAAACACTTTGATGCTAATTTCTGAAGCTTCTATGTATATTGCAATAGTCTACACACCATATAAATACAATTAGTTTTACACAGCATACTACAATTCCCAGAGAGCATTTCACTTCCCAGGGTGCAATGCTTCGCCCAGGGCTGCTGGTTGGCTAGCTACTGCTAGCAAGCCCAGGCAAAAGCAAAGTAGTCTAAATATATTGCTTTCAAGTTATGAGTGCATTTCACATTACTTTTTGGTTGTAATCATATTATAATGCTCACATGAATGTCATGCTGAATATATGTTCATGTCATTGTCACTCAAATATTAATTCCAATTTAGTTGCTAGTAGAATAACTTTACAATGCAAATGTCATGTGTAAAATAGTTTTTCTTTTATATGTCGTTTTGGAACAACCTCCCTTGCACTGCACTGCTTTGTAACACCTTTTGCTTAGTTGTTTCTGTGGGCTGGCCCTCATCATCTGCTCTGTAAGAAAAGTATTCCCATAGTTCGCTTCTGCAGCCAGTTTTGTCAACAAGCTGTGTGCGTGGAGGTATGATGTTTTCGTTAGAAGCCATGCTGTCTGCATTTTCTCTCTCCTCTTGCTTGCTTCTCAGAAGTGGCTCGAGCTGTGTCCGCTGCATGCACAAGCAGCCTGGCTAGCTACTGCCCCTTGAGAAGATTCAGACAAATTACTAGACAGACTCAATCCTCGCAATCCACACATTTTACAGAAGTACCGAAAGTAACACAAATTCTAGTACTGAACCATTTTTCATTTTCTAGTATCGAAAAAGTACAGAAGTTTCGGTATACCGTGCAACCCTTAGTGGTACTGGTAGTAGTAGTTAGTAGCTGGAGAGAATGAGCTCCAGTGTAGACGGTCCTATTCTGTCTCCCTTGGTTACCACAGTATGTTCCAGTTGAGTTGGTGACTGCCACAGTGTGGCTAATGCTAGTTAGCATAGATTCAACCAGGCCAGGCATGCACACACACTCACACATACACACGCGTGTGCATGTGTGTGTTTGTTTGTGGTTTACATAGAGGGGGCTAGGGACAATGGTGGTTTGAGTGACTACTTTTCTCTGTTATTTATAGCTGATTTAGAAGGGTACTCTGTGTACCTTTTCATCTGGCAAACAAACAGAAAATAAGATAATCTAATTCAACAGCTCTTCATTAGTTATCACTATCAAACTAATGCATTCAGGGGCTAGATTTATATTTAGGTCCCTGAAACAAGGTGATCCTCTTCAGCTGATAAGCAGGACTTGTGTGTGTGTGTGTGTGTGTGTGTGTGTGTGTGCCGTGCCAGTTTAAGTGTACTGTGTGTCCAGTGTCCTCTCTACCACACTACTGGGTGCTGACTGTTGGTTAATCATGGGTGTGATTTATGATCCTCTCTCCACACGGAGGGAGCGACAGCTTGTTTTTCCTGGATTGTCGGTAACTCTGTGGACATCTGGTTTTCCGTCCTGTCTGCTCTCTTCTCTTCCCGCTCTCTCAGGGTGGATTTTCATTCTTTTTTCCATAAGCTGTGCTGCTAGGAAACAGGCAGTTGCCACAGAGACATAGCTCATTGGACACTTAAAGAAGAATAGGAACACTGGATCTATGTGACCTCAGCGTTTCATTGGTTGGGATGGCTCTGAATAGGGCCCAGGCTTTCTTTTTACATTTTCCCACCCTCCCTATATAACACATTATCTCTGTCTTTGGTGGGGTGATACTATAGCTTCCTATTGATGCTATTTTGAGTGGTTTAAGGGGTGGAATTGATTTATTTTTTATTTTTATGAGTGGTCAATACTTCCAAACTCTAGATACAGAGAATATGGTACCAGATCCCTTTTCCATCTTTGCACTCACCGCTCACCCACCACTGCACTAATGGACCAAGGGACCAAGGTATAGGTTAGGATGATGACAAAGCAGTAACATTAAGACAGGAGAAGATATGGATCCTGTTGCACTCTGTCTAATTACCCCTCCTCCCTGTGTGGTGTCCCGGGGGTCCTGCCAGACGGGCGCCACTGTGTGCCACCTCCACCTGTGGGCATGTCATTTCTACCTGGCTGGGCACACAGGCCTGCCTAATTACTGGCCTGCCTGCCAGCCACAGCACAGAGACAACGCCCTGACGCCCATGTTGTTTGTTATTCACAGGCTGCCACTTAATTTGATTTCCTCCTCTCACTGGCTCCCCTGAGTGCCCTGCGAACTGCTCTGGGACGCCTGAGAGGGGTGGGGTTAAGGGTTGGGGATAGTCCCATATGGGGGTGCACTCCTAAACAATAATGTGTTGACAGAAAGGATGGTGTGTTTTTCCTGCATGCTGTAACTTCTGTGGCCCTGCGCCCAGACAGAGGCTGAGGAGTGAGATAGCTGAAATCCTCTGGTAACATTCATAGTGCATCCAGCAACCCTACTGAAGCCATGTAGCTACCTACCTACTGGTAGGTATGGTATTAACCACATAGCCTACTGTCTACAGAATAGTGAGAAAGACTGACACCTAGACAAATGAGGAGTCTCACTGAGGTGTGTTTCAGAGGGGTGGGGGTGGCAGCTTTGTGCTGCTTCTGGAGCCGACAGTGGAGAGTAGATTGCTCTTTAATAAATGCCAGGCCTCAGCTGACACAGCAGCAACCCGCAGGCCTACAGACAGACACCCACTGCCAAATCCATTGTCAGTCTGTACGCTACACTCACACAAACTCACACCTTGCTGTAGCTAATAGCTATGAGGGGGTCGAGAGGGGGACTAGATAGAGATATACTAGATATATACTAGATAGATGGGTACTAGATATAGGTAGGTAGGTAGGTAGGTAGGTAGGTAGGTAGGTAGGTGTACTGTAGGTACTCGATAGATAGGTACTCGATAGATAGGTACTCGATAGATACTGTAGGTACTCGATAGATAGGTACTCGATAGATAGGTACTTGATAGATACTGTAGGTACTCGATAGATAGGTACTCGATAGATACTGTAGGTACTCGATAGATAGGTACTCGATAGATAGGTACTCGATAGATAGGTACTCGATAGATAGGTACTAGATACTAGATATATACTAGATAGATATATATACTAGATAGATAGATAGGTACTAGATAGATATATAGATAGATAGATGCAGTACTAGATAGATAGATACTAGATAGATGGATGGATGAATGTAATGAGGCCTAGCACTTATGTCAACAGAGAGTCATAGACATGCAAACCCATCAAAAGCCACAAGGCCGATGTCACGATTACATAACTATTTCACCATTTTCACCATTTACATTTGGCATATGCTCTTATCCAGAGCGACTTACAGGAGCAATTAGGATTAAATGCCTTGCTCAAGGGCACAGACAGATTGTTTCACCTAGTCGGCTCAGGATTCAAACAAGCCACCTTTCGTTCACTGGTCCAATGCTCTTAATCGCTAGGCTACCTGCCGCCCAGTGACACCATTTTCAAAGCATTTGCTGTAATCAAATAATTGCTCTGAATGTGGGAAGGGGCCAGCGGGAGAGGTCTGGGGATCTGGTCATTTCAGAATGTTTCATATTAATTCCATCTCTCTAAATCCTAAAGTGTGGTGGGACACCCCCACAGCTCTTCTCAAAGGGGACTTTGATCCAGAGTTCCGCTAGGTTTTCTGTGGCCTCTCTCTCTTGGTCAGGGAGCAGGCAGTAGAGCGGGCAGTAGAGTTGGCAGTAGAGCGGGCAGTAGAGTTGGCAGTAGAGCGGGCAGTAGAGCGGGCAGTAGAGCTGGCAGTAGAGCGGGCAGTAGAGCGGGCAGTAGAGCTGGCAGTAGAGCTGGCAGTAGAGTTGGCAGTAGAGCGGGCAGTAGAGCGGGCAGTAGAGCTGGCAGTAGAGCTGACAGTAGAGCTGACAGTAGAGCAGGCAGTAGAACGGGCAGTAGAGCGGGCAGTAGAGCGGGCAGTAGAGCTGGCAGTAGAGTTGGCAGTAGAGCGGGCAGTAGAGCGGGCAGTAGAGCTGGCAGTAGAGTGGGCAGTAGAGCGGGCAGTAGAGCGGGCAGTAGAGCTGGCAGTAGAGCGGGCAGTAGAGCGGGCAGTAGAGCTGGCAGTAGAGTTGGCAGTAGAGTGGGCAGTAGAGTTGGCAGTAGAGCGGGCAGTAGAGTTGGCAGTAGAGCTGGCAGTAGAGTTGGCAGTAGAGCTGGCAGTAGCGAGCGGGCAGTAGAGCGGGCAGTAGAGTTGGCAGTAGAGCGGGCAGTAGAGCGGGCAGTAGTGCAGTGTGACCCAAATCCAGATCTAGTATCCAGCCCCAAAGTGGTGTGCATGTACGTCTCTGACAATGAGTCATATGAAGATATCCCTGCTTCTATTATTACAGATAGAGAGACACAGAGGTGACAGTAGAGGTACAAACTCTAGTTACAGTACATCAGTGAAACGAGACGCACACACATGATATGACAAGACATTGAAACATTTGGTTAACATTACTGTGGAAACAAAACAGCCCATCCGCTGGCCCGGTGACATTTAATTGAGAATGTTTCTGGTTTTATTTCTGGTCTGATTGAATCTGAGCTTTATGTTTCACTGAAACAGTCTGCAGTCATTCTGGCTTCTGGATGGCTCTCTTTGAACGTCTGGCATGTGGACAGTGGTGTAAAGTACTTAAGTAAAAATACTTTAAAGTACTAGTTAAATAGTTTTTGGGGGTATCTGTACTTTACTTTACTATTTATATTTGTGACAACTTTGACTTTTACTTCACTACATTCCTAAAGAAAATAATGTACTCTTTACTCCATACATTTTACCTGACACCCAAAAGTACTCGTTACATTTTGAATGGTTAGCAGGACAGGAAAATGATCCAATTCACACACTTATCAAGAGAACATCCCTGGTCATTTCTACTGCCTCTAATCTGGTGGACTCACTAAACACAAATGCTTCATTTGTAAATGATGTCTGAGTGTTGGAGTGTTCCCCTGGCTATCCGTAAATTAAAAGATCATGAAAATTGTGCAGTCTGATTTGCTTAATATAACGAATTTGAAATTATTTATACTTTTAATTTTGATACTTAAGTATATTCTAGCAATTACATTTACTTTTGATACTTAAGCATATTTAAAACCAAATACTTTTTAGACTTTTACCCAAGTAGTATTTTACTGGGTGACTCACTTTTGCTTGAGTCATTTTCTATTAAGTTGTCTTTACTTTTACTCAAGTATGACAATTGGGTACTCTTTCCATGACTGCATGTGGAGGACATTCATTTGGAGAGTGTGTTGGCACTTCTATCCACCATTTTGTTTTTGTGTCTCATTGTTCTAACCCTACATCATCTGGTGCCTGAATTAGCTAGATATCCCTTTAGAGACATCCCTTTACACCTTCTGTTATCATAGGCACGCACAGGCATTTCTCAGTACGCAGACACATTTGAGTGTTTAAGTGATTGGGGAATTGTATTTCAATCTTCCAATCTGTATTCTTAGATTGAAATGTATGCGTTAGATGAGGATTTAATTGATTTTAGAATGGTTACATTTACTAAGTGTGCATCGATGATCATCTCAGGTATCAGTACTACAAGTCCTTTTGGTTGATGGTGTGGGGAGTGTGTGTATTCCCTGTGCTGGGTGACATACAGGGCCTCAAATTAACGTTTTGGTCCACCAGCCACTGTGGCTGGAAGATTTAAAAATCTACCAGCCACTCAGATTTCTTTACCAGCCAAAATACACTACTTGACCATGTCCTGCTGAATAAGGCTAGATACTGGAATGTGTTGCTTTAGAAGCCACTACAGGATAAAAGGTGACTTTGATCTTTGACCCTCTCCTCTGTTTGCATTTGAATGACCATGTTGCTGGGTTGTGACATTTCAGTAACGTCTGATATGACTGGTCCTCCTGTCATTGCGCTATTGGAGCAAGATGCAGTTTCTGTGGATGGCTGTGGAGAAGGAGCAGTAATAGAGTTTGATTAAAGGTTTGTGAAGCTCACAGCCTGACAGTCACTATGCAGTTCAAAATATAAAGAGCTTTTTTATATGATGATCATAATGTCCAAATGCTAAATGGAAACTATAAATCCAGTACAACTAGAAAAAAGTTGTGTAATGGTGTGTCGTGACGTGACTTGCATTATTGTGATGACTGTTATTTATCAAATCAACTAACTAAGTTTAATTGTCACTTGATTAAATTAATCATGTAACAATTAACTCATTAGGAATTTGGGGCAACACAGAAGAAGTTGTTTAACGAGTTACTGTCTCCCGGATGAAACTCTTAGAAGATATATATATGTTATATATCGATAACAGTCACTTATTAAATCATTACCTCATCCTTGAACCTGCAAGAACCCTAACCTTATTGATGAATCAGCAATACACAAATTGGCTTAATTATTTATTTACTAACAAACTAAATAATAACACAGAATACAAACACACACACGGTATATGTTACTGATTACTAACGAAATACAATGAAAACAGGTCCCTAGAGGACTGGACTAACAATAGCATGACTGCTTGGTTAGGGGAAGGAGGGGTCAATAGAAAGAGAGTGAAAGGGAGAACCAGAGATTCAACTTATCGTTGTTACATTTGGAAACCACCGCTCATTCGGATAAGAAATGCAATGCATATTTACGCGTAGCTGTCCTTGATCGTCGTCTCCCTGTTGAACCACTTTCTCAAAAAGGATTTGAGTGTCCTATCCCACTTCGGTGAGACTCGGCTTGTCTTCGAATGGAGTGTTCGTTAGAATAGATACTTCAGATGTACCAACGGTTGTCTGAGAGGGATTGTCCTTTCCACCTCGTGTCTTTAGTCAAATGTTCTAGACAACTTTACATGTACAGCTGCAGACTGATATGATAAGGTCTAGTGCGGGATCTTCTTCTCGTGTAGAGATTGAGAGTTTCAGAGTTTCTCCATTTCAAACGTATGGACTACCGTCTCACCTTTTCTGGTCTGTAGAGTGTCAACCATTTTAAGCCATTTAGCCACAGCTCCACGCTTCCTGGTCTAAAGGTTGATTCATTTTAACAAGGCTTTTTATGCCCTCTGGGTAAAAAGGGGCGTTCCATCACGCCGACCCAATGTCTGTGCTCACTTGGGCGTGGTTACTGACTGGCAAAGGTTTCTATGAAAAACAGTTATCTCATTTAGAAGGCTAAAATCACATTGCTGTCTTCACAAACATATTCTGATACTTAATCATATATTTTATACAACATTTAGATGCAAACCTGATAACTGAAATGTGTACAGTTATCAGGTTTGCATGAGAGATGCAGTTATTTAGTAATACCATCCTTAATGACATCACAAAACAATAAACAATATGACATGATTATTCTTTAGATCCCCACCGACCATTCCAAACATTTGGATCTCAACAACAATGTTCCAATGTCAAATCAAATCAAATCAAATTTTATTTGCCATATGCGCCGAATACAACAGGTGTAGACATTACCGTGAAATGCTTACTTACAGCCCTTAACCAACAATGCATTTATTTCTTAATAAAAAAGTAAAATAAAACAACAACAACAAAAAAGTGTTGAGAAAAAAAGAGTAAGTAAAATAAAATAACAGTAGGGAGGCTATATACAGGGGGGTAACGGTGCATAGTCAATGTGCGGGGGCACCGGCTAGTTGAGGTAGTTGAGGTAATATGTACATGTGGGTAGAGTTAAAGTGACTATGCATAAATCATTAACAGAGTAGCAGCAGCGTAAAAAGATGGGGTGGGGGTGCAAGTAGTCCGGGTAGCCATGATTAGCTGTTCAGGAGTCTTATGGCTTGGGGGTAGAAGCCTTTTGGACCTAGACTTGGCGCTCCGGTTCCGCTTGCCGTGCAGTAGCAGAGAGAACAGTCTATGACTAGGGTGGCTGGAGTCTTTGACAATTTTTGAGGGCCTTCCTCTGACACCGCCTGGTATAGAGGTCCTGGATGGCAGGAAGCTTGGCCCCAGTGATGTACTGGGCCGTACGCACTACCCTCTGTAGTGCCTTGCGGTCGGAGGCCGAGCAGTTGCCATACCAGGCGGTGATGCAACCAGTCAGGATGCTCTCGATGGTGCAGCTGTATAACTTTTTGAGGATCTGAGGACCCATGCCAAATCTTTTCAGTCTCCTGAGGGGGAATAGGCTTTGTCGTGCCCTCTTCACGACTGTCTTGGTGTGTTTGGACCATGATAGTTCATTGGTGATGTGAACACCAAGGAACTTGAAGCTCTCAACCTGTTCCACTACAGCCCCGTCGATGAGAATGGGGGCGTGCTCAGTCCTCTTTTTTTTCCTTAGTCCACAATCATCTCCTTTGTCTTGGTCACGTTGAGGGAGAGGTTGTTATCCTGGCACCACACTGCCAGGTCTCTGACCTCCAGGCTGTCTCATCGTTGTCGGTGATCAGGCCTACCACTGTTGTGTCGTCAGCAAACTTAATGATGGTGTTGGAGTCGTGCCTGGCCATGCAGTCATGGGTGAACAGGGAGTACAGGAGGGGACTGAGCACGCACCCCTGAGGGGCCCCCGTGTTGAGGATCAGCATGGCAGATGTGTTGTTACCTACTCTTACCATCTGGGGGGCGGCCCGTCAGGAAGTCCAGGATCCAGTTGCAGAGGGAGGTGTTTAGTCCCAGGATCCTTAGCTTAGTGATGAGCTTTGAGGGCACTATGGTGTTGAATGCTGAGCTGTAGTCAATGAATAGCATTCTTACGTAGGTGTTCCTCTTGTCCAGGTGGGAAAGGGCAGTGTGGAGTGCAATAGAGATTGCATCATTTGTGGATCTGTTGGGGCGGTATGCAAATTGGAGTGGGTCTAGTGTTTCTGGGATAATGGTGTTGATGTGAGCCATGACCAGCCTTTCAAAGCACTTCATGGCTACAGACGTCAGTGCTACGGGTCGGTAGTCATTTAGACAGGTTATCTTAGTGTCCTTGGGCAGGGGACTATGGTGGTCTGCTTGAAACATGTTGGTATTACAGACTCAGTCAGGGACATGTTGAAAATGTCGGTGAAGACACTTGCCAGTTGGTCAGCACATGCTCGGAGTACACGTACTGGTAATCCATCTGGCCCTGCGGCCTTGTGAATGTTGACCTGCTTAAAAGTCTTACTCACATCGGCTATGGAGAGCGTGATCACATAGTCATCCGGAACAGCTGGTGCTCTCATGCATGCTTCGGTGTTGCTTGCCTCGAAGCGGGCATAGAAGTGGTTTAGCTCGTCTGGTAGGCTTGTGTCACTGGGCAGCTCGCGGCTGTGCTTCCCTTTGTAGTCTGTAATAGTTTTCAAGCCCTTCCACATCCGACGAGCGTCAGAGCCGGTGTAGTACGATTCAATCTTTTGATGTTAGAGTTTTTAGGACACACTCTCTGTAACAAAAGGAGTTTCTTTCCCAATACTGCAGGGCAGAGAGGGAAAGTTAGAAACTATTTATGACAGGGCGTTAAGCTGTCAAGACCGGCACAGCCCCCCTTCCCCTCTTCTGTGGGAGAGAGGGGGTCTGGCTATCTTCAAACATTTGCCTAGCTGATGTGTCCTTTGATCCACTGTCAGGAAAGTCATGACAGGTGAAAGTTAGAGTGGGTTCTCACCGACTGGATATAGAAGGGCTCATGCAGGGGCTCCATTTGGTGGCTACGGCTGAACTTGGAGGCTGGGGGCGTGGTGGAGCCATCATCCAACATGAGGGGACTGGGAGGGCCAGGCATCACCATGAGGGGGAATATTGAGAAATGAAAAGTGAATCAATGGAAATACTCTCTTCTCTTGTGCAATGACATGCCTTGGAACTGACTGAGAGCCATAGAGAGCTGTGTCTGCTCATCCTTACTGGATGAGAGCCAATGATAAGCGGAAGTACACTACATGGCCAAAAGGACACCTGCTCGTCGAACATCTCATTCCAAAATCATGGGCATTAATATGGAGTTGGTCCCCCCTTTGCTGCTATAACAGCCTCCACTCTTCTGGGAAGGCTTTCCACTAGATGTTGGAACATTGCTGCTGGGACTTGCGTCCATTCAGCCACAAAAGCATTAGTGAGGTTGGGCACTGATGTTGGGCGATTAGGCCTGGCTCGCAGTCGGGCCTTTAAGGCTGACAACCATTAGGCCACAACTGCAGGAAAGCAGAATAACAGTTAAATATTTTATCAGATCAATAATTCAGCAGCTGCCATGGGAGGCACAGAGGTAGGAGAAAGGTGAGAGCGGAGTAAGGAGGGTGTTGAGAGAGAGGGAGGGAGAGAGGTAGAGTGAGCATCAGACCCAAGATCGCATTCCCCAGGAAGGGCCTGATAACCATGGTAACTGGAGCTGAATGTCACATGATGCAGAGGAGTGAAAGGGGAGGGAGGGTGGAACCAGTGAGCAAGCGACAGAGAAAGAGAGACGATAATGAAGTGGAGGGCTGGCAGCAGTGAGGGGTGTAGTAGATATCTGACTTGTGTGTCGTTTCAATTCAGTGTCCATTTAGAAAAGGCACTATGCCTCTCTGTGAATCAGAAGCGTGAAGTGTGATGACATAACAATCTAGTCCGTCCAGAGAGGGTGGGAGAGGTTTAAGAGGTGATTGAAAAAACACACAGTGAAATGGAGGGGTTAAGAAAGAAAGGAGAAGGGAGTGGTAACGAAGGACATAAGGGGTTGAGATATACATTTGGAGGGAGGGATAGAGGGAGAAAGGTGAAGAAATGGGAAGTGAAGGAAGCCATGTTTCAGTGGACACTGTCTACTGTGATGTCCGTGTCACCATACATGCATACATACAGAGAAGGACACACCTCACCTTCGACATGGATGGCATAACGTGTGCTTTGAGCACAACTGTAGATATTTTATTCTAATGTACTATGTTATTTTCTATTGAATATATTAAATAAGAGGCAATGCTGTCATGATGGCTATAGGGTTACCACGCAGAGCTATTGATCACAGTGAACTTTTTCTGGCTGCGTTCTGGTTTACCTTCAGCTACATTCTTCTCTGCTGGATTATGCTCTACAGTTATGTGTGGCCAGGTGATTATCATAGATGTCGATACCGGGGGCCATTTGGTTTTCACATGGAGCTCCGCAGTGACGGCTGCATTGACCTTCCTGAAGAATATCCATGTTGTGCCCCAGGACAGCTAATGCTGTTGAGCATTGATCTTTGACCTTTTCCTTCATTGCTAATTCAACTGTGCTGCTCACAGAAAGATATCCACTCACTGGCCTCCCTCTCCATCTGGAGGCCCTATTCACAAACACAGAGAATAAAAGAGAGGAAAGAGACAGAGAAAGGCAGTATATAGGGCCCTATAAAATTGGCATTGCAGAGAACGCGGACGGTATCACAGAAACCATACAGTAAAAAATGTATTGAACTTTGTAGGAAATCAACCAAATGAATTGAATTTATTCGAAAAGTTATTAATTTGCCCAAGATTATCATAAGACATGAACAAATGCATCAGTGATTCGTATTTTCCTTCAACTTTCTGAAGAGGCAACGGCACAGGAATGCCCCTATACAGTGAGGGAAAAAAGTAATTGATCCCCTGCTGATTTTGTACGTTTGCCCACTGACAAAGAAATGATCAGTCTATAATTTTAATGGTAGGTTTATTTGAACAGTGAGAGACAGAATAACAACAAAAAAATCCAGAATTTTAATGAGAAAAATAAGTATTTGACCCCTCTGCAAAACATGACTTACTACTTGGTGGCAAAACCCTTGTTGGCAATCACAGAGGTCAGACGTTTCTTGTAGTTGGCCACCAGGTTTGCACACATCTCAGGAGGGATTTTGTTCCACTCCTCTTTGCAGATCTTCTCCAAGTCATTAAGGTTTCGAGGCTGACGTTTGGCAACTCGAACCTTCAGCTCCCTCCACAGATTTTCTATGGGATTAAGGTCTGGAGACTGGCTAGGCCACTCCAGGACCTTAATGTGCTTCTTCTTGAGCCACTCCTTTGTTGCCTTGGCCGTGTGTTTTGGGTCATTGTCATGCTGGAATACCCATCCACGACCCATTTTCAATGCCCTGGCTGAGGGAAGGATGTTCTCACCCAAGATTTGACGGTACATTGCCCCGTCCATCGTCCCTTTGATGCGGTGAAGTTGTCCTGTCCCCTTAGCAGAAAAACACCCCCAAAGCATAATGTTTCCACCTCCATGTTTGACGGTGGGGATGATGTTCTTGGGGTCATAGGCAGCATTTCTCCTCCTCCAAACACGGCGAGTTGAGTTGATGCCAAAGAGCTCCATTTTGGTCTCATCTGACCAGAACACTTTCACCCAGTTCTCCTCTGAATCATTCAGATGTTCATTGGCAAATTTCAAACGGCCCTGTATATGTGCTTTCTTGAGCAGGGGGACCTTGCAGGCGCTGCAGGATTTCAGTCCTTCACGGCGTAGTGTGTTACCTGTAGCTCAATTGGTAGAGCATGGCGCTTATAACGCCGGAGTAGTGGGTTCGATCCCCGGGACCACCCATACGTAAAAATGTATGCACACATGACTGTAAGTCGCTTTGGATAAAAGCGTCTGCTAAATGGCATATTATTACCAATTGTTTTCTTGGTGACTATGGTCCCAGCTGCCTTGAGATCATTGACAAGATCCTTCCGTTTAGTTCTGGGCTGATTCCTCACCGTTCTCATGATCATTGCAACTCCACGAGGTGAGATCTTGCATGGAGTCCCAGGCCGAGGGAGATTGACAGTGCTTTTGTGTTTCTTCCATTTGCGAATAATCGCACCAACTGTTGTCACCTTCTCACCAAGCTGCTTGGCGATGGTCTTGTAGCCCATTCCAGCCTTGTGTAGGTCTACAATCTTGTCCCTGACATCCTTGGAGAGCTCTTTGGTCTTGACCATGGTGGAGAGTTTGGAATCTGATTGATTGATTGCTTCTGTGGACAGGTGTCTTTTATACAGGTAACAAGCTGAGATTAGGAGCACTCCCTTTAAGAGTGTGCTCCTAATCTCAGCTCGTTACCTGTATAAAAGACACCTGGGAGCCAGAAATCTTTCTGATTGAGAGGGGGTCAAATACTTATTTCCCTCATTAAAATGCAAATCAATTTATAACATTTTTTACATGCGTTTTTCTGGATTTTTTTGTTGTTATTCTGTCTCTCACTGTTCAAATAAACCTACCATTAAAATGATAGACTGATAATTTCTTTGTCAGTGGGCACATGTACAAAATCAGCAGGGGATCAAATACTTTTTTCCCTCACTGTATGTGTGTGCATGTTTGTCTACCACTTTGTGTAGCCATTAGCGATGATGCTAATATAATGACTACCGTCTTCTGGTAGATGGAAAGGTTCCCAAAAACCTTCTCAATTAAATGTAAACTACAAAGTAGTCTATGCTTACCTGTCAGAATGATATCATGATTCTTTGCATCAATCCAGTGGCCATTTGTTTTGCAAACTCTGCAATCACATGAGCACTACAGAAACATTGCTAACCAAACAATGGTCTTTGGCTGGTGCACACTTGAATTACAGGGTAACTACACCCAAAAATCTACATTTCTTAGATTTTCAAAAGTGGTCTCCTGATGTGGTTTAAGCATTGTTGTTTTTTGTTTTATTAAAAAGTGTGATTTATAGAGCGAAACCCTGAAAAAACTGGGGAAAACTGAAATCTGGAAAAACGAAATGGAAAAATGATTTTCTAGGGCCCTAAGTATATAATTGTTTATGAAAATAACTGTTCATGTAATATCAGAGCTTGGTCTCAGGAAATTGGATCAGACCACTGGTCTCTCCTGGGAGAGGAAGAGGAAGCAGCCATTTGACCACAGCCCACTGTTTAATCGTAATGTGGCATGACGGTTTGTCCACAGACCCCTCATCCCTCTGTATAGTTACTGTACAGTACAGTACACAGCATGTGGTAAAGGGAGGGACGTAAACTGAAGTGATCAATATTTTCTGTATCCTTATCTGTTCTAGGCCAGTAGTGGAGGCTCCAGGGGGTGGTTAAACAGCCTCTGCTGTGGTTCTGCTGTAATCAGAGTAGCATCTCTCCATCTGAAGAACTCAGTGCAGGCGTCTACCACAGAGCAGATCTGGGACCAGGCTAGTATAGTACTGTATGAAGCCTAAACATTTCCTAAATTACATTAAACCTGCACCCCTTTATCCCAATCACTATCCTAATCCTCAGTTTTGAGCTGTGATCAAAATATGTATTTTTGAAGATAAGATAACAGTAGCTTAGAATGGGAGTACAGTAGAACATGGGGTGTTGTAGTGATACAGTCTGAGAACGGATTATTATAATACCAATAAACAGGCACTTTGCGGCCTTATTTTAATCCTAATCTGTGCTGGTGCTGGGGAGTAGTGGTGCTGATGCTGGATCTCACAGGGCTGGGTGAGAAGGGCAGCCAGGCAGGCAGGGAGTCACCTGTTTGATGTGGGCCCACACAGGAGCAGGGAGCAGGCAGGGTGCAGCCAGGCTCAGAGATAGACCAGGGACCATATATCTCAGCAGGAAGTAGATCGCCTCTGATGGCCCTGCCCTAATTAGGAAGGAAAGGTCACCTCTGTTGCTGCGTTGGCACTAAATGAATGGAGGACAATTTGACTAGACTGGCCCATGGAGTTTAAAATGCACCACAGTTCACACTAATAATATCATGGTTCATAGGTTTCCTCACTGCAAAGGTGGGATGAGGTTGATGTATTAAGGTGCTATCAGGTTTTCTTATTTTCCCTTTGGAAAATGTCAATTTAGGATTCAGGGGGAGTAAGGAATGTGGACCGTCTCTTTTTCATGGAGAGAGAGAGAGAGGGCGATATACATTATTCAAATCCCTTCAGCATCCCTTTAAAGGGAGCCTGCTTTCTCTAATGAATTAATGCTGATGAAGATTGCTCTATTCTCCCCAGCCTGGCACAAGGGTCATAATGACTCGCTATGATGTGTTTGTTTGAAACTGATTTAAATTCAATAGGCGATCACAGTCCCCATGATCCATGTGTGCCTCATTTTATGTAGAAAAATAGGGTGATGGGGAAAACATCATTACAGTTACATATCGCAGTATTATTTTGACTCCAAGTATCAATTTGTAAAAATAATTTCAATCTACGTAGCATTAGCTAGCAGTAGTCGGCTATACCTGCGCCAAAACTCCATAATTTTTCATCCTATAGCTTTTCTTCTTTTTAAATAGTGAGCCAACATGTTTTCAGCACTTTTATTTCCATGACTGATTTGTTTTTAAATCTCATGCTCTCTTGTCTTTCTGCAACAGACATATAGTGAGAAATATGTTTGGAACATCAAATGACAAAGGAATTTCAGTATCGAATCGTGAGAAATCGCAATACATACACTACATGGCCAAAAGGATGAGGACACCTGCTCGTCGAACATCTCATTCCAAAATCATGGGCATTAATACAGAGTTGGTCCCCCCTTTGCAGCTAAAACAGCCTCCACTCTTCTGGGAAGGCGTTCCACTAGATGTTGGAACATTTCTGCGGGGACTTGCTTCCATTCAGCCACAAGAGCATTAGTGACGTCGAGCACTGATGTTAGGCGATTAGGCCTGGCTCGCAGTCGGTGTTCCAATTCATCCCAAAGGTGTTCGATGGGGTTGAGGTCAGGGCTCTGTGCAGGCCAGTAAAGTTCTTCCACACCGATCTCGACAAATCATTTCTGTATAGACCTCGCATTGTGCACAGGGGCATTGTCATGCTGAAACAGGAAAGGGCCTTCCCCAAACTGTTGCCACAAAGTTGGAAGCACAAAATCGTCTAGAATGTCATTCTGTAGCTCTGCTGGTAGAGCATGGTGCTTGCAACGCCAGGGTTGTGGGTTTGTTTCCCACGGAGGGCCAGTATGAAAATGTATGCACTCACTAACTGTAAGTCGCTCTGGATAAGAGTGTCTGCTAAATGACTAAAATGTAAAAAATATGCTGTAGCTTTAAGATTTCACTTCACTGGAACTAAGGGGCCTAGCCCGAAACATGAAAAACAGCCCCAGACCATTATTCCTCCTCCACCAAACTTTACAGTTGGCACTATGCATTGGGGCAGGTAGTCCGTTGGACTGCCAGATGGTGAGGTGTGATTCATCACTCCAGAGAAGGCGTTTCCACTTCTCCAGAGTCCAATGGCAGCGAGCTTAACACTGAATATATTTATAATTTTGACCAAGACGCGCACCTACAGCAAGATTTATCAATCTCACCTGAGAACGTATCCGAGCGAGCGAAACAGCGCCCCTCTGTCTTAGTATGTTTAGCCCATGTATCTGATGCTGTCTGGCCAAAAAGATTATAACATGTCATTATTTTTGGCCAGACAGCTTAAGAGACATGGATTACAGATATTAAGACTGTCGGTGCGCGTCTTGGTCAAAATTGTCATTAAATTCAGAGACGACCTATCAGGCGCACTGTTTGCCTCACTCTGATGCTTTCTCAGGTGAAATATATTCACCCTTTTGCGAATTGAAGGAAAATTATGAAACAAGGATAGACACGAATGAAAAATAATTGTAACGTTTGTTTTTTTATTGTAAAAATGTTTGTGGAAGCCTGGCTTCCCTTGGCTCCATAATACATGCCACTTTGCAGGCTGAATGTCATTACTCTTATGGTGTTTGTAATAATGTCCCTTTCCATTCAAATGGTGGGTGCACAGAGCAATGTTCGGATGCTGGACTTATTCTGGAGTAGACGAACATGTGCAGGTAACCTACTTCACCTAGTTTTTGAAGTGATTTGTTTGACAATCAGATGAAAACATCACGACTGGTTTTGTTAATGGCACATTAAAATGTAATACATGTTTACAGTCTTTGCTATAAAGGCCATAAAGAAATGTGTAGGAGGTCCTGTAAAAATGAATTTTGACTCCCCCGAATGTCACAGTCTAATTTGCACTCTGGATGGCACTTTCAAGTGAATTTACTGCTGAATGCTAATACCCTTATATTATATCCTGACCTTGAATGCAAACACTGTAACAAGACTTTTGGAACTGATTTATGATTTATTTGAACAGGGAAATGTACCAAACCTAAGCTGGAGCATTTAATACGTTGAACCATCATCATTATATTGAAAGATTCCACCTTGCATTAATTAAAGTCCCTTGTAGCTCAGTTGGTAGAGCATGGCGTTTGCAACGCCAGGGTTCTGGGTTTGATTCCCACGGGGGGCAGTATGAAAATGTATGCACTCACTAACTGTAAGTTGCTCTGGAAAAACCCTTTGAAGAACCCTTTTTGGTTCCAGGTAGAAACACAGAGGTTTCTACATGGAACCGAAAAGGGTTCTACCTGGAACCAAAAAGGGTTCTACAGTGGGGGGAAAAAGTATTTAGTCAGCCACCAATTGTGCAAGTTCTCCCACTTAAAAAGATGTCATAGGTACACGTCAACTATGACAGACAAATTGAGATTTTTTTTCTCCAGAAAATCACATTGTAGGATTTTTTATGAATTTATTTGCAAATTATGGTGGAAAATAAGTATTTGGTCAATATCAAAAGTTTCTCAATACTTTGTTATATACCCTTTGTTGGCAATGACACAGGTCAAACGTTTTCTGTAAGTCTTCACAAGGTTTTCACACACTGTTGCTGGTATTTTGGCCCATTCCTCCATGCAGATCTCCTCTAGAGCAGTGATGTTTTGGGGCTGTCGCTGGGCAACACGGACTTTCAACTCCCTCCAAAGATTTTCTATGGGGTTGAGATCTGGAGACTGCAGGACCTTGAAATGCTTCTTACGAAGCCACTCCTTCGTTGCCCGGGCGGTGTGTTTGGGATCATTGTCATGCTGAAAGACCCAGCCACGTTTCATCTTCAATGCCCTTGCTAATGGAAGGAGGTTTTCACTCAAAATCTCACGATACATGGCCCCATTCATTCTTTCCTTTACACGGATCAGTCGTCCTGGTCCCTTTGCAGAAAAACAGCCCCAAAGCATGATGTTTCCACCCCCATGCTTCACAGTAGGTATGGTGTTCTTTGGATGCAACTTAGCATTCTTTGTCCTCCAAACACGATGAGTTGAGTTTTTACCAAAAAGTTATATTTTGGTTTCATCTGACCATATGACATTCTCCCAATCCTCTTCTGGATCATCCAAATGCACTCTAGCAAACTTCAGATGGGCCTGGACATGTACTGGCTTAAGCAGGGGGACACGTCTGGCACTGCAGGATTTGAGTCCCTGGCGGCGTAGTGTGTTACTGATGGTAGGCTTTGTTACTTTGGTCCCAGCTCTCTGCAGGTCATTCACTAGGTCCCCCCGTGTGGTTCTGGGATTTTTGCTCACCGTTCTTGTGATCATTTTGACCCCACGGGGTGAGATCTTGCGTGGAGACCAGATCGAGGGAGATTATCAGTGGTCTTGTATGTCTTCCATTTCCTAATAATTGCTCCCACAGTTGATTTCTTCAAACCAAGCTGCTTACCTATTGCAGATTCAGTCTTCCCAGCCTGGTGCAGGTCTACAATTTTGTTTCTGGTGTCCTTTGACAGCTCTTTGGTCTTGGCCATAGTGGAGTTTGGAGTGTGACTGTTTGAGGTTGTGGACAGGTGTCTTTTATACTGATAACAAGTTCAAACAGGTGCCATTAATACAGGTAACGAGTGGAGGACAGAGGAGCCTCTTAAAGAAGAAGTTACAGGTCTGTGAGAGCCAGAAATCTTGCTTGTTTGTAGGTGACAAAATACTTATTTTCCACCATAATTTGCAAATAAATTCATAAAAAATCCTACAATGTGATTTTCTGGAGAAAAAAAATCTCAATTTGTCTGTCATAGTTGACGTGTACCTATGACATCTTTTTAAGTGGGAGAACTTGCACAATTGGTGGCTGACTAAATACTTTTTTTCCCCACTGTACCTGGAACCAAAAAGGGTTATCCTATTTACATTTACATTTACGTCATTTAGCAGACGCTCTTATCCAGAGCGACTTACAAATTGGTGCATTCACCTTATAGCCAGTGGGATAACCACTTTACATTATGTTTTTTTTTTTTTTAATTGGGGGGGGTAGAAGGATTACTTTATCCTATCCCAGGTATTCCTTAAAGAGGTGGGGTTTCAAGTGTCTCCGGAAGGTGGTGAGTGACTCCGCTGTCCTGGCGTCGTGAGGGTGCTTGTTCCACCATTGGGGTGCCAGAGCAGCGAACAGTTTTGACTGGGCTGAGCGGGAACTGTGCTTCCGCAGAGGTAGGGGGGCCAGCTGGCCAGAGGTGGATGAGCGCAATGCCCTCATTTGGGTGTAGGGACTGATCAGAGCCTGAAGGTATGGAGGTGCCGTTCCCCTCACAGCTCCGTAGGCAAGCACCATGGTCTTGTAGTAGATGCGAGCTTCAACTGGAAGCCAGTGGAGTGTGCAGAGGAGCGGGGTGACGTGAGAGAACTTGGGAAGGTTGAACACCAGACGGGCTGCGGCATTCTGGATGAGTTGTAGGGGTTTAATGGGCACAGTGGAAGAACCCTTTTGGAAAGCTTTTTTCTAAGAGTAGGTTTAGGACCTCTTATTGATGCTTATAGGGACCCCAACTGATGTATCTACTTTGGTTTAGATACAAGCATCATGAAACCTATAACACAATACATTAATTTGACTTTGTGAAAATCAGTGTTTTGGACCTAACTTGCTTACCACTTTTTCTATGTGGTTTCTTCAGACTCCATGAAATGATGACATCTCAGTAAATATTTGGCCACATGATTACTTTTGTGTATGGTTTCTTATAAACAATGGGTGACTCAACTAACCATTTGGCTCAGCTTACCACACTCTCCATACAGGTGGTATGGTAATATTACAGCTGGAGCTTATTGGTTTCCTAGTCTCAGTTTCTCACAGTGAGATGTATTTTAGTGTGTCAGACCTTAATGGTGATAGCAGTTCCTGTCAGTTCTCCTGTGCTGGGTTCCAGATGTCTCCAGGCATTTCGTGTTGATGTGAACACAGCAGTCTCTCTGTCCCACCAGGTTTAATACTGTATGGCATAGAGAGAATCTCCTGAGATTCCAACCTGATTCTCATTTTCTCTCTCTCCCCTTATTAAAACTATTCTCTATTTCTCACGCTTGTTTTTGTGCTGATTAGGGTTGACGTGTTCCTCCCTCTGGCTGGTCTAGCCTCTTTCCCCCAGGTTAGGACAGCAGGGTGAGTCTGACCTAAAATGCTGGGCTTTGTCACAGCTAAGCTGCCCGGCTCTCCTGCTAAAAGGAACAAAACGCTCTTTTCAGGACCTTGGCTGCAGACACTGCGTGGCTTTGTGTTGGAGTGTAACTTTGGAGCAATGCTACATAAAGAAGTAAGAAGGACATCAGGGCAATTATGTAAGGAGGGGAAGTGTTGAGCAAGTGAGGAGATTAGAGGAAGGGAGAAAGCACTGTTTATTTTTTTGACGTAACATCCTCATCCCTCGTCTTGTAGCTCAGTTGGTAGAGCATGGCTCTTGCAACGCCAGGGTTGTGGGTTTGTTTCCCACGGGGGGCCAGTATAAAAATGTATGCACTCACTAACTGTAAGTCGCTCTGGATAAGAGCGTCTGCTAAATTACTAAAATTATAGAGGAGATTGCAGGTGTGTGTGTCCGGTGTGTAGATCATTATCAATGATTCTGGATATTGATCAGCTTCAGAGCAGCAGCTGGTGAAACATAGAGACTGAGGATTTTTTTCCCCCTTCTTAGTGACGCCCCATGACCTTTACTCTGTTGGTAACTAGGTACCTGATAGGTGCTGTGAGTGACAGACAGACAGGCTGAAGCTGTTGTGTGAAAGCTGTAGCATGTCCCAGCACATACTAGAGCCTGTCAGTCAAACTCTGTGGTGGGTGTCAACTGCACATGGACATTCAGAGAGGGCACACATGTCAATGATTCCCTACACTACTATGTTATCACGCTTCAATGCAAATAGTCCGGGTAGCCATAATTAGCTGTTTAGGAGTCTTATGGCTTGGGGGTAGAAGCTGTTAAGAAGCCTTTGACAATTTTTAGGGCCTTCCTCTGACACCGCCTGGTATAGAGGTCCTGGATGGCAGGAAGCTTGGCCACAGTGATGTACTGCGGCGACGCCTCACCCTCTGTAGTGGCTTACGGTTGGAGAACGAGCAGTTGCCATACCAGTCGATGATGCAACCAGTCAGGATGCTCTCGATGGTGCAGCTGTGGAACTTTTTGAGGATCTGAGGACCCATGCCAAATCACTAGTGGAATGAAAAACAGTTATTTCATTTCAGCGCCTAGATTAGATATCTCTAACCTTACAAAAAAAGAATGCAGATTTGAAACTGCAGTAAAAGTGCAGTAACTGCAGTCGACTGTGGTATTTTGGATGCAGTAATTGCAGAATAACTGCAGTGTACTGGAGTTGAACTGCAATTATACTGCACTGTAACTGCAGTTACACTGCAAAATTACTGCAGTAAACACAACGGTGTTATTTTGGACGCAGTATTTGCAGCACACTACAGTTACAGTGAGGGAAAAAAGTATTTGATCCCCTGCTGATTTTGTACGTTTGCCCACTGACAAAGAAATGATCAGTCTATAATTTTAATGGTAGGTTTATTTGAACAGTGAGAGACAGAATAACAACAAAAAACAGAAAAACGCATGTCAAAAATGTTATAAATTGATTTGCATTTTAATGAGAGAAATAAGTATTTGACCCCCTCTCAATCAGAAAGATTTCTGGCTCCCAGGTGTCTTTTATACAGGTAACGAGCTGAGATTAGGAGCACACTCTTAAAGAGAATGCTTCTAATCTCATCTTGTTACCTGTATAAAAGACACCTGTCCACAGAAGCAATCAATCAATAAGATTCCAAACTCTCCACCATGGCCAAGACCAAAGAGCTCTCCAATGATGTCAGGGACAAGATTGTAGACCTACACAAGGCTGGAATGGGCTACAAGACCATCGCCAAGCAGCTTGGTGAGAAGGTGACAACAGTTGGTGCGATTATTCTCAAATGGAAGAAACACAAAATAACTGTCAATCTCCCTCGGCCTGGGGCTCCATGCAAGATCTCACCTCGTATAGTTGCAATGATCATGAGAACGGAATCAGCCCAGAACTACACGGGAGGATCTTGTCAATGATCTCAAGGCAGCTAGGATCATAGTCACCAAAAAAACTATTGGTAACACACTACGCCGTGAAGGACTGAAATCCTGCAGCGCCCGCAAGGTCCCCCTGCTCAAGAAAGCACATATACATGCCCGTCTGAAGTTTGCCAATGAACATCTGAATGATTCAGAGGAGAACTGGGTGAAAGTGTTGTGGTCAGATGAGATCAAAAGGGAGCTCTTTGGCATCAACTCAACTCGCCGTGTTTGGAGGAGGAGGAATGCTGCCTATGACCCCAAGAACACCATCCCCACCGTCAAACATGGAGGTGGAAACATTATGCTTTGGGGGTGTTTTTCTGCTTAGGGACAGGACAACTTCACCGCATCAAAGGGGACGATGGACGGGGCCATGTACCGTCAAATCTTGGGTGAGAACCTCCTTCCCTCAGCCAGGGCATTGAAAATGGGTCGTGGATGGGTATTCCAGCATGACAATGACCCAAAACACACGGCCAAGGCAACAAAGGAGTGGCTCAAGAAGAAGCACATTAAGGTCCTGGAGTGGCCTAGCCAGTCTCAGACCTTAATCCCATAGAAAATCTGTGGAGGGAGCTGAAGATTCGAGTTGCCAAACGTCAGCCTCGAAACCTTAATGACTTGGGAGAAGATCTGCAAAGAGGAGTGGAACAAAATCCCTCCTGAGATGTGTGCAAACCTGGTGGCCAACTACAAGAAACGTCTGACCTCTGTGATTGCCAACAAGGGTTTTGCCACCAAGTACTAAGTCATATTTTGCAGAGGGGTCAAATACTTATTTCCCTCATTAAAATGCAAATCAATTTATAAAATTTTTGACATGCGTTTTTCTGGATTTCTTTGTTGTTATTCTGTCTCTCACTGTTCAAATAAACCTACCATTAAAATTATAGACCGATCATTTCTCTGTCAGTGGGCAAACGTACAAAATCAGCAGGGATCAAATACTAACGGCATTTTTTTTGGTAAGGGTATTTTCGATTTACACTGTAATTTTAGAATTCTTATTATCTCTGCACAAGAAATAACTCTGGTTTTATTCTGTGTTATGGACACTTAATGTGAGTGCTGTATCTGTTCCTATCTACAGGCTGATGTTTTCCTCTCTACAGGCTTGTGTGTATTGGGTGGCAGGTAGCCTAGTGGTTAAGAGTGTTGGGCAAGTAACCGAAAGGTTGCTGGTTTAAATCCCTGAGCCGACTAGGTGACAAATCTGTCGATGTGCCCTTGAGCAAGGCACTTAACCCTAATTGCTCCTGTAAGTCGCTCTGGATAAGGGCGTCTGCTAAATTACGTAAATGTACTGTATTTGAAGTGCTATACATAACGTACCTGTTGTTCTTCTCCCTCCTCAGGCTGATGCTAAGATGGTGTGTGACGTGGTGAGTCGTATGGAGGACACTGAGCCCTACTCTCCTGAGCTCCTGGGGGCTATGACCCGCCTGTGGTCGGACTCCGGCATCCAGGAGTGCTTCAACCGCGCCCGAGAATACCAGCTCAATGACTCTTCCCAATAGTGAGTACTACTCTACCTCTGCTGACCCCCACAGGAGGACCTAGTGCTGCAGGATCAATACAACTCTCATTACTTTGCTCCAGTCAATGATAGTGTTTATGGATCACACATACATAAACATCATCCACTTACTACATTCATTGATATCCATGTGTCATTAGTCATATACAACAAATATGAAGCAACTATTTTGTGTTTTATAGACAAAGTGGTTTATGAGGCCCAAAGTGAATTGGTAAATTTCTGTGCTAGGTTGATGTAAATCAATTGGTATCAAACACTTATGTATGATCAGGGCCTAAAATTAACAACCGCCACCCGCCAAATGAAAACGCGTGTAGATTTTGACATTGGCGGGTAAGATGTCTATTTCACCAGTCACGTTGGCGGGTGGTCAGGTCTCCACAGTGCGAGCATTTCACTTGCATCTGTGAATAAAAATAGTCAAGTATGATGACATTTATAGCAAAATAAATACTGCAGTAACTGTTTTCAAAGTATTTCTGCCGTTTTCTTTCATAGCTGGTAAAATTCATCGCACAAAGTCAAAGAACTACGAATCCTATAGCCTATCCCACCTCGCGCTTCAACACTGCCTGGCAGGGACTGTGCGCACGTGAAAAGCTGAGTGAAAGATTCATTTTTAGTGCACTGCGCACAGGCATAAAGGTCGGTCTAATTTACTTGAAACTAAAGTCTACTGAAGTGAAACTTTGTCCTTGTGTTTCTTGGCTATTTACATTGTTTTTTTCACAAGCTAGGTTGTTTTTCAATGTTTGAGTTTCAACTGCTAGGGAAGAAAAGACAAGGCAGCTACTAGTAAGGGGCTTCAGTCCAAACTCAAAGTAGACAGCCCTCGGCCCTAAACCCTCAGCCCTTGAATAATGTTTTACATCTGAGTGTACCTTAAATGTCCTTTGCCCAAGCAAGGGAGAGTGATGTTTGGAGAGGCAACGTCCTTGTTGGAAATCTTGAAGTTGAGCTTAAAAACAACCAACCTATAGCTATTAATGTACCTAGCTAGCTAACGTAGCTAGCTAGCAATCCTGTAAGGTAGCTAGCTACCCATAGCTGGCAAGCTAGTTTTATAGTTTGGTCATTTATTCCAATACATTTCAGAATTCCCCAAAATATGTTTATGAAGCTACCTTCGTTTTATAGGGTCCGCACTACGAGACTAAGCCAATTTGCCAACGCTAAAATCAATTAAATGTACAGTGGGGAAAAAAAGTATTTAGTCAGCCACCAATTGTGCAAGTTCTCCCACTTAAAAGATGAGAGGCCTGTAATTTTCATCATAGGTACACGTCAACTATGACAGACAAAATGAGGAAAAAAATCCAGAAAATCACATTGTAGGATTTTAATGAATTAATTTGCAAATTATGGTGGAAAATAAGTATTTGGTCAATAACAAAAGTTTCTCAATACTTTTGTTATATACCCTTTGTTGGCAATGACACAGGTCAAACGTTTTCAATAAGTATTCACAAGGTTTTCACACACTGTTGCTGGTATTTTGGCCCATTCCTCCATGCAGATCTCCTCTAGAGCAGTGATGTTTTGGGGCTGTCGCTGGGCAACACAGACTTTCAACTCCCTCCAAAGATTTTCTATGGGGTTGAGATCTGGAGACTGGCTAGGCCACTCCAGGACCTTGAAATGCTTCTTACGAAGCCACTCCTTTGTTGCCCGGGCGGTGTGTTTGGGATCATTGTCATGCTGAAAGACCCAGCCACGTTTCATCTTCAATGCCCTTGCTGATGGAAGGAGGTTTTCACTCAAAATCTCACGATACATGGCCCCATTCATTCTTTCCTTTACACGGATCAGTCGTCCTGGTCCCTTTGCAGAAAAACAGCCCCAAAGCATGATGTTTCCACCCCCATGCTTCACAGTAGGTATGGTGTTCTTTGGATGCAACTCAGCATTCTTTGTCCTCCAAACACAACGAGTTGAGTTTTTTTACCAAAAAGGTTATATTTTGGTTTCATCTGACCATATGACATTCTCCCAATCCTCTTCTGGATCATCCAAATGCACTCTAGCAAACTTCAGACGGGCCTGGACATGTACTGGCTTAAGCAGGGGGACACGTCTGGCACTGCAGCATTTGAGTCCCTGGCGGCGTAGTGTGTTACTGATGGTAGGCTTTGTTACTTTGGTCCCAGCTCTCTGCAGGTCATTCACTAGGTCCCCCCGTGTGGTTCTGGGATTTTTGCTCACCGTTCTTGTGATCATTTTGACCACACGGGGGTGAGATCTTGCGTGGAGCCCCCAGATCAAGGGAGATTATCAGTGGTCTTGTATGTCTTCCATTTCCTAATAATTGCTCCCACAGTTGATTTCTTCAAACCAAGCTGCTTACCTATTGCAGATTCAGTCTTCCCCAGCCTGGTGCAGGTCTACAATTTTGTTTCTGGTGTCCTTTGACAGCTCTTTGGTCTTGGCCATAGTGGAGTTTGGAGTGTGACTGTTTGAGGTTGTGGACAGGTGTCTTTTATACTGATAACAAGTTCAAACAGGTGCCATTAATACAGGTAACGAGTGGAGGACAGAGGAGCCTCTTAAAGAAGAAGTTACAGGTCTGTTAGAGCCAGAAATCTTGCTTGTTTGTAGGTGACCAAATACTTATTTTCCACCATAATTTGCAAATAAATTCATAAAAAATCCTATAATGTGATTTTCTGGAAAAAAAAATCTCAATTTGTCTGTCATAGTTGACGTGTACCTATGATGAAAATTACAGGCCTCTCTCATCTTTTTAAGTGGGAGAACTTGCACAATTGGTGGCTGACTAAATACTTTTTTTCCCCACTGTATATATCTTTTTTAACAAGCTAGCATTATAATGTTGTCTGACATGCCGAAAATGCAGCCGTGTTGATAAAAGTTGACACTTCGCAGCCACTGGAGTTTGACACGTGACTACAGTTTGCATTGAATTGTGGGTCATATCAACTCCACAAGTGATCAAAGTTCTTCACTCGCTCTGTCAAGCTAAATCGAGGGCCGAGGGGGCGACGTTTGTGAATTGGACCACTTAAGATGGCAATCAAACCGCATTCGGTTTCGACGGTGATTCCCCCAAGAGAAAGTGGCTAGTGCGAGGGCTGAGGGGGTAAAAATTATGGGTTTGGACTGCAGCTACGCTCTCAATCTCACAGGCACAAACATGACTTGAGTCACGCTACCACGGTATCCTCTCACCCTTAAAGGGGCAGGTGAAAATGTTTGTCTCATCTGTGATATTTTGGTTAAAAGACTCAGGTCATAAAATATTAAATGAAATTAAACAAAATACCACATTACTTCTTACTAGTAATAGATTTATTGTTTTTAGAAACATTACAAAGCATGCTCATCTGTTTATTTGTGTTTTGTTGGTGTAATTTTAGCAAGACGTTTTATTTTATTTTGGCTGGTAAAATATCTGAGTTGTTGGTAGATTTTTTAATCTACCTGCCACAGTGGCTGGTGGACCAAAAAGTAAATTTTAGGCCCTGTGTCTGACTTATTTGTGCACTTACACAACAACCCCAGCAGGACCTTGGTCAGCCCCCAGACATGACTTATTCATTCTCCACCTGGTGTGGCCATCTTCTCATCCACCCCATCCTCTTTCCACCATCCCATGAACACAATATCAATTAATACTGCATTAAAGGAAAAAATCCACCCAAAACCACTCATTCCTATAATTTACAGTGTTACATAACACTAATATGTGAGAACAATATTTTTTGGAACAAATGTTTCATTTTGTCATTATAATAAGGTTGGTAGCGACGTGAAAATTGTTGTGGAAATCTGTTGCAGCTCAAGTCGACTACAAAACCCACAATGCAATTCAGTCTCCATGGACTGGCTAGCAAACGTAGCTACACACAATAATACCAAAGTCAGTAGCTAGTTAGCTGTAAAATCGCCTAAACAAGCTGCGCTATCAATTTAGGAGTCTACAATCTCACCATGTTCAACCTGTATGTGCCTCACAGAGTGGAGTCTGGCATTTGCAATGGCACCATGCAATGCACCCTGGACTGAAGAGGCAGACAAATAGGAGAAATGTGTAAAGGCGTCAGCATGCTTCAGTTCGGCTGGTGGCTAGCCAAAGTCGCCTAGGCGAACCGAACGAGTGTATTCGCATACTACTTAAAAGACCTTTGCTTGAAAAACGAAAATAAAGTGGCAATAGTACTGTTTGTCCATTTTGAGACGCCATAGCCAGTAAACACTTCCTCAAAATAGTCAAATGAATCTAAGATAACTTAAGAAATCTTTGTTGTGTGCACGAAAACGAGTCTCTCATTAAATGACAACAAAGGCTTTACTGAAGAATTCCTACTGTTGACCAGTCACCGACAAAGGGGCATAGACTTGGGCTACCGACTTGGGCTTGCCCCAAAAAATATATTGTGTGCCCAAAAACCCCCAAAAAACCTTACTGAAGTCCTAAAGTGTTTCGGCTGGGAAGCATGCGGACGACATTAGAACCTCTGTTAAATTACACATTTCATGGCTAGCTGTGCCACTAGAGATCCTGGTTCGAGTCCAGGCTCTGTCGCAGCCGGCTGTGACCGGGAGACCCATGGGGCGTCGCACAATTGGATATTCTTGTCCCATCGCGCACTAGTGACTCCTGTGGCTGGCTGGGCGCAGTGCACGCTGACACAGTCGCCAGGTGTATGGTGTTTCCTCCGACACATTGTGTCAAGAAGCAGTGCGGCTCGGCTGGGTTGTATTTCGGAGGACGCATGTCTCGACATTCGCCTCTCCCGAGTCCGTACGGGAGTTGCAGCGATGGGACAAGACTGTAACTACCAATTGGATACCACGAAATTGGGGAGAAAAAAGGGTTTAAAAATAATACTAAGAAAATACCCAAAAAAAGACAAATACAAAATTAGACATTTCTTGAGGTAGGAATATCGCAAAAATATGATCAATGGCTCATTCAAGAGACGACAACCACCCCATTATGACAACCGCCAGTATTGAAATCTGACATGTACGATGGACGTTTTTGCAGTCTAAAAGTCGTATTCCTATTAATTTCCAGTGCGGCTTTATCTCAGTGCTACGTCATACCGGCCAAATTTCTGCCTGCTTTAACGGCGATATCTCAGATACACATGAAAACATGTATTGACCCAGGGAATCGATAGAACATCGCTCAGAGATGCACAAAAAACAATATAACATTCAAAATGGATTAATCTTTACTTTAAGTACAAAGAATCAAACATTCAAAGGCAGATGTCTTTATGAGTGTGGTGGTTCAGTAAGTAAATAATCTCAGGGTTGGGGAGTAACGGATGACATGTAATCCGTTACAAGTAACTGATTACATTGTTTTTACTGTAATCTGTTACGTTACCAGCAAAACTATGGTAATCAGATAACAGATACTTTTGAAAAACTAGATGATTACTTCTAGGATTACTCTTAATTTCAGAAAATTATTTGACACCTTTCTGTTTTCTCAATGACATTCAAATCAGCATTGAAAAAAGGCACAAGTTTAAGTTTGTTTCCGCCTAAGCGAGTCTGACCACAAATCAGAGACCACTATGATGACACACCAAATGTGTTTGATGGATTGCGGGAAAAGAGCAGGAATAGGCTTTTGTAGGCTACAGTCCAAGCTATGTCTTCCAATGGTGCAACTGCTGTAGGCATCCAAAGATTATCCAACTTGAATAAACGCTTGGAGGTAAGAACGACAGCAGTGATGTAGCCTGCAGGCAGTGCGATATGGATATCACTTATTATTGATGCCTACATAGCGCATTGATTTGAATCACACTACTGCTCTCTCATTTACCTATTTGCGCCTTACTGATTGTGTTTGTTGTGGATGGCTGTTAACCCAATAATGGTTGAATTGAAGAAGCTTAAGCTGCGATTGTTTTTGCGACCAATGAACAGCCAGTTAAAAATGCACTCCTGCTAGAGCTGCATAGTGCATATCCCAATCTTGAAAAAAAAATAACTGTTTGAGGGGAGTTCTTCCCTTCTAAACTCCTCCGTGGTATTGTGCTCCATACTGTCAAAAACACGTTTCATTTAAGAAGACCACGAGTAGGGCTTTTATTGCTCAATCTCATTCGTGCTGATTCAAAATAAATGTCCATAGTCCTAACGGACACATGCTCAAACTCGCACACTTTTTGATAGACTTGAACAGCTGCAAATTATCGAGATATCAAAGTGTCACCAACAAAAACGTAAACAATAGGCCTAGAGCAAATGCAGCATATGGCATCAATACATTTTTCACATGCAAATAGCACTTGGGGTTCAAAGCATGCCATTCCATGAGAGCAGCATTTATTTTTCAACTCAACGCAATGAACCCAATCAGTCCTCCATGACAACAAAATAAACAACAGAGTAGCCTATAAGTCCTTAGCTGACTAAACTCAACTCCATGGTAGTCAGCTAATGTCCTTAGTTTTTGGGTTATGCTCATGTAAAACAATTAGGCTAATCTATATTTCCATATTTCCATGTCCTATTCTTGAAGATCAAGGAGTATTAAATTATTGGAATTACTGGAAATCTTAGACTTTGGTTTTTAATGTAAAGATATAGCCTAATTGTATTATCTGTAGTAGAAAGCAATGGGTTAGAAGAAGCCTACTGTACATAAACAACCCATAAAGCAAAATGAAACATCCATTTATGGCCAGCTATGTAAACTCTAACATGGATTTATCCTGCAATAGATGTCATTCAATTGGTAATATTCATTTTTGTCTTCTTCTAATGCCTTAAGGGGAAAGTAATCTAAAAGTAACAAAGTAATCAGATTACATTACAGAGCTTGGGTAATCCAAAAGTTATGTTACTGATTACAATTTTGGACAGGTAACTGTAACGGATTACTTTTAGAAAGTAACCTACCCAACCCTGAGGACGGGTGTGGAGAACAACCGCGTGTAGCGCAGCAGTGATACACCGTGACAGTGTAGACAGGAGCAGGACAGCGAGAGAATGATTAAAGGACATAGCCAGTAGCGAGTTGCTCAGCTCCTCTGAGGTGGCTTAAGCCCATAGTATTGCATTCCTGAGAAAATTCATTTTCTTTCCATCCACAATATATTAGTGTGTCCTGCAAAAGGTCACGAAACACATTTATTTCACATTTACATGGAACTCAATTAATTGTGTTGTAAATGTCATAGCATTTAGGAATGATGTTTGATTACTGGTAGTCCAGTATTTCGCCCAGGAACTTGACACACCATGCAGAACTTGACATGTCTGGCACGATCATGTTATCTTAGATAAGATTCGGTTTTGTCCGGATCTACATTATAGAAACGTTGCATAACACTTTGAGGTGGATATGTCTATCAATGTCTTTTGATGTATGAAAGCAGCCCACATGACATGTAGATTTAAGAGTCATGGCACCCAGAGCAGTCTCTCTCGCTCGCTCTCTCTCTCTCTGTCTCTCTCTCTCTCTCTCTCTCTCTCTCTCTCTCTCTCGCTCTCTCTCTCTCTCTCTCTCAATTTAAGGGCTTTAATGGCATGGGAAACATATGTTTACATTGCCAAAGCAGGTGAAATAGATAATAAATAAAAGTTAAATAAACAATAAATTAACAGTAAACATTACACTCACAAAAGTTACAAAAGAATGAAGACATTTCAAATGTCATATTATGTCTATATACAGTGTTGTAATGATGTGCAAATAGTTAAAGTACAAAAGGGAAAATAAATAAACATAAATATAGGTTGTATTTACAATGGTGTTTGTTCTTCACTGGTTGCCCTTTTCTTGTGGTAACAGGTCTCAAATCTTGCTGCTGTGATTGCACACTGTGGTATTTCACCCAATAGATATGGGAGTTTATCAAAATTGGATTTGTTTTCGAATTCTTTGTGGGTCTGTGCAATCTGAGGGAAATATGTATCTCTAATATGGTCATACATTTGGCAGGAATTTAGGAAGTGCAGCTCAGTTTCCACCTCATTTTGTGGGCAGTGTGCACATAGCCTGTCTTCTCTTGAGAGCCAGGTCTGCCTTCGGCTATGTACTGATTCTGTACATAGTCAAAGATTTCCTTAATTTTGGGTCAGTCACAGTGGTCAGATATTCTGCCACTGTGTACTCTCTGTTTAGGGCCAAATAGCATTCTAGTTTGCTCTGTTTTTTTGTAAATTCTTTCCAATGTGTCAAGTAATTATCTTTTTGTTTTCTCATGATTTGGTTGGGTCTAGTTGTGTTGCTGTCCTGGGGCTCTGGGGTCTGTTTGTGTCTGTGAACAGAGCCCCAGGACCAGCTTGCTTAGAGGGCTCTTCTCCAGGTTAATTTCTCTGTAGGTGATGGCTTTGTTATGGAAGGTTTGGGAATCGCTTCCTTTTAGGTGGTTGTAGAATTTAACAGCTCTTTTCTGGATTTTGATAATTAGCGGGTATCGGCCTAATTCCGCTCTGCATGCATTATTTGGTGTTTTACATTGTACACAGAGGAAATTTCAGTTTGGTGTTTGTCCCATTTTTGAATTCTTGGTTGGTGAGTGGACCCCAGACCTCACAACCATAAAGGGCAATGGGTTCTATAAATGATTCAAGTATTTTTAGCCAGATCCTAATTGGTATGTCAAATTCTATGTTCCTTTTAATGGCATAGAAGGCCCTTCTTGTCTTTCGCAGCTTTGTGGAAGTTACCTGTGGCGCTAATGTTTAGGCCGAGATATGTATCGTTTTTTGTGTGTTCTAGGGCATCGGTGTCTAGATGGAATTTTGTATTCATTTTTTGGAACACCATTATTTTTGTCTTATTGAAATATACAGTCAGGGTCCAGATATATTTCTCGCTCTCTCTCGCTCTCTCTCGCTCTCTCTCGCTCTCTCTCTTTACCACAAACTTTGCCAGAGGCCCATCAGATAAGTTGTAATCATGTGTGGCTCATCCCCACTCCCTGGCTGTGCTTGGGCCCAGCCCTACCATGCCGCTCTGAACTGTGGTGTGGTTCCGGGAATCAAGGGCGAAATTGTGTGTGTGTGCAATTTTTATTTTGAAAGCACAGTATAAGTGGAAGGCCCCCCAACCCCAAAAAACATGAAAATATATATATTTTTGAGGGGGAAACAGATTTTCTGTAGAAAAACAGCTAACGTTCTGAAGTTCTACACATTTTGCCATGGGGCAGAGTGAAAAATGTGTTTTTTACAGATTATGTTATGCAATTTTTCAAATTTCGCCATGAGAATGACAGAAATTGTTGCAGTTTTAAAGCAAATTTCCTGCTACTCTAAACATTTTGCAATGAGGCTGAGAGAAAATGTTAGTTTTAAAGTAACTGTCCAGTGAAAATCGTGCTTTTAAAAGTTCATTCTGTTAACTCATACCTAAATAATGTTGTTGACTTATCCTACACTCGTATTTGTGGCGAAGCATAAATAGGAGAACACTTCAAAAACCCCACCTCAAACTTGAATCTCAAACAGACCGTTTAAAAAATGCTTGCATCCTGAGGAGGATGAGCTGGCCAATCAACGGTCTACTCGCATTAATATTTTTAATGATCGGTCTACTCGCATTAATATTTTTTATGATCGGTATACGCCCACACCATTCTGTTGTTGGGGTATGCCCATGCCATTCCAACACAGAAAAACTGCTTTTTAACATACTTAATTACAATTTTTTTAGAAGGAAAACTATTTCACTCATATTGTAATTCATTATAGGTCATATTTCATAGGAATCTGGAAACACTGGGCAGTTACTTTAAAGGTCGACTTTGGGCAAAGACGCAAAAATAACGGCTTTAAAAATGTATAACTGATCAATGCATCATCAAACCAGGTCATTTAATGCTTACATTTTTTTTATGAATAAGATATTTGGCTACAGAAATGCAATTTCTTACCCATCTCTACAGCTTCCGTCCAAAAACAGATCCGGTGAAATGACGTCAACACATACTGGAGGAGTTACTGGATAGCTACAAGTGGCTAGCTTAGCCAACGAACTAGCTGACACATCGATTAACCACCCCATTAATGTTGAAAAATTGAGAAAGAGGAGGAGTTGGACTGTTTTTTTTGTGCCCAAAGTTGAGCGTTAAAGCACATTTCCTGCAATTCTACACATTTTACCATTGCTTATCACTTGTTCATATGCTATCTGGGGGGCCTCAAACCAAAACATTTATAAATAATATTTTACTCATATTGTCATTCTAATATGAAGAGTTACTCATATTTATTTTAAATAAATTATTGGGGGATGAATCAACCTGTTCTGACATGGCCCCCATCCCCCGTGGCAATTTCGCCTATGCCAAGAATCTTCCAACTGGAATTTTGGGAAACCAGAGAATTTATTGAAAGCTTTCAGAATTTTGCAACCCTAGGTATACCACAGGACACTTAGTTCTCTCTGTTTTCTCTGTTCTCTTTCAGTCCTCTACATTCTGATCTCTCTCTTTTCTGTGAATCGCTCTCTTTAGCGCCACCTCTTTCCTTGCTATGTCCCTCCCCTTGATCTCACCAACTCCTTTCTTTCCCGCCACATCAACCATCCCTGCTCCCCTCCCTCTCTCCTTTCCTCCCTCTCTCCTCCCTCTCCAACACCAGCCTGTGGAGTGATTGGAAGCAGCCGACAGCAGGCTTGGTGCTGAGAGATTTTGCCATGCAGAGCACTCAAGCTGGACGATGAGGAGGAGGGAAAAGGAGAGACGGATGGTGTGTGTGGGAGGGAGTTACTGGCAGGAGCCATAGTAATAAGGGACAGATATGAGTCCCCTATACAAAGAGAGCCCCCTCCTACGCACCCCGCCTCTACACCACTTGAACAGACCCCAGATGACCCAGTCTTATCCTCCCATCATAGATAGACCAGCATAGATAGAACCTCATCACTATTCATCTTGCTAGGGAGAGCATGACGGTCACAGCACCACTGGGTTGCAGAGCCACAGGGCTGCTATATTTTCATGACATATTACATCAGATACCAGACCTCAAATCCCCAAGAATTCCCTTGGGATTTTATTCATCGTATTAGTCACTGGTGGACAATATGGATGTTAGTTTCATGAACTCCAGTAAATATTTCAAGGGAGGTTTGGCTGGAAGATAAGTCAGAAATATTATTTAATTCAAGAGCACGCTGATATCCAGTTGGATAGAGATGTTAATTGTGTCATAGCAGAGGAGTAAACACACTTAGACACGTTCTGCTGCTTACTCCTCATTGGATCGTGCTTTTTCTGTTCCAAAGTGAACGACAATGAAACTATGACACTATTGAATGAGACTAGACTGTACAAGTTACCACTCACAGTCCTTTATGGAAATCCCTCTTATAGAGCGAGCTGAAATTTGCATTGGCAGTTTTAATTTGATGATAAACAATACATCATAATGGGGAGAGAGGCAAGACAAACACAGATAGGAGGAATGGAAGATAGAGGAAGAAAGGAGAGAGAGAACAAATCAGTGACGGACAAAGAGGGGAGAGACAGAGAGGGTGGCAGAGGAGAATGTGCTACCTTGGAATATTGAATGTAAATGCAAGGAGAAGCTGAAGGCTGTAGCCTATATACTCCTCATATGTTGTTTATGCTCTTTTGGTTTACAAGAAGTACTTCCAGAGGGGAAATGTGCTTTTTGTTACGGCTGGTTGATATGTTGTAAAAACTGATATTGTGGTATGAATAAGATGTGCATGATGTGGCCAGAATCAAACATTCATAGACTGGAATGACTGTAACCCCAGTTGTGTTGATGTCGCCCCCTGGATGCAGTGAGGTTTACTTCATCTCTCTGCGCAGGTGGGCTGGCCTGTTATGGCAGGGCAGGGTGAATCCACTCTATGGAGTAGTTTCATCTGGGTTCAAATGGCCATGTCAGTGTGAGCTTTGGACACACTTTGTAGAGATGTGACATCTCATTCCACTTCCAGCAGTTGCATCATAGGTCTCCCCCACTGCTCTTCCTCTATCTCCCTGGCCTGCCTCCATCCTCTCTTTCTTTCTTTCTTTCTTTCTTTCTTTCTTTCTTTCTTTCTTTCTTTCTTTCTTTCTTTCTTTCTTTCTTTCTTTCTTTCTTTCTTTCTTTCTTTCTTTCTTTCTTTCTTTCTTTCTTTCTTTCTTTCTTTCTTTCTTTCTTTTCTTCTTTCGTTCTCCCTGAGTCATTGTGTCTGCCTCCCTCCTTATATTGTGGACAGGAGGCAGTACTGTGACACAGCACAGGTTTTTAGGCACTAATGTTAATGAGCTGCATTAGTTCTGGGCAGCCTGCCACCCAAACAGAGAGCTTGGCAACGGATGCAGCACATTTACCACTGAACATCGGCTTGTGTTAATCATTTATCAATCATTTCACGTGTACACACATTTAAAAGCATTCAGCAACATACTGTACTGCGGCTCCATGCAGTGTAGGGTTGTGTTGTGCAGTGTAAGTGCCCCCCTCAGTGGGTTGTGTCACCAGGCCTGTGGCCAGGGTGGAATGTTCACACACTGCTGCTGAATACTGCAGCTACCCAGCGAAGCCTCACAGCTCTCAACTGGACACAGATCAGTGAATGACACCATTACACATAAAACACAGATGAAGGGAGAGAAGATGTTTGTATGTGATATGTGTGTGCCGTGCCAGTTTAAGTGTACTGTGTGTCCAGTGTCCTCTCTACCACACTACTGGGTGCTGACTGTTGGTTAATCATGGGTGTGATTTATGATCCTCTCTCCACACGGAGGGAGCGACAGCTTGTTTTTCCTGGGATGTCGTCATTGTCTATTTTCCCTATATTGATTGTCTCCCTGCATGTGGAGCAGTAGATTTGCACCTAGTCCTAAGCAATCCCAACTGCTCTAGCTGATGTTGGCCTATTGCTCAAAATATAGCATAGTCTTTCCTGTCCAAAATGTCCATGATTGCCCTCGTAACTGAAGTGCAATGCTCCAGCCCTTCAGATTCAAATGTCAGGTTGTCATTATAATATTTTTGTCAGTCCCTTATCTAGTCCTCGGGGGAGTAGGCCAGACTACTCTCTCCCAATCAATGATTTTAATCAATTAATTTAGTTCTGTGGTGCAATGAAAACCAGTGTGCACCTATAGCCCCAGAGAATTACACAGAGGCCCTGTTTCAGTCCTTAAAGTTTAAAACAGAGTTCAATGCATTGATCCTAACTGGCCTCTGTCTCTCCTCAGCTACCTAGACAGTTTAGACCGGATCGGTGCACCTGACTACCAGCCCACAGAGCAGGACATCCTCAGAACCCGAGTCAAGACCACTGGCATTGTAGAAACTCACTTCGTCTTCAAGAACCTGCACTTCAGGTAAGACACTGGCTCAGTGCTCCTCTTCCTCCTCAAATACTTAATTTTATACTCCAACTGATTATGCTGCATTTACAGGCTGTAAAGCAGCCTGGTCTCATAGACTAGACATAGTAAATGTAAATCCAGGACACTCTAATTAGTATGATAGGTTAATTTTATTTAATATGCCATTTAGCAGACGCTTTTATCCAAAGCGACTTACAGTCATGCGTGCATACATTTTTGTGTATGGGTGGTCCCGGGGATCGAACCCACTACCCTGGGGTTACAAGCACTGTGCTCTACCAGCTGAGCTACAGAGGACCACGTTTGGTATGGTTGCATAACACAGATGGTTACTTAAGGCAAAAACAAAAGTATAACGTGAATGTCTAGCAATTCAAAGGTTGCAAGTTCGAATCTCATCACGGACAACATTCGCATGTTAGCTACAGTGGCTTGCGAAAGTATTCACCCCCCTTGGCATTTTTCCTATTTTGTTGCCTTACAACCTGGAATTAAAATAGATTTTTGGGGGTTTGTATCATTTGATTTACACAACATGCCTACCACTTTGAAGATGCAAAATATTTGTTATTGTGAAACAAACAAGAAATAAGACAAAAAAACAGAAAACCTGAGCGTGCATAACTATTCACCCCCCAAAGTCAATACTTTGTAGAGCCACCTTTGCAGCAATTACAGCTGCAAGTCTCTTGGAGTATGTCTCTATAAGTGTGGCACATCTAGCCACTGGGACTTTTGCCCATTCTTCAAGGCAAAACTGCTCCAGCTCCTTCAGGTTGGATGTGTTCCGCTGCTGTACAGCAAACTTTAAGTCATACCACGATTCTCAATTGGATTGAGGTCTGGGCTTTGACTAGGCCATTCCAAGGCATTTAAATGTTTTCCCTTAAACCACTCGAGTGTTGCTTTAGCGGTATGCTTAGGGTCATTGTCCTGCTGGAAGGTGAACCTCCGTCCCAGTCTCAGATCTCTGGAAGACTGAAAGGTTTCCCCTCAAGAATTTCCCCTGTATTTAGCGCCATCCATCATTCCTTCAATTCTGACCAGTTTCCCAGTCCCTGCCGATGAAAAACATCCCCCACAGCATGATGCTGCCACCACCATGTTTCACTGTGGGGATGGTGTTCTCATGGTGATGAGAGGTGTTGGGTTTTCGCCAGACATAATGTTTTCCTTGATGGCCAAAAAGCTCAATTTGAGTCTAATCTGACCAGAGTACCTTCTTCCATATGTTTGGGGAGTCTCCCACATGCATTTTGGCGAACACCAAACGTTTTTGATTATTTATTTCTTTAAGCAATGGCTTTTTTCTGGCCACTCTTCTGTAAAGGCCAGCTCTGTGGAGTGTACGGCTTAAAGTGGTCCTATGGACAGATACTCCAATCTCCGCTGTGGAGCTTTGCAGCTACCTCAGGGTTATCTTTGGTGTCTTTGTTGCCTCTCTGATTAATGCCCTCCTTGCTTGGCCGTGAGTTTTGGTGGGCGGCCCTCTCTTGGCAGGTTTGTTGTGGTCCCATATTCTTTCAATTTTTTAATAATGGATTTAATGGTGCTCCGTGGGATGTTCAAAGTTTCTGATATTTTTTTATAACCCAACCCTGATCTGTACTTCTCCACAACTTTGTCCCTGACCTGTTTGGAGAACTCCTTGGTCTTCATGGTGCCGCTTGCTTGGTGGTGCCCCTTGCTTAGTGGTGTTGCAGACTCTGGGGCCTTTCAGAACACTTTCAGAACAGGTGTATACAGTGGGGAAAAAAAGTATTTAGTCAGCCACCAATTGTGCAAGTTCTCCCACTTAAAAAGATGAGAGAGGCCTGTACTTTTCATCATAGGTACACGTCAACTATGACAGACAAAATGAGAAAATAAATTCCAGAAAATCACATTGTAGGATTTTTAATGAATTTATTTGCAAATTATGGTGGAAAATAAGTATTTGGTCAATAACAAAAAAGTTTCTCAATACTTTGTTATATACCCTTTGTTGGCAATGACACAGGTCAAACGTTTTCTGTAAGTCTTCACAAGGTTTTCACACACTGTTGCTGGTATTTTTGGCCCATTCCTCCATGCAGATCTCCTCTAGAGCAGTGATGTTTTGGGGCTGTCGCTGGGCAACACGGATTTTCAACTCCCTCCAAAGATTTTCTATGGTGTTGAGATCTGGAGACTGGCTAGGCCACTCCAGGACCTTGAAATGCTTCTTACAAAGCCACTCCTTCGTTGCCCGGGCGGTGTGTTTGGGATCATTGTCATGCTGAAAGACCAAGCCACGTTTCATCTTCAATGCCCTTGCTGATGGAAGGAGGTTTTCACTCAAAATCTCACGATACATGGCCCCATTCATTCTTTCCTTTACACGGATCAGTCGTCCTGGTCCCTTTGCAGAAAAACAGCCCCAAAGCATGATGTTTCCACCCCCCTGCTTCACAGTAGGTATGGTGTTCTTTGGATGCAACTCAGCATTCTTTGTACTCCAAACACGACGAGTTGAGTTTTTACCAAAAGTTATATTTTGGTTTCATCTGACCATATGACATTCTCCCAATCCTCTTCTGGATCATCCAAATGCACTCTAGCAAACTTCAGACGGGCCTGGACATGTACTGGCTTAAGCAGGGGGACACAGCAGGATTTGAGTCCCTGGCGGCGTAGTGTGTTACTGATGGTAGGCTTTGTTACTTTGGTCCCAGCTCTCTGCAGGTCATTCACTAGGTCCCCCCGTGTGGTTCTGGGATTTTTGCTCACCGTTCTTGTGATCATTTTGACCCCACGGGGTGAGATCTTGCGTGGAGCCCCAGATCGAGGGAGATTATCAGTGGTGTTGTATGTCTTCCATTTCCTAATAATTGCTCCCACAGTTGATTTCTTCAAACCAAGCTGCTTACCTATTGCAGATTCAGTCTTCCCAGCCTGGTGCAGGTCTACAATTTTGTTTCTGGTGTCCTTTGACAGCTCTTTGGTCTTGGCCATAGTGGAGTTTGGAGTGTGACTGTTTGAGGTTGTGGACAGGTGTATTTTATACTGATAACAAGTTCAAACAGGTGCCATTAATAGAGGAAACGAGGGGAGGACAGAGGAGCCTCTTAAAGAAGAAGTTACAGGTCTGTGAGAGCCAGAAATCTTGCTTGTTTGTAGGTGACCAAATACTTATTTTCCACCATAATTTGCAAATAAATTCATTAAAAATCCTACAATGTGATTTTCTGGAAAAAAAATTCTCAATTTGTCTGTCATAGTTAACGTGTACCTATGATGAAAATTACAGGCATCTCTCATCTTTTTAAGTGGGAGAACTTGCACAATTGGTGGCTGACTAAATACTTTTTTTCCCCACTGTATATACTGAGATCATGTGACAGATCATGTGACACTTAGATTGCACACAGGTGGACTTTATTTAACTAATTATGTGACTATTATGGTAATTGGTTGCACCAGATCTTATTTAGGGGCTTCATAGCAAAGGGGGTGAATAGATATGCACGCACCACTTTTCCATTATTATTTCTTTTCATTTTTTTTTTTTCATTCCACTTCGTGTATGTCCATTACATGAAATCCAGATAAAAATCCATTTAAATTACAGTTTGAAATGCAACAAAATAGGAAAAACGCCAAGGGGGATGAATACTTTTGCAAGGCACTGTAATTAGCAACTTTTCAACTACTTGCTACTTTTGAGCTACTTTGCAACTACTTAGCATGTTAGCTAACCCTTCCCCTAACCTTAACCCTTCCCCTAACCCTTTAACCTAACTCCTGAACTTAACCCTAACCTTAAACCTAACTCCTAACCCTAACCCCTAGCCTAGCTAACGTTAGCCAGCTAGCTAACATTACCCACCTAGCTAGAATTCGTAACATATCATACGTTTAGCAAATTCATAACATATTGTACATTTTGCAAATTCGTAACATATTTTACATTTGCAAATTCGGAACATATAATATGAATTGTAATTCGTAATATATCATACGAAATGGGTGATGGACATCCACAAATTAATACATACCATACGAAACGCAACATATCATACTACATTTACGTACAGAATCATACGAAATGCTCTGAGACCAGGTTTTGTAAAGGGTATTCTTCTGTAACAACAGTATGTGTGCTTAAATGGTGATTATGATCTGTCATACATGGATTTTACCCAAGATTAATGGGTTTCTTCATTATTGTACCATGGCCATTAACATTTTCTTTTTTTAATGAATGTGCACTGGGATCAGCACAGAGCGCTGGGAGAAAAGGAGCTGTGACTGAATCTACATTTAAATTATAAACTCTAGTTAATTACTCTAGAACTGCAAATCTGAAGACATACTATTTAAGCTTAAATCATTAAGTATTATCTGGATATTTTGTGGTATTTAATGCGCTGTAAAATCTAGTGCTACCAATTCATTATATTACTCATAATTTTTTAAAAGTGGGATGTACATTGAAAAAGCGGGATGTGCAATAAAAATCCCCAATACACCTTGTTTAGCTTGGTTTAACAAAACAGAGGGCTTGTATTTTCCTCTGCTCCTCACACAGCGGCCTGCCTGCCTGCCTGCCTGCTAGCACAAAGCAGCTCTTTGTTAATCTCCTTCTCTGACTCAGTCAGCTGATTGAGAACAAAAAATACATGATGAAAATAATGTGTTAAGTGGTCCAATACAGCCGTTTTTATCTCAATATTAAATCATTTCTGGGTAACAATTAAGTACCTTACTATCATTGTTTTCAATCAAAATGGTCGAAAATAAACAAAAATAGCTTCTTAGCAAAGTGCAATTTCTCTAGCAATAATGTTGCTTGGACTTTCTGGGAGTGGTCTGAGTGGGAGGGGAAACTGAAAACTAGCTGTTATTGGCAGAGAGGTTTGGAACTCTCTTATTGGTCTATTAACTAATTTACTGCGTGGTGATGTCAACAGGCAGGCCAAAATCCATCCTGCCAAAACAGGCTGAAATTTCAGGCGGTCTTTTCAAACAACTCTTACACTAAAATGGCATTATCATCACTTTCACAATTTCACAGAATTATTCCAACCTCATAGTGTGGAAATATATACAGTGAGGGAAAAAAAGTATTTGATCCCCTACTGATTTTGTACGTTTGCCCACTGACAAAGAAATCATCAGTCTATAATTTTAATGGTAGATTTATTTGAACAGTGAGAGACAGAATAACAACAAAAAATCCAGAAAAACACATGTCAAAAATGTTATAAATTGATTTGCATTTTCACGAGGGAAATAAGTATTTGACCCCTCTGCAAAACATGACTTAGTACTTGGTGGCAAAACCCTTGTTGGCAATCACAGAGGTCAGACGTTTTCTTGTTGTTGGCCACCAGGTTTGCACACATCTCAGGAGGGATTTTGTCCCACTCCTCTTTGCAGATCTTCTCCAAGTCATTAAGGTTTTGAGGCTGACGTTTGGCAACTCGAACCTTCAGCTCCCTCCACAGTTTTCTATGGGATTAAGGTCTGGAGACTGGCTATTCCAGGACCTTAATGTGCTTCTTCTTGAGCCACTCCTTTGTTGCCTTGGCCATGTGTTTTGGGTCATTGTCATGCTGGAATACCCATCCACCACCCATTTTCAATGCCCTGGCTGAGGGAAGGAGGTTCTCACCCAAGATTTGACGGTACATGGCCCGTCCATCGTCCCTTTGATGCGGTGAAGTTGTCCTGTCCCTTTAGCAGAAAACACCCCCAAAGAATAATATTTCCACCTCCATGTTTGACGGTGGGGATGGTGTTCTTGGTGTCATAGGCAGCATTCCTCCTCCTCCAAACACGTCGAGTTGAGTTGATGCCAAAGAGCTTGATTTTGGTCTCATCTGACCTCAACACTTTCACCCAGTTCTCCACTGAATCATTCAGATGTTCATTGGCAAACTTCAGACGGGCCTGTATATGTGCTTTCTTGAGCAGGGGGACCTTGCGGGCGCTGCAGGATTTCAGTCCTTCACGGCGTAGTGTGTTACCAATTGTTTTCTTGGTGACTATGGTCCCAGCTGCCTTGAGATCATTGACAAGATCCTCCCGTGTAGTTCTGGGCTGATTCTTCACCGTTCTCATGATCATTGCAACTCCACGAGGTGAGATCTTGCATGGAGCCCCAGGTCGAGGGAGATTTACATTTATTTTGTGTTTCTTCCATTTTGCGAATAATCGCACCAACTGTTGTCACCTTCTCACCAAGCTGCTTGGCGATGGTCTTGTAGCCCATTCCAGCCTTGTGTAGGTCTACAATCTTGTCCCTGACATCCTTGGAGAGCTCTTTGGTCTTGGCCATGGTGGAGAGTTTGGAATCTGATTGATTGATTGCTTCTGTGGACAGGTGTCTTTTATACAGGTAACAAACTGAGATTAGAGCACTCCCTTTAGAGTGTGCTCCTAATCTCGGCTCGTTACCTGTATAAAAGACACCTGGGAGCCAGAAATCTTTCTGATTGAGAGGGGTCAAATACTTATTTCCCTCATTAAAATGCAAATCAATTTATAACATTTTTGACATGCGTTTTTCTGGATTTGTTTGTTGTTATTCTGTCTCTCACTGTTCAAATAAACCTACCATTAAAATTATAGACTGATCATTTCTTTGTAAGTGGGCAAACTTACAAAATCAGCAGGGGATCAAATACTTTTTTCCCTCACTGTAATATATATATATATATATATATATATATATATATATAACACAGGAAAATCACGTTTTTGACTACACTGGGCCTTTAATTTAATATGTAGAAAACAGTGGTGTGCAGCGAGAGGCTGCAGGACTGTCAGGCTGTGATGTTCCATTCATTCCTGATCCTAAAACTTGCTCTCTGACAGGCTTTTTGTAAGGGCTAACGTAGTATTCTGGTACTGAAGAATGTTCTAGTCTAGTGGTACTGGACTGTTGTCCTTTCCCAGACCTGTTCCAGTAATCCTAGCAGTTCTGGGTGTGCCCTGCCCCTGACCTGAAATGCTGTATCTACAGTAGTACAGAGACCTCTACAGCCTTCTGTTAGCTGGCCTGTGGCAGCAAACCCTTTGAAATCCAATGTTCTTCAGATGTAGGGAGGGGTTGAAAATCTGTGCATGAGCCTAACCTCAATGGTAATATTACAGTAGCTATGGTACTCAGAAACTATGTGGGAGCAATTTCAAAATTAATAGAGATAATTCCATACCAATGTGTTTTTGCTATGTCAGACTGACTGTATGTGGTAGATATTGTACTGACACTGTATACTTTATACTACAGTATGTGATCCTCTGAGTGGTTGCTTTTTGTTTTTCTGTGCACGTGTAATGGATGGTGTGTGTTCCATAGGCTGTTTGATGTGGGAGGTCAGAGGTCGGAGAGGAAGAAATGGATCCACTGCTTTGAGGACGTGACAGCCATTATCTTCTGTGTGGCACTGAGTGGGTACGACCAGGTGCTGCATGAAGACGAGACCACGGTGAGTCTCACACACACACACGCACACATACCCTTAATTCATTGTGTCCATATCTCCATAAATCACTCTACAATGCAGCACATTAAATTCCATTTAATATGAGTCATGTATGTGTCCTTTGTTGAGTACCTCAACATAATGAACAACAGATTCCTACACCGGGGCTATGTACACATCCAGTGGCTATCGCAGTTTTGTGAGCCCCCCTCCTCCCCCCTGCAAGGTCGAGCAATGTCCCCCCCACAGTAGAAAAACTTATTTTTTATGAAAACAGCTAACTTCTTGCAGTTCTACACATTTTGCTAGGACTGTCTGGGAGTGGTCTAGTGGGAAAGGGAAAACTGAAAACTAGCTGTTATTGGCAGAGAGGTTTGGAACTCTCTTTCTTATTGGTCTATTAACTAATTTACCATCTGGTGATGTCAACAGGCAGCTCAAAACTCCATCCCACTAAAACAGGCTGGAATTTCAGGCTGTCTTTTCAAACAGCTCTTACACTAAAAGGGCATTGCTGGGGCTGCAGGGAGGTGTGGTATGCCAGTGTACACATCACTGGTTTCCTGCTACTCATGTTGAAATTAAGGGTTCACAATTACCATTACGAGGCCTTTTATCTATGGATCCTCAGGTTTAGCTTTGTTATGAAACACATTGCTAATATACAGTAGCTTACATTTATTTGACCGTTTACATGCAAGTGTAGATTCATTTTGGATTTGTTTTTTGATAAGCAAAAATATGTGAGAAGCTTTACATAACACAACATTAGATTAGACCACATAGTTACTGTATTTCTCTCTATGCAAACACAGCAGTCACACTTCCCATCTGGTTCCACCCAGTACTCCACCCAACCTCTGGTTGTATCAGCTGGTGTTAGTGCCAAGGCAAATTAGTTGATTTCCATACAGTTGCTTAGTTAGTGAGCGTCCCTGAGCACCCCCATGGCCAATGGCAGTGCGTGAACAGTGTTTTCTGGGGCCTATATGTGTGATATACAACTCTAACATCCAGTATAATCTCTCCCAGGCCAAGTCCTGTTTAAAAGCCTCATCACATTTCTGCTACTGCCATTTCCAAAAGCAGCTGGGTTTATTTTTGAAATATTTCTATAGTTCAGGATAATCCTATTTGAAACAAAATGTATCAGAATAGAAGACAATTCCCTTAATTCAGTACAGACTGTATTTCCATTCATGTGATTAACAGACATGATAAACTGAAAAAGGAAGGAACAATGGCTCTATTGAACTATGCTTCTAACAGGTTGACGGGCTCCTAAATCGAAGTCATATTTGTTTACTCCTGGACTCCTATGCACATGCCCGCATGCGTGTATCAGCACGTACACGTACACACACACACATTTACATTCATTTCTCACTCCCTCTATCTGGCTTCCTTTCCCTGTTTTTCACCTTCATGCAAGTACTGGCACCCACTCAAAGACGTGCACAGCAGGGCATCGAAAAAATGTTTCTACAGCAATTCTGTTTAATAATTGTAACTGCAAGGTTTGGTTTGGGTCCTTCCTGCCTGCTCTACAGTTTCCTCCTTTCATCGTTGGGGGGAGTGTGTGTGTGCGTGCTGGCACGTGCGTGCTTGTGTGCGTGTGTGCGTGCATTTGACCGTGTGTGCGTTGCTGCTTGTGCGAGCGTGCATGTGTGTGTGTTTAAGAGGGGGGAGATGAGTTGGGCCCTTGTGCATGTCCATCTCTGCTCCACTGAGCCCCCCGACCCCCCAGCAGCTCTCGTCTCTCCTTCAACGTCTTCTCGTCTCAGCTCCTCTCCTGTCATCTCTCGCCATCGGCTGTCCTCTCTAACCAATCGCCAAATGCTAAAAACCCACCTGGTTCCACAGAGGGCCCTCCCACCAAACATGTGTACAGGTATGAAACCTTAAACAAGGACAAAGAGTCCAAAATCATCTGGAAAGAGTTAAAAGCAGCACTCCTTCTGGTTGTGATGTGATTCTGTGTGTACATAGTATGTATGTATCTGTGTGTATTTACATGTGAGTGCCTGGGACTTGCACTGTGAGGATGATATGACACTGTCTGTACTGTAGTATGTGTTGCCTTGTTCTCAGAGTCTTACTTGTCAGAGGCTTATTCAACTGATGAGATAAATGCTAAACTATGGTCATCAACTATGGTCATCTCTTCTCTTTCTCTCTCTTACATTTTCAAAGAATTGCTAACACTACAAGAATACCAGTCTCTGTGACTCTCATCTTGTGTTCTATCAACAGATTATGATTGGCTCTTTCCTCTGCTCTATTTAAACTGATTGGGCTATGCGAGCCCTCTCTGCTGCTCTAAGTGGAATGTGATTGGCTGTAAAGGAGCAGTCGTGACTGTGTTCTCTCTGTGTCTTTTCCACTGTTATTGAGAACAAGGCAACAATTTACTCACACCAGAGAGAGTGTCTGCTTCCAACTCTACAAACACCCTGGTGAAATTACATATAAATTGTCTAGAAATGTATTTGCATGCCCTCCCATCCCTGTTCTAGAGAGAACCACACAGGGTTTGTCCTAGACCAAGGCTACGTACCTAATAACATTGTGCATGAACTTGGCTACCCTCCCAGGATGCTGCATACTTGTCATACTTAACATATTACCATGACACTGTGGCAAACAGGAACACTTTATTTAATTTTTTATTTTAGAATGTTCTTGGATCTCGGGGGAAGTGGCTCACATACAGTTAACTCCTGGAAGGAGCATTTAAAGTTTAGTTTCTGTTCTGCTTTGTAGTTTCCTTTCTTCACTTGTTTCCCTTATTTCATGTGTGTGTTTGTGTGTACGCGTGTCTGTGCATGCGTGTGTGTGCATGTGTGTATGTGCGTGTGACGTAGTTAGAAATAGAGCCACACAGCAGACTGACTGACGTTGTTTTCTCTACCCACAGAACCGCATGCATGAGTCTATGAAGCTGTTCGACAGCATCTGTAACAACAAATGGTTCACAGACACCTCCATCATTCTCTTTCTCAACAAGAAGGACATATTCGAGCAGAAAATTAAGAAATCTCCCCTTAGTATCTGCTTCCCAGAGTACACAGGTAATTGATGAAGAGTGGAGGCTATTGAGCTAGGAGAAAAGAGGGGGGTGGAGTAGCAGCAGGAAGGACAACTAGAAGAAGGGATAGTGTGGTATTGAGGGATAACGTGTAGAAAGGCTTGAAGAGGGATGATTAGCTTTCGGAATCAGAACAGGAGAAAAGGATTCTGTCTTTTTATTCTCTTCTCATTTACTCATCCCTTACCTGGCATGACTCCATGTTATCATCTTAGGGCTTATAGAACAGAGCAGCCAAGGAGTCTGGGTAGCCTGCTGTACTCACTGTGTAAACCAAGGCCTCCCTCCACAGTTACAGGATAATCAAGCCACTTAGACAAGCACTAGGTTTTACATTGGGTGTGTAATATTTAAATAAAACATATTGTTTTGTGTCCATTCTTGCCCTTATATCCTTTTTTTTTTTTTTGTCTGCTTTTCTTCCCCTTTTATTTTCATCTTTCTACTTCTTCTTTCTTTTATTAACCAACTTTCTTTCCACATCCTGGCTCGCTTGTCTTGGGCCATATATTTTCTCCATTTCCTTTTTCTCCTGCTTTTTCACACCTTTCTGCAGGCACGGACACCTTCATGGAGGCGGTGCACCACATCCAGTCTCAGTACGAGAGCAAGAACAAGTCCCTCCAAAAGGAAGTGTATGCCCACATCACCTGTGCCACCGACACCAACAACATCCAGTTTGTGTTTGACGCTGTCACCGACGTCATCATCGCCAACAACCTTCGTGGTTGTGGCCTGTATTAACCCAGAGGAAAGACCCAGTGTGTCCCTGGATAGACCTTTCTCCTCCACTTTTCCCTGTCTTTTATTAGCCCAATCTCACCCACATATAAAATGAATTTACCTTTTAGATTTGTTATATAATAAAACATTTTAATTCAGTTGTATAAAGAGAGACAGCTGTATTTTATGCCTCAGGCATTGCACATCACAAGGAGAAGTGAAAGACGGGAAAAAGAGAGGACTCTTGAATGGAACAATTAGTTTAGTGTGATAAAGAATATACATTGACAATCACTCACCTGCAAATGTAATCCAATCTAGACATACATTGTAAATCACATTTTCAAAGCAAGGATGCAGATATTAAATACATGCATTTGATACAAAAGTCATGTTAGTGGTAGATTATTTCTCTATGTTTGGCAATATGCTGCATTGATTTACTAAAACACTTAGGCAGTCATTACTGTTGTGTAACATTGTGTAACTGGAATAGGGTCACCACCATAAACAATAATCTACAGTTTACAAGGAAAACTGCTCATCCTTACCAACAAAGTATCTCTTGTAATTTGTCATTTTGCTTATTGAGTAGTAGTCATCTGATATGAGAGGAATTTGTGCCTTGACCGTTTTGTGAAACACTTTGAAGTGGGAATTGGAGTTGAAGAGTTGGAGATGTTTTAGTGGCTAGTGGAAGATGGTACCGTGTAAATAATGTGAACTTCTGGATTTTTTGGTTGAAATATAATTTGTTGTTCCGCTTATGTCATGTGGGTTCTAAGATTTTAGTATTGGAAGGCTTTTTTGGCTATTGTTGCTACAAGTCCAATATTTGTAAGATTCAATGATTGGGTGTGAAATGTGTAAGATTTGAAAGTACAGCCAAATATGTTTTGAGCCCTTTACACTGCAGTGGCCTCACTAAAGGGTACATTTACCCAAACCGTACAGTGTATTTGTGTAACTAATTGAGCCCATTTATAATGGAAATTGGTAGCAGTGGTAATCTTCATAAAAGGCACTGCCTGGAGTTGAGTTAGAGCTGTAGAAATATCCCCCTGTCATAATTAGTCCAGATGTTCTTGTTGTGGTTTAGGTGCCTCAGCAGTCTTAATCTAGCACTGGGTGTTGTTTGACTTAAATTGATGGTGATTGGCCTGGCTATGTCAGTAACTACTTTACCTTACCGGTGCCAATGCTAAGTAGCAGGAAGTATTTAATATGTGTGTGAGGTCAGATAAGTTAGTATCTGTTTGGGGTATACTGTAAGAGAGAGTGTGTGTAGGATGAGGTTATCCAGGAAACAGCTGTTAAATTCCTCATTACACGGACCCTCAGGGAGGACACCAAATGTCACAACACCCTCCCTGTCATTTGCCAGATAATGCCAAACCACTCCAAGAAGGGGCAAAACCTGTTTGTTTCTTGCCAAATAAAACGCAGCTTCCTGAGGTTTGATACCGTCCTCCTCTTTTAGCTGTGCTCTTGTCATGGCTGTAGGAAGCTCTCTTAGAAATCACTCATTTGTCACACCCATGCAGGTGCCGGATGAGTGGGGGTAGGCCAGATGTTTCCATGACGATCGTTCTCAGCACCACGCCTGCCTTAGCTGGCAGCTACAGGCTCTTGTGTGTCAGGTGACTGATAGCCACTGCATTGATTCTATGGGCTCTGTAAAATATTTGTTGACTGTACTACAGTACACTAAAACACCATTGCAGTAAGTTACTGTGTTGCTTCGGTAGGTGCACAGCAGGAGGCAAAGGCTGTGCCAGCCCTCAGGCCAGTTAGTGCTCCACAACATGGCAAGGTCTCTGAGTTCTCATGAGCAGAATAAATCTCATTCTGTGCCAAATCTGTTGAGACAGTGTTTGTGTGCCACATTTTACATTTTATGATGAATAAGAAGCTTGTCCATGCTGCGTTGTCGCAGCTGGAGTTATCTCTTCTATACCAGAGGCTAAACTAAGACGGAAGCCATCAGAAGTCTAGTGTATGTCCCAGAGCACCCACCCAGACAGTCTTAAAACCTGACTTAAAGCCTTAAACCTGACTGATGGCCTATAAAGCCTGTGTCTTTGGTCCAGGGAATGAAGGGTAATCATTTCAGGGAACGGCAGGCAGAGAGAAGGCTGGGTAATAGAGTTTATATCCACAGCAGTGAAGCTGATGGATAATGGAGTCTTAGGGCCAAGGTAAAGAGACAGATTGGTAATTGAGTCTGTCTGGTGGAGCGAAATGGATGGGAGGGACAATATGTGGCCCTGAGTAAACTGGATCTCAGGTCTAGTGGGTACCAAAATAGGGAGAGAGAAACAGCAGTGGAGATGATATACAGTAGTGTGGTCTCCTGATGTAATAGAGATTAGTTTACCACATCTGCCTTGGTGAAAGCGGAGATGGTTCATGTGATGTACAGAAGCTGTCTGGAGCTGTAATACAGTTGATTAGCTGTCGGCCTCTCCCAGTACCCAGTGTGTCAGTCCCAGTCAAACATACACACGCACACCCACGCGCAAACACACACACGCACGCGCACACACATACACACACACAGAGGAGCTCCCTATCACAGCAGGCAAAACACACCAATATTTCAACTGCAGCCATAAATAATAAAACAGTTGGCACAACAATAGAACTTTGAAAAGCAGAATTCTTAAATCCTCTTTCGACTTTCCCTGAATGCATTTCACCCTGTGTTACACAAAGACTGCCTCTGCATCAGCATGGGAGGAATACATTAGAGACTATTCTCTGGAGCTTACCACAACCCCTATGAGGAAATGCAATTGTTGTTCATTTGAAAATGCAGTGTCCGTCCGAACCATACCAAGCAACCAACCTACAAGCAGCACTAGGATGCTGACAGTACAGTACGTCATGGTATGATTGAGTGCCTGTTTTCTAGTAGGTGTTGTTTGTGTCTCACTGATGTAATTGTTTGCTCATTCGTCTCTTTCACTGTTATGATTATTTATTGAAGGGTGTATTTATATGAAGGAAATAATAAAGCACCACATGAAACTCTGTCTGACCCTCCCTCGCTTTCTCTCTCTCTCTCCCAGGCCAAGTGCCTGCTTTTTATGACTCATGGCACTCTCTCTGCATCATGTTTACCCTGGAAAAGGGCATTATTTAAATAGAGGTCATGGGCTTGATTCAAGTTGGATGATGATCAAGTTTGTGTATGCTCTGTGCAGTGAGTGCTTAGCTCTCTCTCTCTCGCTCGCTCTCGCTCTCTCTCGCTCGCGCGTGCTCTCTCTCTCTGTCTTCCCTTGCCCAATGGGAATGCTACTGAACTACTTATGATCGTGTCACTGCCTGCAGTACAGAGCCCAGGGGACTATGAGAAACAAACTACTGCCCGTTGCACAGCACACTCACACACAGTAACACACACTTTACACTAACACACAATGCTTCTCTCAGTACCACACCACACACTCTTACAGACACACAATATTTCACTATGTCTCTCCATCCTCTTTCTCTATCTCTCTCTTTATTAATGTTGGTGAGAACTGTGAAGGAATGATTGGTCTGGTCTCTCTCTCTCCCCTGCCCCCTGTCTATCACCTGAGTCATTGTCAGACACACATACACTGAGCACAGCAGCAGCTGCTAGCTGTCTCCTATAAACATCTCATGTCTGATTCTAACCATTCAATGTTCTTTATCACAGAGCTCAATTGTTCAGATTGGTTCAACAAAGTTTCATTATAAACCCTTTCTTCTCCTACTTAGCAGTCTGTCCTGTCCAAGTGCTTTGGGAGGCTCACTCTCTCTACTGTCCTCAAGTCATGAAGCTTGGTTCAACTATTCCTGCTTGGTTTTTATTGCTCTGATGCTAACCTTTCCACATGATCTGTTTCTCTCTCCCTTCCTACCTCTCTTCCTCCTCTCTCTCTTCCGCCTCCCTCTGCTTCTGTCCTCCTTTCTCTCTTCCTCCTTTTTCTCTCCACTGCAGAATCGCATGCACGAGTCTCTTATGCTGTTCGATTCCATCTGTAACAACAAATTCTTCGTTGACACTTCCATCATTCTCTTCCTCAACAAGAAAGATCTGTTTGCCGAAAAGATCAAGAAATCTGCCTTGAGTATCTGTTTCCCTGAGTATACCGGTAAGATTTGGACTTTAATGGACACTTTGGTACCTTTGTAAATGTCAGAATTGGCCAAAACATATCTGCTAGCTGAAACCTTGCAGTTGAGTCTGCAAAAAATCCACCTAGGTCTTGACTATGTGATCTTAAAATGAGTTGACATTGTGGAATATACAACCAGAGGGGAATACAAATATTTTGTTTCTCTAACCCCCCCCCCCCACCCCCCACCCCACCCCTTCCCTCTCCCTTCCCTGCCTAACAAGGTGAGATGGTCACCCATAGCCTGAGAGAGAATAAAAAGCAGAGCCACGCTTGAGCAGTCATGGAGAAGGGATGGCCAGTGAGGGCTGTCTCCGTCCCTATCTGCTCAGGCAGACAGACAGACACCATACCCTTTCCTTTCCCTGCTTAGAGAGCCGCAGGGGACACTTTCATTTTTTAAATTTAGCCTTTATTTATCCAGGCGAGTCAATTAAGAACAAATTCTTATTTACAATGACGGGCTGGCCAGTGACGACTGGGAAATGCGGTGCAATAATAATTAATAAATAAACACTGCAGAAGTGAACATTATTCTGCTGCCTTCCACATCTGACACACAAAGCTATGCCAATGTGACTGTTGTATCCTCATGGTAACTAAAGTCACATGGATTCTCTCAATAGAATATTGTGATTTTTGAAATAGAGCTAACTACAGATGTAAGATCTTAATTTGATCACCCTGATGCAGGAGAACTTTCCTGCAATGCAGGAAATAAAAAAATGTGTATATTTGAGGTTTAAAAGGCTTCTGAAGTTTGTAATTAACACTCTGAAATTTCAGACTTGATTTTCCCTTAGGAAAAATGTATCACTCCCTACAAAAATGTCCATTAATTATAATCCCACATAATTCACATTTCCTGTTGCTGCAGGATTCTCTTCCTGCTGTAGCAAACTGGCTCATATTGAATGGAATGAATTCAGGCCCTAAATGCTCTCTTCAGCTCTTAGTTCTTACTCTTTCACTGTTACCTTTCTCTCCTGTCTTTCCTCCTTTCTCCCTCTTCCTTTCCTCTCTTTTTCCTCTCTCCACAACCTCCATTACAGGTTCTAACACCTATGAGTGATGCAGCTGCCTACATCCAAGCACAATTTGAGAGCAAGAACCGCTCGCCTAATAAGGAGATCTACTGTCACCTGACGTGTGCCACGGATACAGGGAACATCCAGGTGGTGTTTGGCGCCGTCACTGACATCATCATCGCCAACAACCTGCGAGGATGTGGCTTGTACTGAGCCCTGACCGCCCCCTCGCCTCACCTCTGGAAATGATTCTAATTGAAAATGCAACTTGGTAAATAATAATGATAATAATAAAATAGGCATACGTATATATATATATAAATATATAAATAAATAATGGGGCCATACTTGCACACATTAGAAACATTTTACCTTTAAACTGTTTCTCCGTCTCAAAATGCACATCAGCCAATTAATATTGTTGATTTACTTGCACGTGATAGAACGCTACATTGTAGCTGGTTCCATCAGATAACCTGGCACATGTTAGCCCTATGCTAACCTCACCAGCTGACAGTGATTATTCCCTATAACAAATTCCGCAAAGATATTAGACTTTATAGCCACCAACCAATGGCATTTCTTAAAATAGGTCAACCCTGGCCACCAAAGAGATATTTTAAACCTATTTGGTATGTTAGGCCTATGTAGAATACTAATTAATCATTGAGTGATCTTGCGAGACATTGATTCAGCTTTGACCTAAACTTGATTAAACAAGCACCATTCTAAGAAGTGGCGAAGCGTGGCTCCGGTGTGCTCCAGCAGATCTACACCCGTATAGCAGTAGCCTATATTTCGGTCTGCAAGAGGGACTCCAAGAAGCTTCTCATTAAATATATTTGTAATTTACAAGGTTTTGGCTGCACCCTTCGCAACACACTGTCACAATACATGTAATTCTACATTTCAAAGGAAAAAAACAATATCTCAACTGGGATTCGAACTTGCTGCAAACAACAAAAATTACCAGAAGCCAAGATTACAACGCAGTAAGCTATCTATCTGTCCAATTGAATTTCTGTGCGTGTTTTAGTAACTTTGATTAGCAGATGGTGCCGTGCGACTTCTGTTAAGGATGCTCTTATGAAAAAGTGTTCGGTCACGTCCAACTACATCAACATTTGTAATTGGCTGATACAGAATTTTTTTACTGGAAATAATCACGTCCAGCTGGTGGTGTTAGCATAGGGCTAAATATGCCAGGTTATCTAATGGGAAAAGCTAACAAGTAGCGTTCTATCACATGCAACTACGTCAACGCTTTTAATTGGCTGGTGTGGATTTTGAGACGAGAAACCGTTTAAATGTAAACTGTTTCTAATGTTGCAAGTATGGCCCCAATGTTTTTAGTTTGTCTTCGAGGAGCTGCCAACAGAACTGATTTCTTATAGAAACCCAGCCTTTAAAGTTTTAGAACAAAGTTGAGATCTCGTTTAATGTTTGTTTTCTCCCCTTCCCCGACTGTCTTTTTGTATTTAACAAAACAACCCTCACTTGTTTTACATAATGTTTTTGTAATTTTTTATGTTTTTGTTTATCATATGTATATTTATTACATGAATATCATTCCATGGGCTGACCTGTCCACGTTTGCCTGAGTATATTACTGTAGTAATGATGTAATTGCGCTGGAAAACTGTTCTAGCTCTAACAATGGCTATGACAGGTATGATGGTCATGAATACGACAGTCAAGATCAGTTTATTTCTTTTGTACCAGACTGGGTTTTCATGGTAATCCTAGAAGTTCTGTTCAGCTATTTGATCATTTAGTTCAAAGGAAACACCCAGGATTGATGCGCCCTATTTCCACCCAATCCCTTCCTGTCATTCCGGTGGGCCTTTGCCATTGGCTGTGTGGATTTTGGAGCAGGGAGTCACAACACGTGACCCAAAGCCTCTGAACCGGATATCTGAAAAGTGTCATATCAGTGCCAACCCCAGGAGAATGACAGGTTTGGAGATAGTCCTAGGAACACTTTGTTCCTTATTAACATTATCATGTAAGGAACTTCTACTTTTTTATGATAATTTATTAATGTATTTAATTATTGTCTGTCCCACACACCTTATACTTTATTCCTCCTCTCATCCTTTTCTTTTTCTAGCACCCACCTCTCTCCACCTCTCCTTTAATTGTTTTGGGTTGGCCATTGGCTGGATAGTGGTGTCCCCCATCACTCCTACTGACAAATATAGCATGAGCGACCCTTCAACCTTTGTAAAAAAAAGAAACAGTTAAACGCATCACATGGAAAATGTTGAGAAAAAAGTCCACAAAAAAGGTAAAAGAAAATGGAAAAACTGAAGAAAAAAGATTGAAAGAAAAAGACAAAAGACAACAGTGACATATGGACTGGATGGGGCCGGGAGGGAATTTGGGAGGGGAACCGACAGCCGTCCTTACCAGTGATGTGGAGATTTGAGGTCAAGGGTCATTGGGCTGTGTGTCTTGGTAGAATGCTGTAGATCCTTGGGTTCTAAAATCTTTACAATGTAGAACTATTAAAGAAAAAAGAAACAAAAGAGTATGATTATGACAATAATAACAATGATGATGATAATAATAATTACAATATCAATGATAATGATGATTCTGTAATATTATTAAAGTATATTTCTTGTGCATTGTAGCTACAGGACATTTTTTTCTCTCCCCCCTTTAAAAAAAAACGTTTTGCAAGGGTTCCCGTGATCCCTCTTGACCCATTTTTACTGACTTACCCATGTTGATGTTTATGAACTGTACTGATTATTTTTGCCTGTTCTCCCTGCATTACAGTGTCTTTACTTAGCCTGACTTATATATATATATATAATATCTATTTTTTTTATTTTGGAAGAACCACTTTGGAGCACGTCCCACCCCATTGCTGTTAAGGGCGGGGTGTGTACGGCTGTACAGATTCATGCGCTTTCTTTTAGTTTTGGGGGAATTGTACTCACCTTCCAGGTCTGCATAGAAAAGCACAGCTCTCACTTCACACATAGATTTGGAAAGATGTATCTCTCCTCCCTATCTGCCTTCTTGATTTAAATGTTTTTAAAGAATACTGTGTATTATTACATATACCAGTTTGGCATTCTTTTTCCTTTGATCACCTCCTTTTTTTATCCCAGTGAATGCTTTTCTGTGCTGCTTTTTTCTCCCTCTTTAGTGAATGGTTGTTCTTTCATGTGGGATGTTCGTGCTGGAATACCAATCGAATGTAGTGTTTACATTAAAAGCCACAGTTTTCATGACTACAACTTGGGGGCATTCTGATTCTTATTGTCACTCATAATTACCAACTTGTCTTCTATCTAGACACATCAGGGATGCAACTGCGCGCATCCTAATCAAATTCCAATGTGCATATTGAAGGTGTTATAAGAACTGTCCACATTTACTACCACAACATCAACAAGATGAGTAGGCCTAACGAACAGCAGAAGCACTAGCCTATGTCAATCTACTATCCCCCATAGTACAAAAGTTGACCTATTCTATTGGTCAACTTGTCCTTCTGTGCAATAAAAAAATATTCCAAACACAGTCTGGGACAGTTGTGGTATGCAATAATCACAAATTAATACAACAACCCACATCAAAAAAATGCAATGAGGCTGATGCAACAGATCAAAACATTTACCTTAAAATGTTGATAAACTATTAGGCTATTTCTTCACATTATAAGCACAGCAATGCGCACATGGCAGTAGGCTATAAGCGCTAATGTTCCAAAATGCAATCAATTAGGGGGAAAACATCACTCTCAAAAGTGACCACAAATGTGATTATGTATGTAATACTTTATTATAAAGGTGCATTTCTATAGTGAAAAAGTATCTTCCCCAAACTTGAAACTCACACGGCGCCTATTTATGCCAGGTTGTAAAGCGGATTAATGTGCTTAATTTTAGTAAGTTATTTTCCACGTTAGTTGTGATACTTCCCCTCCGTCCGTCCCCCTGCCTGCAGGAAGGATGTCCTGCTGCTAGCTGACATCTCTGCTGGGCAGGCGATGGAGGGAGCAGGCTCAGCCCAGGGGGGTACACATAGGCTACACACACCATGCATGAGGCTGACTCCCTCGTACACACACACCCCATCCAGGAGACTGACTACACACACAGTGACACACACCATCCATGAGACTGACTACACACACAGTGACACACACCATCCATGAAACTAAAACACCAAAATCCATTAAACACATACTATCCATGAGACCAGAGATCCCTGGTCGTACATAGTACCCTAAAACACATCAATGTTCTACACTGAATAAAAATATAAACACAACATGTAACAATTTCAAAGATTTTACTGAGTTAGTCAATTGAAATAAATTCATTAGGCCCTAATATATGGATTTCACATGAATGGGAATACAGATATGCATCTGTTGGTCACAGATATCTTTAAAAAGGTAGTGGTGTGGATCAGAAAATCTGTCAGTATCTGGTGTGACCACCATTTGCCTCATGCAGCGCAACATCTCCTTAGCATAGAGTTGATCAGGCTGTTGATTGTGACCTGTGGAATGTTGTCCCACTCCTCTTCAATGGCTGTGCAAAGTTGCTGGATATTGGCGGGAACTGGACCACGCATGCTCAATGGGTGGTGACATGTCTGGTGAGTATGCAGGCCATTGAAGAACTGGGACATTTTCAGCTTCCAGGAATTGTGTATAGGTCCTTGCGACATGGGATTGTGCATATTCATGCTGAAACATAAGGTAATGGTGGCGACAATGGGCCTCAGGATCTCGTCATGGTATCTCTGTGCATTGAAATTGTCATCGATAAAATGCAATTGTGTTCATTGTCCGTAGCTTATGCCTGCCCATACCATAACCCCACTGCCACCATTGGGCAGTCTGTTCACAATGTTGATATCAGCAAACCGCTTTCCCACACGACGCCATCTGCCCAGTATAGTTGAAACCAGGATTCATCCGTGAAGAGCACACTTCTCCAGCGTGCCTGTGGCCATCGAAGGTGAGCATTTGCCCACTGAAGTCGGGGTTACGACGCCGAACTGCAGTCAGGTCAGGACCCTTGTGAGGACGACAAGCACGCAGATGAGCTTCTCTGAGATGGTTTCTGACAGTTTGTGAATAAATTATTCGGTTGTGCAAACCCACAGTTTTATCAGCTGTCCGGGTGACTGGTTTCAGACGATTCCGCAGGTGAAGAACCCGGATTTTGAGGTCCTGAGCTGGCGTGATTACACATGGTCTGCGGTTGTGAGGCCGGTTGGACGTACTGCCAAATTCTCAAAAAGGGCGTTGGAGGTGGCTTATTGTAGAGAAATGAACATTCAAATCTCTGGCAACAGCACTGGTGGACATTCCTGCAGTCAGCATGCCAATTTCAAACTCCCTCAACACCTGAGACATCTGTGATATTGTGTTGTGTGACAAAACTGCACATTTTAGAGTAGCCTTTTATTGTCCCCAGCACAAGGTGCACCTGTGTAATGATCATTCTGTTTACAGTTTTTCTCAATTGCTAAAACACTAAACCCTATTGTCTGAACCAAATGCTCAGTTGCCTGAACCCATTGATTGAATCAATCACTCTTTTGGCAAAACCATAAGCACTTTTCACCTGTTTAGACACAACTTGCCAACACATTTTCATTGTGATGCACCCGTGCTGCATAATGGTGAGCACAGGTGACAAAAGTCAAACACAATTAGAGCACAGGTATCACCACTTGAACACAACAACTCAAAATTGATCACACTTGTGGCTAATGATGTGAGGGAACATATACAGTAAGCCAGTTCAGAGAGCACTGGTTTGTGAGGCCCTACAATGGATAGAAATCTGAGAGGAAGAGTTCGTGTGAGAGGAGGTCGAGGTGGTCGAGGTGGTCAGCGAAGACAAAGAACAGTAATATCTGATGAAATCAGAGCTACTGTGATTGACCATGTTCTTGTCCATGGTATGAGCATGAGGGAGGCTGGACAAAGGGTACAACCAAACATCAGTAGATTCACTGTGTCCACCATAATCCGAAGATTTAGAGAAGAGAACAGGTAATAACTTTTTTTTGACATTATAGTACAGTATGTAAATGTTGACAGCAATTACTGTATGACATACTATATACTGTACCTATATACTGTACCACAGTATACTGTAAGTGAATATATGTTTCAGTACATCACTGTACCAATGTACTGTAGTATTGTAATGGAGGGTTGGTCTAACTGTTTGTAGGCCTAGTATTCCATGTATATTTTTGTAACTCCATGTTCTCTTTTTGTATAATTGAAAGACTGCCACATGGGGGTGGGAGGACAGGTATGTTCTCCCCACACCAAGAGACCCTAATTGTTGATATGGTCCGTGAGAACAATGCCATTAAACTGAGCGAAGTTCAGCAGAAGATCATTGAGGACCATTTACATTTTGAGGGTATCAACAGTGTCAGCCTCTCTACTGTTGATCGTGTCCTCAAGCGCAACAGACTGCGCATGAAACAGCTATACAGAGTGCCCTTTGATCGCAACTCAGACAGAGTCAAAGAGCAAAGATTCCAGTATGTACAGGTTGGCATATATCCAGACACATTCAATGTTGATTACTCTAAGTAGTGATTTACTGTAGTGGCCTAAATCACTTTTTCCGTATCACTTACAAAACTATATATATTTCTACAGAGGGTTTTTCAACTGGATGCAATGGAAAGACCCCATCAATACATCTACATGGATGAAGCTGGGTTTAATCTCACCAAAAGGGAGAAGGAGAGGCCGTAATGTGATTGGCCATCGGGCCATTGTTGGTGTTCCTGGGCAGCGTGGTGGCAATGTCACATTATGTGCTGCCATCAGCAATCATGGGGTTGTCCACCATCATGCCAACCTGGGGCCCTACAACACTCACCAGCTCCTCATTTTCCTCAATCACATGCGAGATGCTTTGTTAGGGCAGCAGGATGAGCATCCCATCTATGTTGTTGTTTGGGACAATGTGAGTTTTCACAGAGCCCTCCAGGTTAGAAAGTGGTACAATATGAACCAAGGTTTTATCAATCTTTGCCTTCCACCGTACTCCCTTTCCTAAACCCCATTGAGGAATTCTTCTCCCTCATGGCGGTGGAAGGTATATGAACGCCAACCTTACACCAGGGTAAATCTCCTGCAAGCCATGGGACTTGCCTGTGGTGACATAGGTGTGGAGGCATGCCAAGCCTGGATACGGCATGCCAGGGGTTTTTCCCCCGTTGCCTGGCCAGACAAAATGTGGCCTGTGATGTGGATGAAGTCCTGTGGCCTGACCCAGTACGGAGACATGATGCTGTGGCTGAGTAATGCACTTATTTGTATATTTTTGTACTTTATTTTACATGGGCTTACTGTACACAAGTGGCAAACGCATAAGATTTCTGTTTGTTTTTACAAGTGCTACATGTAAATGCACAAGATTTCTGTTTTGTCTTTTTGTACAAGTGCTAAATGCACAGGTTTTTTTTGTTTTGCAACATGCATTTAGCCTACAGTGAACAATAAACATTTATTTCTCCAGCTTCATGTCCTGAGCATTGTGTTTTCAATTTTTCTACGTAGTGTTTAGTGACTGTTCAGTAGTGTTTTTTATTTTGATTGACTCGGGGCACGATTTGACATCATAGTTCAGTTTTTGAGCACAGATTGAACTGTTTTGAGGTGAAAGTTTGGTTTTGCAAGAAGAGTCTGAGGTTTTGTGAATGTAGCTTGAAAATTGGGTTTTGTGTTCACAGTTAAGAGAAAAGGAGAGCAGCTTTCAAGAAATGTGTCTTAGCAATCGAGAAAAACTGTAATCAGCTTCTTGATATGCCACACCTGTCAGGTGGATGGATTATCTTGGCAAAGGAGAAATTCTCACTAACAGGGATGTAAACAAATTTGTGCACAACATTTGAGAGAAATAAGCTTTTTGTGTATATGGACAATTTCTGGGATCTTTTATTTCAGCCCATGAAATAAAAACATTGGACCAACACTTTACATGTTGGGTTTATATTTTTGTTCAGTATAGCATCAATCTGGTATTTTTCGTGGATGGGCAAAAGAACCAACTGCATTGCAAATCTGAGAAATTAAGTATGTAGTAGAATAAGCCAAAAGATGAGAGAGAGAGAGAGAGAGAGAGAGAGAGAGAGAGAGAGAGAGAGAGAGAGAGAGAGAGAGAGAGAGAGAGAGAGAGACAGAGACAGAGAGAGAGAGAGAGAGAGAGAGAGAGAGAGAGAGAGAGAGAGAGAGAGAGAGAGACGAGAGAGAGAGAGAGAGAGAGAGAGAGACAGAGAGAGAGAGAGAGAGAGAGAGAGATGAGTTGAGGCATGTTGAGTTGCAGTTAAGTGTCTTAAACTGTGCATTAGAGACGTGAGCTTGGACACTACATAGCTAAAGAATTTAAAAACACTTCATTTCACCCAAATCTACTTGAAATAAGGGATTATAACAGTTATTAAGGGATTAGCTATGCATCACAAAATGCGAACAAACATGCAAATCATCTCAACAAACAACACATTCTGCTCCTTCAGATGGTCACCCGCGTCAGTGGAATTATAATACTGTCACGACTACAGTGACATCCTTGAGCAGGCTATCTCTAGCCAACCTGATTCCTTAGCATGATAGACTGTTTTATCAGTGTTGGAGAGAGCGAGATCGAGGAAGAGAAAGAGGGAGTGTTTATTTCAAAGATGGCATTAGCAGAGAGGTGGGTACTGAATGGGTACTATGGTCTGAGCTCTGTGTAATGGATCAACTGCACCATCTTCTGGTCTAAAAGGGAAGGTCCGTTTGTGGTTCCGCCGCTTGATGAATTACTGTAGGTATATACTGTACCCTTACTGTACTTTACCTTATAAAGTTAAAGCATGGCATTATGTCAAAAACAGACAGTGACAGTTTTTAGGATGTGGAGCATTGCATTTACTCACCTGTCCACCACATAACCTACACTCACCTAGACATATAGCCTAGTTGTCGCATAAACACTCACACACTAACACTACTCTCATCTATCAAGACAAGTTTGTGGTTGTAAAGGCTGACACATCTTTGAGCTCAGGTTTAGAGGTGAGAAGTAGATGTAGTATTATGGTATGCTTTTTTGAGAAAGAGCTGCTATTCCCTCTGGTCATTGGGGCTCATACAGTAGGCCGATATTCTCTCCTCTTCATTCAGTGCACTAGAACTGAACTGTGTGTTGCTCATGCATGCTTTGTCTGACTGGAACAGTCAGCGAGAGAGGTCAACGTGAGTGATTTCAGAGTCTCAGAATGCCCCAAAACTCCTGTGCCTTATTCCTGTCCCCGCCAGCCTCACATCACACACCAACCAACAGGATATTTATAGCACAGCAGTGCTGTCTGTTTGTTGCTAGGAGACCGCCTGCTGCAGAATTCTCAAGCAAGCAGTCCCCTTTTCGTTTACAAGATGAGATGTTCCATGAAAAGTGCTACTATACAAATCATTGTATATACAGGTGACTGGGTTATCCAACCAACCCATTTATTTATCTGTACAGTGTGAATGGATCTGAGCTGTAGGCCTATTCCTCCTAGCCACACAGGGATTTTGCCTCAACACTCTGTACAGTATTAGATTACAGTTTTTTCCAATTGCTAACACACTAAAATGACATGCACAGCACAATTATTTAAACTGACACACAGAGAGCAAAACCTATTCTCAAGTCTCCAAAAGTCTAAACACATTTTCTGCTTTACACACATTTTGCAATTCAAAATGGCACTTTTTAAATGCACTGCACACGGTTCTCTGCATAAGACACAACAATCTGACATAAAGTCACATGTTTGCCATTTCAAAACACTGCCATTCAAAATGACACTACATTAGCTAATTGGCCAATACATGTGCCACCTGGCCAAACACCTCAATGGTTAATTGTTACCACTTCAATCAGGAAGTAAGCACTGTGAAAAGACCACAGGTGAGCACCTTTTGTTTTACAACAACAATGGAAGACGTTGCAGAGAGAGGAAGAGGAAGAGGAAGAGGGAGGGTGAGAATGAGAGGGGGAGGAAGAGTGAGAGGTAGGGGTAGAGCTGGTAGAGGAGTTCATGGCCAAAGAAGACAACAACTTTCAAATGAAATCAGAGCAACCTTAGTTGATCATGTCATCAACCATGGGCTGACAATGCGAGAGGCTGGACAGAGAGTGCAGCCCAACCTAGCCGTTTTACTGTCGCCTGTGTCATCCGGACATTTAGACTGGAGTACAGGTATGTAACCAACATTTATTTCACACTATGTAGTACACCCCATGTCATAGTGTATCAGTTGGGTGACACCTGTTTACTTCATGAATGGCTGATGTCATACACTAACTGCACAAGTTTCCTGTACAATTTCCTCTACTGTGGGGAAATATCTTTAGGCTGCATTGTCCAAGCCCTATATTTTGATTTTTGTTTTTCTAAAGGACTGAGAGACGCAACCATGGTGGAGGAAGGGCCAAATGTTCACCGGGGTACAGGAAGCTTCCATTGTAAACTTGGTTTTGGAAAATAATGAAATCAGATTACGAGAAATTCAAAGCCACATCATCCAAGACAACACCATATTCAACAACATTCAACGAGTCAGTCTGTCTACATTGGCTCGCATTCTCAAGCGAAACCAAATCAGAATGAAACAAATGTATAAGGTGCCATTTGAGAGAAACTCTCAAAGAAACAAAGAGGTCAGACGAGCATATGTGGATGTAAGTACAATATTGACTGCAGTACACTACACGCAACATTGTTTCCCAGTGTACTGGATAACACCATATTGACTACTTTTGTTCTTTGTTTTCAGGGAGTACTGGAAATGGATGCTCATGCAATCCCACATGAGTTCATCTTTATAGATGAGGCTGGGTTCAACCTAGCAAAGACGAGAAGGAGGGGAGAAATATCATTGGCCACAGAGCCATTATAGATGTTCCTGGCCAACGTGGTGGGAACTTCACAATGTCGCTGCCATCTCCAATACGCATGGTGTCCTCCACCGTCATGCCAACCTTGGACCAAAGAACACAGCCCATATTCTCACATTTCTGGACAGACTCCACAACATTCTCATACCACCAGAGCGTATGAATGATGCACACCATCAAAGAACCCAGTACGTTGTAGTATGGGACAATGTGAGCTTTCATCGTGCAGCCCCAGTCCAAAACTGGTTTGCTGACCACCCACCATTTCTCGTGCAATACCTCCCACCATACTCACCATTTCTGAACCCCATAGAAGAGTTATTTTCGGCATGGCGGTGGAAGGTATACACCGCAGCCCTTTTCGCATGCCTCTTGTGCAGGCTATAGAAGAGGCATGTGATGAGATTGATGTGGGTGCGATTCAGGGATGGATAAGGCACTCAAGGCGCTTCTTCCTCGATATCTGGCAAGGAAGATATTGCCTGTGATGTGGACGAGGCGTTGTGGCCAGACCCAGCTGTGCAGCAAGATGCTGCCTAATTATATTTTTGCCTCTTTTTTTTTCTATATATTTTTTCTTCACATTTTTTCTGCAATTTTCTTTTTCAGTTTACTGTATTTTGTGAGCATATTTTTGTTCAGTCCAATGTAAATATACAGTGGGGCAAAAAAGTATTTAGTCAGCCACCAATTGTGCAAGTTCTCCCACTTAAAAAGATGAGAGAGGCCTGTAATTTTCATCATAGGTACACGTCAACTATGACAGACAAATTGAGAAAAGAAAATCCAGAAAATCACATTGTAGGATTTTTAATGAATTTATTTGCAAATTATGGTGGAAAATAAGTATTTGGTCACCTACAAACAAGCAAGATTTCTGGCTCTCACAGACCTGTAACTTCTTCTCTAAGAGGCTCCTCTGTCCTCCACTCGTTACCTGTATTAATGGCACCTGTTTGAACTTGTTATCAGTATAAAAGACACCTGTCCACAACCTCAAACAGTCACACTCCAAACTCCACTATGGCCAAGACCAAAGAGCTGTCAAAGGACACCAGAAACAAAAGTGTAGAGCCTGCACCAGGCTGGGAAGACTGAATCTGCAATAGGTAAGCAGCTTGGTTTGAAGAAATCAACTGTGGGAGCAATTATTAGGAAATGGAAGACATACAAGACCACTGATAATCTCCCTCGATCTGGGGCTCCACGCGAAGATCTCACCCCCGTGGGGTCAAAATGATCACAAGAACGGTGAGCAAAAATCCCAGAACCACACGGGGGGACCTAGTGAATGACCTGCAGAGAGCTGGGACCAAAGTACAAAGCCTACCATCAGTAACACACTACGCCGCCAGGGGACTCAAATCCTGCAGTGCTAGACGTGTCCCACTGCTTAAGCCAGTACATGTCCAGGCCCGTCTGAAGTTTGCTAGAGTGCATCCAGAAGAGGATTGGGAGAATGTCATATGGTCAGATGAAACCAAAATATAACTTTTTGGTAAAAACTCAACTCGTTGTGTTTGGAGGACAAAGAATGCTGAGTTGCATCCAAAGAACACCATACCTACTGTGAAGCATGGGAGTGAAAACATCATACTTTGGGGCTGTTTTTTCTGCAAAGGGACCAGGACGACTGATCCGTGTAAAGGAAAGAATGAATGGGGCCATGTATCGTGAGATTTTGAGTGAAAACCTCCTTCCATCAGCAAGGGCATTGAAGATGAAACGTGGCTGGGTCTTTCAGCATGACAATGATCCCAAACACACCGCCCGGGCAACGAAGGAGTGGCTTCGTAAGAAGCATTTCAAGGTCCTGAGTCTCCAGATCTCAACCCCATAGAAAATCTTTGGAGGGAGTTGAAAGTCCGTGTTGCCCAGCGACAGCCCCAAAACATCACTGCTCTAGAGGAGATCTGCATGGAGGAATGGGCCAAAATACCAGCAACAGTGTGTGAAAACCTTGTGAAGACTTACAGAAAACGTTTGACCTGTGCATTGCCAACAAAGGGTATATAACAAAGTATTGAGAAACTTTTGTTATTGACCAAATACTTATTTTCCACCATAATTTGCAAATAAATTCATTAAAAATCCTACAATGTGATTTTCTGGATTTTCTTTTCTCAATTTGTCTGTCATAGTTGACGTGTACCTATGATGAAAATTACAGGCCTCTCTCATCTTTTTAAGTGGGAGAACTTGCACAATTGGTGGCTGACTAAATACTTTTTTGCCCCACTGTATATTTACATTGGACTGAACAAAAATATGCTCACAAAATACAGTAAACTGAAAAAGAAAATTGCAGAAAAAATGTG